>NC_091981.1:276889760-277201696 GCF_044704955.1 Pristiophorus japonicus | reverse complement strand
AGGAACTGAAGGATATCCTTATTAGGCGGGAAATTGTGTTGGAGAAATTGATGGGATTGAAGGCCGATAAATCCCTGGGGCCTGATAGTCTGCATCCCAGATTACTTAACGAAGTGGTCCTAGAAATAGTGGATGCATTGGTGATCATTTTCCAACAGTCTATCGACTCTGGATCAGTTCCTATTGACTGGTGGGTAGCTAATGTAACACCACTTTTTAAAAAAAGGAGGGAGAGAAAAAACGGGTAATTATAGACTGGTTAGCCTGACATCAGTAGTGGGGAAAATGTTGGAATCAATTATTAAGGATGAAATAGCAGCGCATTTGGAAAGTGGTGACAGGATCAGTCCAAGTCAGCATGGATTTATGAAAGGGAAATCATGATTGACCAATCTTCTGAAATTTTTTGAGGATGTAACTAGTAGAGTGGACAAGGGAGAACCAGTGGATGTGGTGTATTTGGGCTTTCAAAAGGCTTTTGACAAGGTCCCACATAAGAGATTGGTGTAGAAGATCAAGGCACATGGTATTGGGGGTAATGTACTGGCGTGGATAGAGAATTGGTTGGCAGGCAGGAAGCAGAGAGTAGGGATAAACGGGTCCTTTTCGGAATGGAAGGCAGTGACTAGTGGAGTACCGCAGGGCTCAGTACTGGGACCTCAGCTCTTCACAATATACATTAACGATTTGGATGAAGGAATTCAGTTTAATATCTTCAAATTTTCAGGTAACACTAAACTGGGTGGCGGTGTGAGCTGTGAGGAAGATGCGAAGAGGCTGCAGGGTGATTTGGACAGGTTAGGTGAGTGGGCAAATGTATGGCAGATGCAGTATAATGTGGATAAATGTGAGGTAATCCACTTTGGTGGCAAAAACACGAAGGCAGACTATTATGTGAATGGCGGCAGATTAGGAAAAGGGGAGAGGCAACGAGACCTGGGTGTCATGGTTTATCAGTCATTGAAAGTTGGCATGCAGGTACAGCAGGCGGTGAAGAAGGCAAATGGCATGCTGGCCTTCATAGCTAGGGGATTTGAGTATAGGAGCAGGGAGGTCTTACTGCAATTGTACAGGGCCTTGGTGAGGCCTCACCTGGAATACTGTGTTCAGTTTTGGTCTCCTAATCTGAGGAAGGACGTTCTTGCTATTGAGGGAGTGCAGCGAAGGTTCACCAGACTGATTCCAGGGATGGCTGGATTGACATATGAGAAGAGACTGGATCAACTGGGCCTTTATACACTGGGGTTTAGAAGGATGAGAGGGGATCTCATAGAAACTTATAACATTCTGACGGGACTGGACAGGTTAGATGCTGGAAGAATGTTTCCGATGTTGGGGAAGTCCAGAACCAGGGGACACAGTCTTAGGATAAAGGGTAGGCCATTTAGGATTGAGATGAGGAGAAACTTCTTCACGCAGAGTGTTATTAACCTGTGGAATTCCCCACCGCAGAGAGTCGTTGATGCCAGTTCACTGGATATATTCAAGAGGGCGTTAGATGTGGCCCTTACGGCTAAAGGGATCAAGGGGTATGGAGAGAAAGCGGGAAAAGGGTACTGAGGTGAATGATCAGCCATGATCATATTGAATGGTGGTGCAGGTTCGAAGGGCCGAATGGCCTACTCCTGCACCTATTTTCTATGTTTCTAAATTAAATTTATCTTGGGGTTAATTTATCATGGCAGGAGAGCTCGGACACGTGTCCTGCTCCTCCTGTGCTATGTGGGAACTCAGGGAAGTGTATCCCGCTGCAGCTCCTGACAGACTGCATTGCAGCACTGGAGCTGCGGATAGATTCACTCTGGAGCATCCGCGATGCTGAGGGTGCCGTGAATAGCACATTTAGTGAGTTGGTCATACCGCAGGTAAAGGTTACACAGACAGCTAGGGAATGGTGACCAACAGGAAGAGCAGTGGAAGGAAGGTAGTGCAGAGGTTCCCTGCGGTCATCCCCCTGCAAAACAGATACACCACTTTGGGTACTGTTGAGGGGGATGACTCATCAGGGGACGGCAGTAGTTGCCAAGGTCATGGCACCGTGGGTGGCTCTGCTACACAGGAGGGCAGGAAAGAGAGCGGGAGAGCTATAGCGATAGGGGATTCAATTGTAAGGGGAATAGACAGACGTGTCAGCGGCCGCAATCGAGACTCCAGGATGGTATGTTGCCTCCTTGGTGCAAGAGTCAAGGATATCTCGGACCGGCTGCAGGACATTTTGGAGGGGGAGGGTGAACAGCCAGTTGCCATGATGCATATAGGTACCAACGATATAGGTATAAAAAACGGGATGAGGTCCTACAAGCTGAATTTAGGGAGCTAGGAGTTAAATTAAAAAGTAGAACTCAAAATGTAGTAATCTCAGAATTGCTACCAGTGCCACGTGCTAGTCAGAGTAGGAATCATAGGATAGCTCAGATGAATACGTGGCTTGAGGAGTGGTGCAGAAGGCAGGGATTCAAATTCCTGGGATATTGGAACCGGTTCTGGGGGAGGTAGGACCAGTACAAACCGGCTGGTCTGCACCTAGGCAGGACCGGAACCAATGTCCTAGGGGGAGTGTTTGTTAGTGCTGTTGGGGAAGGGTTAAACTAATATGGCAAGGGGATGGGAACCTATGCAGGGAGACAGAGGAAAGTAGAATGCGGGCAGAAGCAAAAGATAGAAAGAAGAAAAGTAAAAGTGGAGGGCAGAGAAACCCAAAGCAAAGATCAAAAAGGGCCACATTACAGCAAAATTCTAAAGAGGCAAAGTGTGTTAAAAAGACAAGCCTGAAGGCTCTGTGCCTCAATGCGAGGGCTTTTCGTAATAAGCTGGACAAATTAACTGCGCAGATAGCATTTAACGGATATTATATAATTGGCATCATGGAGACATGGCTCGAGGGTGACCAAGGCTGGGAACTCAACATCCAGGGGTATTCAACATTCTGGAAGGATAGACAGAAAGGAAAAGGAGCGGGGTAGCATTGCTGGTTAAAGAGGAACTTAATGCAATAGTAAGGAAGGACATTAGCTTGGATGATGTGGAATCGGGATGGGTGGAATACCAAAGGGCAGAAAATGATAGTGAGATCACCAAACAGTAGTGGCGAGGTTGGGCAGAGCATCAAACAAGAAATTACGGATACGTGCAATAAAGGTACAGCTGTTATCATGGGCGACTTTAATCAACATACAGATTGGGCTAACCAAACTGGTAGCGCTACGGTGGAGGAGGATTTCCTGGAGTGTATTTGGCATGGTTTTCTAGGCCAATATGTCGAGGAACCAACTAGAGGGCTGACCATCCTAGACTAGGTGATGTGTAAAGAGAAAGGACTAATTAGCAATCTTGTTGTGCGAGGCCCCTTGGGGAAGAGTGACCATAATATGGTAGAATTCTTTATTAAGATGGAGAGTGACACAGTTAATTCAGAGACTAGGGTCCTGAACTTAAGGAAAGGTAACTTAGATGGTATGAGACGTGAATTGGCTAGAATAGACTGGCGAGTGATATCTAAAGGGTTGACGGTGGATAGGCAATGGCAAACATTTAAAGACCACATGGATGAACTTCAACAGTTGTACATCCCTGTCTGGAATAAAAATAAAACGGGGAAGGTGGCTCAACCGTGGCTAACAAGGGAAATTAAGGATAGTGTTAAATCCAAGGAAGAGGCATATAAATTGGCCAGAAAAAGCAGCAAACTTGAGGACTGGGAGAAATTTAGAATTCAGCAGAGGAGGACAAAGGGTTTAATTAGGAGGGGGAAAATAGACCATGAGAAGAAGCTTGCTGGGAACATAAAAATTGACTGCAAAAGCTTCTATAGATATGTGAAGAGAAAAAGATTAGTGAAGACAAACGTAGGTCCCTTGCAGTCAGATTCAGGTGAATTTATAATGGGGAACAAAGAAATAGCAGACCAGTTGAACAAATACTTTGGTTCTGTCTTCATGAAGGAAGACACAAATAACCTTCATGAAATACTAGGGGACCGAGGGTCTAGTGAGAAGGAGGAACTGAAGGTAATCCTTATTAGGCGGGAAATTGTGTTTGGGAAATTGATGGGATTGAAGGCCGATAAATCCCTGGGGCCTGATAGTCTGCATCCCAGATTACTTAACGAAGTGGCCCTAGAAATAGTGGATGCATTGGTGATCATTTTCCAACAGTCTATCGGATCTGGATCAGTTCCTATGGAGGGTAGCTAATGTAACATCACTTTTTAAAAAAGGAGGGAGAGAGAGAACAGATAATTATAAACCGGTTAGCCTGACATCAGTAGTGGGGAAAATGTTGGAATCAATTATTAAAGATGAAATAGCCGTGCATTTGGAAAGCAGTGACAGGATCGGTCCAAGTCAGCATGGATTTATGAAAGGGAAATCATGCTTGACAAATCTTCTGGAATTCTTTGAGGCTGTAACTAGTCGAGTGGACAAGGGAGAACCAGTGAATGTGGTGTATTTGGACTTTCAAAAGGCTTTTGACAAGGTCCCACACAAGAGATATGGCCCTTATGGCTAAAGGGATCAAGGAGTATGGAGAGAAAGCAGGAAAGGGGTACTGAAGTGAATGATCAGCCATGATCTTATTGAATGGTGATGCAGGCTCGAAGGGACCAATGGCCTACTCCTGCACCTATTTTCTATATTTCTATGCACACCAGCCACCACACGGGCTTGACAGACCTAGGTCTTGGTCCAGTGGCAAGTGTTAACCAAGACAACTGGAGACCAGCTCTGCTGCACAGACCTAGTGTGCACACATATCGCAGTGTGTGCTGGCCCGTGCTGCCCCTGGGCCCTCGCCTCTTCTGGGATCATCAGAGAGCAGGCAGACTTCCTCACGTCTTTTGGAGAAACGACAAAGAAAAGGTTGTCGGTGTCAGTTTTATCAGCAAGTCAGTGATTTTGTCTGTGAATGTTTATTATGTTGTAATCTCTTTTTATTTGAGGGATGGGGGGGCTCCAGTGGAATAGAAGAGGAACTATTAGAGCAGAATCCGGATTGTTTCTTGCAGCTGAAATGTGATTAGGGAATAAGCTAAAATTGGAGGCATGTTTTTAAACTTTAACAGGACTGATGAATAATTAAAATAAATAATAATCAATTTAAAAGATAACTATAGAAACATAAATCAATTTGGAAGAAGCAATTTGAGAAAACAGCCACAATAATCATGACGCAGATGTTAGAGTCAACATACACAGTAAACACTGAAAATGTTATTGTAAATATTATTCAGAGACTGGGGACTCAGATACAGTCCCTTCACCTCCGGGATCTACGTTTAAATGTGGCCCGGACTGCTAAGATAAAGAGAGAAACATAGAAAATAGGTGCAGGAGTAGGACATTCGGCCCTTCGAGACTGCACCACCATTCAATAAGATCATGGCTGATCATTCCCTCAGTACCCCTTTCCTGCTTTCTCTCCATACCCCTTGATCCCCTTAGCCATAAGGGCCATATCTAACTCCCTCTTGAATATATCCAATGAACTGGCATCAACAACTCTCTGCGACAGGGAATTCCACAGGTTAACAACTCTCTGAGTGAAGAAGTTTCTCCTCACCTCAGTCCTAAATGGCCTACCCCTTAGAGTCCCCTGGTTCTGGACTTCCCCAACATCGGGAACAATCTACCTGCATCTAACCTGTCCCATCCTGTCAGAATCTTGTATGTTTCTATGAGATCCCCTCTCATCCTTCTAAACTCCAATGTATAAAGGCCCAGTTGATCCAGTCTCTACTCATATGTCAGTCCAACCATCCCGGGAATCAGTCTGGTGAACCTTCGCTGCACTCCCTCAATAGGAAGAACCGTCCTTCCTCAGATTAGGAGACCAAAACTGAACACAATATTCCAAGTGAGGCCTCACCAAGGCCCTGTACAACTGCAGTAAGACCTCCCTGCTCCTATACTCAAATACCCTCGCTATGAAGGCCAACATACCATATACCTTCTTCACCGACTGTTGAACCTGTATTCCAACTTTCAATGACTGATGATCCATGACACCCAGGTCTAGTTGCACCTCGCCTTTTCCTAATCTGCCACCATTCAGATAATATTCTGTCTTTGCGTTTTTGCCCCCGAAGTGGATAACCTCACATTTATCCACATTATACTGCATCTGCCATGCATTTGTCCACTCACCTAACCTGTCCCAGTCACCCTGCAGCCTCTTAACGTCCCCCTCACAGCTCACACCGCCACCCAGTTTAGTGTCATCTGCAAACTTGGAGATATTACACTCAATTCCTTCATTCAAATCATTGTATATTGTAAAGAGCTGCGGTACTCCACTAGTCACTGCCTGTCATTCTGAAAAGGACCCGTTTATCCCGACTCTCTGCTTCCTGTCTGCCAACCAGTTCTCTATCCACGTCAGTATATTACACCCAATACCATGTGCTTTGATTTTCACACCAATCTCTTGTGTGGGACCTTGTCAAAAGCCTTTTGAAAGTCCAAATACACCACATCCACTGGTTCTCCCTTGTCCACCCTCAAAAAATTCCAGAAGATTTGTCAAGCATGATTTCCCCTTCATAAATCCGTGCTGACTTGGACCGATCCTGTCACTTACTTTCCCAATGCGCTGCTATTTCATCCTTAATAATTGATTCCAACATGTTCCCCACCACTGATGTCAGGCTAACCGGTCTATAATTACCCGCTTTCTCTCTCCCTTCCTTTTTAAAAAGTGGTGTTACATTAGCTACCCTCCAGTCCATAGAAACTGATCCAGAGTCGATTGATTGTTGGAAAATGATCACCAATGCATCCACTATTTCTAGGGCCACTTCCTTAAGTACTCTGGGATGCAGACTATCAGGCCCCGGGGATTTATCGGACTTCAATCCCATTAATTTCCCGAACACAATTTCCTGACTAATAAGGATATCCTTCAGTTCCTCCTTCTCACTAGACCCTCGGACCCCCTCCTTAAGGTTATTTGTGTCTTCCTTCGTGAAGACAGATCCAAAGTATCTGTTCAATTGGTCTCCCATTTCTATGTTCCCCATTATAAATTCACCTGAATCCGACTGCAAGGGATCTACGTTTGTCTTCACTAATCTTTTTCTCTTCACATATCTATAGAAGCTTTTGCAGTCAGTTTTTATGTTCCCGACAAGCTTCTTCTCGTACTCCATTTTCCCCCTCTTAATTAAACCCTTTGTCCTCCTCTGCTGAATTCTAAATTTCTCCCAGTCCTCAGGTTTGCTGCTTTTTCTGGTCAATTTATATGCCTCTTCCTTGAATTTAACACTATCCTTAATTTCCCTTGTTCACCACGGTTGAGCCACCTTCCCCATTTTATTTTTACTCCAGAGAGGGATGTACAATTGCTGAAGTTCATCCATGTGATCTTTAAATGTTTGCCATTGCCTATCCACCGTCAACCCTTCAAGAATCATTTGCCAATCTATTCTAGCCAATTCACGCCTCAAACCATCGAAGTTACCTTTCCTTAAGTTCAGGACCATAGTTTCTGAATTAACTGCCACTCGCCATCCTAATAAAGAATTCTACCATGTTATGATCACTCTTCCCCAAGGGCTCTCCCACAACAAGATTGCTAATTAGTCCTTTCTCATTACACATCACCCAGTCTAGGATGGCCAGCTCCCTGGTTGGTTCCTTGACATATTGGTCTAGAAAACCATCCCTAATACACTCCAGGAAATCCTCCTGCACCGCATTGCTACCAGTTTGGTTAGCCCAATCAATATGTAGATTAAAGTCACCCATGATAACTGCTGTACTTTTATTGCATGCATCCATAATTTGTTGTTTGATGCTGTCCTCAACCTTACTACTACTGTTTGGTGGTCTGTACACAACTCCCACTAGCGTTTTCTGCCCTCTGGTATTCCATATCTCCACCGATCCCAATTCCACATCATCCAAGCTAATGTCCTTTCTTACTATTGCATTAAGTTCCTCTTTAACCAGCAATGCCACCCCACCTCCTTTTCCTTTCTGTCTATCCTTCCTAAATGTTGAATACCCCTGGATGTTGAGTTCCCAGCCTTGGTCACCTTGGAGCCATGTCTCCGTGATGCCAATTACATCATACCCGTTAACTGCTATCTGCGCAGTTAATTCGTCCACCTTATTCCGAATACTCCTCGCATTGAGACACAGAGCCTTCAGGCTTGTCTTTCTAACACACTTTGCTCCTTTAGAGTCTCCTCTGTCTGCTGGCTGTGACAGTTCCATGTCAAATGAGTTTGTGCAAACTCCATCCAATTGGCCATCAGAATCTGGGGCCGAAGCACATTGTTGGGGCAGAGTCCATCGTTACATCAGGTCTACAGCACTGAAACAGGCCATTCCACCCAATTTGTCCATGTCAGCATTTATCCAAGCCACTTCATCTCATAAGAACATAAGAAATTGGAGCAGGAGTAGGCCATTTGGCCCCTCAAGCCTTCTCCGCCATTCAATAAGATCATGGCTGATCTGATCACGGACTCAGCTCCACTTCCTTGTCTGCTCCCCATAACCCTTTACTCTCTTATCGCTCAAAAATCTGTCTAGCTCCGCCTTAAATATATTCAATGACCCAGCCTCCACAGCTCTCTGAGACAGAGAATTCCATAGATCTCACTCTATCAGCATAACCCTCTATTCCTTTCTCCCTCATGTGTTTATCTAGCTTCCCCTTAAATGCAACTGTACTATTCGTCTCAACCACTTCCTGCGGTAGCGAGTTCCACATCCTGACCACTCTGAGTAAAGAGGTTTCTCCTGAATTATCTATTGAATTTGTTAGTGACTATCTTATATTTATGACCTCTAGTTTTGGACTCCCCAAGTGGAAACATTTTCTCCATGTCTACCCTATCAAATGCTTTTAGCATCTTGAAGACCATTATCAGGTCACCCTCAGCCTGCTCTTTTCTAGAGAGCTTTATTCTGCATTTGGTTATGCTACACCCTAGAGTGGACGTTCAAAATGGAAAATGTTCCACTTCCCAACATCAACAACAGTCAGCTTAACAAGAACAACAACTTGTAGTTATATCATCATCATTATAGGCAGTCCCTCGGTATCGAGGAACATGGGTTCTCAGGTGGTTGAACAGTCTAATACGAGAACCACAATCCCTGTCACAGGTGGGACAGATAGTCATTGAGGGAAGGGGTGGGTGGGACTGGTTTGCCGCACACTCTTTCCGTTGCCTGTGCTTGATTTCTGCATTCTCTCGGCGACGAGACTCGAGGTGCTCAGCGCCCTCCCGGATGCGCTTACTCCACTTCGAGCGGGCTTTGGCCAGGGACTCCCAGATGTCAGTGGGGATGTTGCACTTTTTCAGGGAGGCTTTGAGGGCGTCCTTGTAACGTTTCCACTGCCCACCTTTGGCTCGTTTGCCGTGAAGGAGTCCGAGTGGAGCGCTTGCTTTGGGAGTTTCGTGTCTGGCATACAAACTATGTGGCCTGCCCAGCGGAGCTGCTCAAGTGTGGTCAGTGCCTCGATGCTGGGGATGTCGGTCTGGTCGAGGATGCTAATGCTGGTGCGTCTGTCCTTACAGGGGCTTTGTTGGATCTTGCGGAGACATCGTTGGTGGTATTTCTCCAGCAACTTGAGGTGAGGAAGAGAGTGTTTGAACACCAGTCTCTCAAAACTGCTACCAAGCTCATGGTCTGCAGGGCTGTAGTAATGCCCGCCTTCCTGTATAGCTCAGAGACATGTATTTATATAGCGCCTTTAACGTAGTGTGATGTCCCAAGGAGTCTCACAGGAGAATAATGAGATAAAAACTTTACAGAGATAGGGAGGGGCGAGGCCATGGAGGGATTTGAAAATAAGGATGAGAATTTTGAAATTGAAGCGTTGCTTAACTGGAAGCCAATGTAGGTCTGCGAGCACAGGGGTGATGGATGAGCGGGACTTGGTGTGAGTTAGGACACGGGCAGCTGAGTTTTGGATGACCTCTACTTTATGTAGGGTAGAATATGGGAGGCCAGCCAGGAGTGCGTTGGAATAGTCAAGTCTAGAGGTAACAAAGGCATGGATGAGGGCTTCAGCAGCAGATGAGCTGAGGCAAAGGCGGAGACGGGCGATGGTATGGAGGTGGAAATAGGCAGTCTGAGTTATGCTGCGGATGTGTGATCGAAAGCTAATTTCAGGGTCAAATATGGCACCAAGGTTGTGAACAGTGTGGTTCAGCCTCAGTTAGGGAGAGGGATGGAGTCAGTGGCTAGGGAATGGAGTTTGTGCCCTGGACCGAAAACAAAGGCTTTGGTCTTCCCAATATTCAATTGGAGAAAATTTCTGCTCATCCAGAACTAGATGTCGGACAAGCAATCTGATAAATTAGAGATCGTGGAGGGGTCGAGAGAAGTAGTAGTGAGGTAGAGCTGGGTGTCGTCAACGTACATGTGAAAACTGACGCTGTGTTTTTGGATGATGTCGACAAGGGGCAGCATGTACATAGAAACATAGAAAATAGGTACAGGAGTAGGCCATTTGGCCCTTCGAGCCTGCACCACCATTCAATAAGATCATAGCTGATCATCACCTCAGTACCCTTTTCCTGTTTTCTCTCCATACCCATTGATCCCTTTAATCGTAAGGGCCATATCTAACTCCTTCCTGAGTACATCCAACGAACTGGCAACAACAGCTCCCTGTGGTCGAAACATAGAAAAATAGGTGCAGGAGTAGGCCATTCGGCCCTTCGAGCCTGTGCCGCCATTCAATAAGATCATGGCTGATCATTCGTTCAGTACCCCTTTCCAGCTTTCTCTCCATACCCTTTGATCCCCTTAACCGCAAGAGCCATATCTAACTCCCTCTTGAATATATCCAGTGAACAGGCATCAACAACTCTCTGTGGCAGGGAATTCCACAGGTTAACAACTCTGAGTGAAGAAATTTCTTCTCATCTCAGTCGTAAATGGCCTACCCCTTATCCTAAGACTATGTCCCCTGGTTCTGGACTTTCCCAACATCGGGAACATTCTTCCCGCATCAAACCTGTCCAGTCCCGTCAGAATCTTATATGTTTCTATGAGATCCCCTCTCATCCTTCTAAACTCCAGTGAATAAAGGCCCAGTTGATCCAGTCTCGCCTCATATGACAGTCCAGCCACCCCTGGAATCAGTCTCGTGAACCTTCGCTGCACTCCCTCAATAGCAAGCACATCCTTCCTCAGACGAGGAGACCAAAACTGAACACAATATTCCAGGTGAGGCCTCACCAAGGCCCTGTACAACTGCAGTAAGACCTCCCTACTTCTATATTCAAATCCCCTAGCTATGAAGGCCAACATACCATTTGCCTTCTTTACCACCTGCTGTACCTGCGTGCCCACTTTCAGTGACTGATGAACCATGACACCCAGGTCTCGTTGCACCTCCCCTTTTCCCAGTCTGCCGCCATTCAGATAATATTCTGCCTTTGTGTTTTTGCCCCCAAAATGGATAACCTCACATTTATCCACATTATACTGCATCTGCCATGCATTTGCCCACTCACCTAACCTGTCCAAGTCACCCTGCAGCCTCTTAGCATCCTCCTCACAGCTCACACCGCCACCCAGTTTAGTGTCATCTTGCAAACTTAGAGATATTACACTCTATTCCTTCATCCAAATCGTTAATGTATATTGTAAAGAGCTGGGGTCCCAGCACTGAGCCCTGCGGCACCCCACTAGTCACTGCCTGCCATTCTGAAAAGGACCCATTTATTCCGACTCTCTGCTTCCTGTCTGCCAACCAGTTCCCTATCCACGTCAGTATATTACCCCCAATACCATATGCTTTGATTTTGCACAACAATCTCTTGTGCGGGACCATGTCAAAAGCCTTCTGAAAGTCCAAATACACCACATCCACTGGTTCTCCCTTGTCCACTCTGCTAGTTTCCACAGGTTAACAACTCTCTGAGGGAAGAAGTTTCTCCTCACCCTTTCTTAAAAAGTGGTGTTACATTAGCTACCCTCCAGTCCTTAAGAACTGATCCAGAGTTAAGAGACTGCTGGAAAATGATCACCAATGCATCCACTATTTCTTGGGCCAATTCCTTAAGTATTCTGAGATGCAGACTATCAGGCCCTGGGGATTTATCGGCCTTCAATCCCATCAATTTCCCTAACACAATTTCCTGACTAATAAGGATATCCTTCAGTTCCTCCTTCTCACTAGACCCTCGGTCCCTTAGTATTTCCGGAAGTTTATTTGTGTCTTCCTTCGTGAAGATAAAACCAAAGTATTTGTTCAATTGGTCTGCCATTTCTTTGTTCCCCATTATACATTCACCTGATTCTGACTGCAAGGGACCTACGTTAGTCTTCACTAATCTTTTTCTCTTCACATATCTATCGACGCTTTTGCAGTCAGTTTTTATGTTCCCAACAATCTTCCTCATACTCTATTTTCCCCCTCCTAATTAAACCCTTTGTCCTCCTCTGCTGAATTCTAAATTTCTCCCAGTCCTCAGGTTTGCTGCTTTTTCTGGCCAATTTATATGCCTCTTCCTTGGATTTAACACTATCCTTAATTTCCCTTGTTAGCCACGGTTGAGCCACCTTCCCCGTTTTATTTTTACTCCAGACAGGGATGTACAATTGTTGAAGTTCATGGGAACTAGGAGGGGGCCAAGGATAGATCCTTGGGGGACACCAGAGGCAACGATGCGGGAGTGGGAAGAGAAGCCTTTGCAGGCGATTCTCTGGCTACGATTAGATAGGTAAGAATGGAACCAGGCGAATGCAGTCCCACCCAGCTGAACGACGCTGGAGAGGCGATGGAGAATGATAGAGTGGTCAACCGTGTCAAAGGCTGCAGACAAGTCAAGAAGGACGTCATCAATGTCATTAAGCAGCATAAAATTTTCTTCCCGTATCCTATGCCACTCAATAAAATCAGTTTCATTTACTAAGATTAAAAAGTGGCTTTGACAGCTCTTTCTCCCACTGCAAATGGCAGCAGTATTAATACACGCAAAATCCATTTCACCCGCAGACAGCAGTCTCAATTTTTTTTTCTGTGTACATCTGTAGTAAGTAAACGAAATAACATCGAATTGCTGAGATATGAGGAGATAAAAATAAAACAAGACCTTGTTTCGGGAAGACGAGAGAGGAAAATAATATTCCCTTCAACTTCTCAATGATGACTTATGTCTGAGACACTTCAGTTAAATTTGATAATGACTACCTCCCCATTTTGCTCATCTGGTCAAAGGTGTCAGGTAGCTCATTCTTAGTTATGAACATAATGATGCCACCATTTTGCCTTTCCCAGTTGCGCCTGGAACATTCTCGGTGTGTCACCACTACTTCTTTCTCTGTTTCTCATTCCAGCCCCCGCCCATTAAGTATAGCATTATATCACAGACAAAAAAGCATCCAAATAGAAATGCCAAAATCAGAAATACCAATTCATGATTAAGGAATTCATAATTGTCCTCAGTAATCAAGCAATCCAGACAAATTTAAAACAGATGAGAAGGAATTTCTTCTCTCAGAGGGTTGTAAATCTGTGGAATTCTCAGGCCCAGAATGGAGGCTGGGACATTGAATATATTTAAGATGGAAATGGACAGATTTTTGAGCGATAAGGGAGTAATGGGTTCTGGGGAGCAGACGGGAAAGTGGACCCAAAGTCCATGATCGGATCAGCCATGATCGTATTAAATGGCGGAGCAGGCTTGAGGGGCCATATGGCCTACTCCTGAACCTATTTCTTATGTAAATGCGGCTGGTCTTGTTTTGAACACTTTAAATAAAGTCAACAGGGTCTGGTCATTTGTAGGCTGGCACCAGCAAACGATCATTGAAACCACTGGAATGTTTTAAAAATTCAACTGCCACCTTGCCCAATCTGGCCTACAGGTAACTCCTGTCCCACACGGTGCTGTTGAATGAAGATAAAGTATGCAGATCTGAACAGGAAATCGAAGACTCAGCTGTTGTTTGCTGGTGATGTTATTTAACATCGTGTTGTTTCCCAACATTACAACAGTGACTACACTCCAAAAGTACTTCATTGGCTGTAAAACGCGTCGAGATATCCGGTGGTCGTGAAAGGCGCTATATAAATGCCAAGTCTTTCTTTCTTTCTATCTAAGGGTGGCAGCAGGCCACACTTGCATCAGCCCCATCGGTGCCAGGTTCCACTAGCACACCATGCCCCAGAAAATTGGCTTCTGATCCCAGGTACAGCAGTCATGTTACTGGACTAGTAATCAACAACAACAACAACTTTCATTTATATAGCGCCTTTAACATAGTAAACTGTCCTAAGGCATTTCACAGGGGTAATCTAAAGACCTGGACTAATAATCCATCAACGTCAGTTTCAATCCCACCACGGCAGCTGGGGAATTTAAATTCAGTTAATTAAATAAATCTGGAATTAAAAAGCTAATATCAGTAATGGTGATCATAAATCTACCAGATTGTCGTAAAAACCCAACTGGTTCACTAATGTCCTTTAAGGAAGGAAATTTGCCGTCCTTACCCGGTCTGGACTACAATGTGATTCCAGACCCACAGCAAGGTGGTTGATTCTTAACTGAAATGGCCTAACAGGCCACTCAGTTGTACCAAACCGTCACGACAAAGCCAGCATTGTGGAAGCACCTTCACCATACGGGACTGCAGGGGTTCAAGGCGGTGGCTCACTACCTTCTCAAGGGCAACTAGGGATGGGCAATAAATGCCGACTTGGCCAGCGACGCCCACATCCTGAGAATGAATAAATTAAAAAACATCTCATGAACGAATACATTTTTTAAAAGATTCCCGATTTTCCAATCCCTTTCACCCTATCGAAAGGGTCTTCTCCCACTCTATATGCTGCATGCTCCTCTGACACTGGGTTACTGCTCCCTGCCCATTCCCCCCACTCCACCACTGATGATCACCCCTCCAGCCCTCAATTATTTTGCTACACAATCTCCTTTTTGCCTTCAAACCCTTCCTAAAAATCCTTTCCCTTCACCATGCCTACCCCTAAATCAATCAGTTTCCTTCCTACGTGCTGCCCACCTTTATCCATCTTGTTTAACGCTGTGAGACGCTTTCAGTACATGAAGTGTGCTATGAAAGTTTTAAGTTACTGAAGATACTCGCTTAGACGCTTCCTTACTTATGCTGGACAACGAGGACAAAATATCACTATTGAGGAGGAATAGTCTGCAAAAATGAGATTGATGTGGATTTGACATCAGTACAGGTTGAACCTCCTTTATCCAGAACTCCATTATCCAGAAACAATCCTCATCCAGAACCATTCCTGGCCACCAGGTGGCGTATGCGCAGAACTCAGGCATGAACAAATTGAAGTCCTTCCTCGCTGCCGACTCCTGCAATCACTGGCCTGAGCCCGCGATACCCCCCCCGGCCATGATCTCTCTGCCGCACTCCCAGCCTCGATATCCCCTTGCCCAACACCTGTACCATCCAATTTAACGTGACGTGACCACACCTCGTCCAGAAAAATCCCTTATCCAGAACAGGTCAGGTCCCGAGGGTTCCGGATAAGGGAGTTTCAACCTGTAGTATGGTCACAAATGCAACTCTCACAGCAGGACAGGTCTGCTCTGAAAGAGGTCCAGGTCTTACCAGGTCAAAACCTCAGTGTTGAATGGCACCTCATTAATGATCAGGCAGAGAGGCACTGAGAGGCCTTGGAGTGTAGCTAACCATATAAAATCAATAAATGAACAGTTCCTACCTTGTGAGGAACATCTTTTTCAGGGGTTTCAACCTCGCCATCCAGGAAAGGCATTGCAAACGAACTGAGGTCCTAAGTGTATATAAAAAAACAACACATAAATAATTATCCAATTTATCAAACCCGAAGATGCTGCATAAGCTGGATTTTTGGAATTATATTTTTTACGCACAGCAAATTGCAGAAACAGAGGAAACTATTTCTAGCTGCAATCTTCATAAGTACCAAATATTATTCAGACATACTAAGTAAGATTAATCCAAATAGCTATTGCTGCGTTACAAATGCGGAACATAACCATTACAACACTTGCGATAGCAGTTCTGACTCAACCTAAACAACTTGTAATTAGCAATGGGACTTTTTATGCTTCACTGAGTCTTTCCTGAGGTAGGAGAAGGATGCACAGTCGTGTGTTCAGGTTTGCTTATATCACCTGTGGGATTTGGAAAATTGTCAAGTACAATTTAAGTGTCGAGTTATGTCACTGGACTAGTTATTCAGAGAACGCGAGTTCAAATCCCACCATTGGCAGTTTGAGAATTGCAACTCCGTTTAATTTTTTTTTAAATCTTTAAATAATTTTTTTTAATTATAAAAGGCTGCACATCACTATTCCCAGCCAGAAGGGAGCGGATTGGGTAATTCCCCCTCAAACCACTGCTGTAAGTAACTGGAATTGATTTTCTGCACATAATTTGTCCTATGTAACTATCCTTCATTCATTGCATTTTACTGGAGAAATAACCCTGCTTTTCATCAGGAGACCTTACTGTAGTTCCATGTGCTGTAGTTCGTAGAGACTCTGTTTAAATAGAATTGGTTTGCTGATAAATAGACTGGTTGCTATTAGTCCTCCCGCAAGCCCCGCTCTGCCTCTAACTCATTGGGGTACTGAAATTGCATGTTCAGCCATGAACTCATTGAATGGTGGTGCAGGCTCGAAGGGCCGAATGGCCTACTCCTGCACCTATTTTCTATGTTTCTAATACTCACTTCGATTTTTTTTTAAAAAGATGGTACCAGTAAGTGACCATGAAGCTGTTGGATTGCCGTATAAACTGGTTCACGAATCTCCTATAGGGAAAAAAACCTATTGTTCTTACCCGGACTAGCCTATACATAATCCTAATCACACGTCAACATGGTTGACTCTTAATTGCCCTCTGAAGTGGCCTCGCAAGCCTCCCAGTTGTCTAAAATTGCTACAAAGGACTGCAATGGTTCCAGAAGGTGGTACATCATCATCTTCTCAAGCGCAAATAGGAATGGGCAATAAATGCCAGCCTCATCAGCAATGCCCACATTCCTACAATTAATTTAAAAGGAGATAGTGCTAGCAGTAAAGAAACTGAATGGATTTGCAGTAGGAACCATTAAATATGGGGAGAAAAACAACTGAACTGTCCACACACCATCAAGTAAGTAAATTATTTTTTGACCAAGTACATCATTAGTTAATAGCAGTTTTAGAAATTGTGGCCCCAAATTTGCATGGGGCCAGTTGCCTCAATGATGCATCATTGACCCAGTACTGATTCTCACCGATCCACTGTAGTACTGACCCAATCCTACCATGGATTTAAGGAAGGATATACTTACATTGGAGGCTGTTCAGAGAAGGTTCACTAGGTTGATTCTGGAGATGAGGGGGTTGACTTATGAGGAAAGGTCGAGTAGGTTGGGCCTATACTCATTGTAGTTCAGAAGAATGAGAGGTGATCTTATGAAACTTATAAGACGATGAGGGGGCTCGACAAGATGGATGCAGAGAGGATAGTGCCACTCATAGGGGAAATTAAAACTAGTGGACATAGTCTCAGAATAAGGGGCTGCCCATTTAAAACTGAGATGAGGAGGAATTTCTTCTCACAGAGGGTTGTAAATCTATGGAATTCTCTGCCCCAGAGAGCTGTGGAGGCTGGGTCATTGAATATATTTAAGCTGGAGAGAGAGAGTTTTTTGAGCGATAAGGGAGTAAAGGGTTATGGGGAGCGGGCAGGGAAGTGGAGCAGAGTCCATGATCAGATCAGCCATCATCATCATCATAGGCAGTCCCTCGAAACGGGGATGACTTACTTCCACGCTGAAAAGGGATGAGTTCACAGGTGTTTCAATGAAGGACCTAATATTCCAGATCCTGAACTACAGCCTGAAGGGTGGAAGATGCCTGTGCGTGGATTTTTTTTAACGTGTGGTGGCCGTTGCACACCAGCCGCCACACGGGCTTGACAGAGCTAGGACTTGGTCCAGTGGCAAGGGTTAACCAAGACGACTGGAGACCAGCCCTGCTGCACGGACCTAGTGCGCACAACATATCGCAGTGTGGGCTGGCCCGTGCTGCCCCTGGGCCCACGCCTCTTCTGGGTCCCCGAACTCACGCCATGATCTTATTGAATGATGGAGCGGGCTCAACGGGCCAAATGGTCTACTCCTGCTCCTATTTCTTATGTTTTTATGGCTGGCTCTGCTCACTTGCATACTCGCTGGGTTGGTGCAGGGCAATCGCATGTAGCGTGAGAGTACTGTGCAAGGTGGTGGGGAGCACACTGGGAAACTTCAGGTGCAGCCTTGAACAGTTAGCAAGCCGAGAGAGGAGCAGGTAAGTAGTGAGCCTTTGGAAAAATCAACAGTTAGTGGCTTCAAATGTCTGAAAATTCATGACTATTTTAAGGAATGACTTCTACTGGAGAACCAGAGGGGGAGAATTACAAGGAGGGAGCTAGGGCGTGTGTCTGTGGTGAGGAAAGCCAGATATACTGGCAGAAGGTCCTGGTGAATTTAACTGCATGACCTATTCGGAATTTATTTTCCTGTCTTCCGGCCAGATTAGGAGACTGGCCGGCCGCCGGGCCGGAATCCCTGCAGTAAGATGTCCACAGCTGGGGACCGCTGGGGACGATCTGGGCAATTGAAGAAAACTGGAGATTGGTGGGGTGAGGGCTTGGAACATGGCAGCGAGGAGAGAGGGAGAGAGAGATCATAGGGGGAGGGTGGAAATAGATCATGGGGAGGCGGGAGGAGGGGAAGCTCTTGTGCCCAACAAGCAGTGGCGGAAAAGTACTTAACTGCTGGGTGCAGCTTCTCCCGTCTCCCTTCAGCTGCCGGGTTTCCCGAGCCCTGGGAAACACCGCCTGCAGCCACTAAATTTAAACGGCTCCCAAAATCTGAGGAGCTGAACCTCATTTAAATATTATAGTTAGTGTTACTCAGACGTCCCCAAACTAGCCGCGGTTAAACCGGAAAAGAGGGCACCGGATTGGGTTTGGGCTTCACATTTTTACCAATTTAACCCCGGACCCTTTCCCGCCCATCTTGGGTGGGGGGGATGTGGGGGTTTTAAATTCTTCCCTGTAACTTGCAATACATGTTGGCATCTACAATGACTTCTCCAGACTGCAGGCTCTGAAGTAAAGCGCTAAAACTGCCCACTACCCTGCTCTCTACTCAAGCTCTTGGTCTTTCTTTGCTTCAAATATTCATCCAAATCTTTGCCTATTCACTATAAAAATCCTATATGATATAATGCATCCAGTTTCTTCAGTCTATTCTCACAACTAAAGTTTATCATCCTAATGCGTTTACATTGAACATTCTCTACGGCTTTGGTGGCCCCCAAACTGCACACAATAGCCTAACTCCGGCCGAACCTGTACAAATTCACCTTTACTCCTGTACTCTGCATTCCCATTTATAAATCTCAAGATTCTATTGGCTTTTTTTTTTATAAATGGATTTCATTCACTTTCAGGGAATGATGTACTTGAACCCCGAGATCTCTGTTCATCTTTGCATTGATGTATTAAAGCATTAAATTGCCTCTGTTGCCTGTCTTCTCATTTCACTGACTCGTCTGTCTTTCCTGGAGTCTTTTACAGTTTGCACCAACCTCTGGCGTATCAACTTCCAATACACTGGAAATCAGTCGAGTGTGGTCCGACTGAATACATCATTCTCCTATTCTGGATTCTCTAATCTTCTCACAAGCTCATGTGACCCAACAAATAAGATCATCCCCAATGCTGTTGTCCAAATAGTTGCCGGTTTAGTTTAATCTTCATTGCCACTTCTACTGATTATTGTGCCGTGAATGATTAAAGTGTTATCCTTAAATTGAAAACTGTCTGGACAATATGACTCCTGCGTTATCAGCCTGTTTCTAAAAATATTAGCAAGATGGCTCGTCACCCTGGTGAGGGCATCACAACCATCCAAGGCCTTGAATGAAGAATTTGGTCGTGTTAAATCATTTTCATTTTAACAGCTACACTGTTGGCCTGAAATGAACACACAGTTTGCCACAATTACTAATGATGATCACCATAACTGCAACATTTATCCAATATCCATTTGCTTATGCTTATATTGGAAATTGGTAAACTGGAAGAATAAATTAATAAGCAAAGCATTTGCATATTTTTCAATATACACAGAACAAACAACACAACAATTTGCATTTTTATGGCGCATTTAATGTTAAAATTTCACAGGAATGATATCAAACCAAATTTGATATGCAGTCACGAGGAGAAATTGGTGGCTAAAGTAAATGTTGGTCCCTTAGAGGATGAGACCGGGGAAGTAGTAATGGAGAACATGGAGATGGCAGAAACTCTGAACAAATATTTTGTATCAGTCTTTACGGTAGAGGACACTAACAATATTCCAACAGTGGATAGTCAAGGGGCTATAGGGGGCGGGAGGAGGAACTTAACACAATCACAATCACTAAGGAGGTGGTACTCAGTAAGATAATGGGACTAAAGGCAGATAAATCCCCTGGACCTGATGGCTTGCATCCTAGGGTCAAGAGAAGTAGCAGCAAGGATTGTGGATGCATTGGTTGTAATTTACCAAAATTCCCTGGATTCTGGGGAGGCTCCAGCAGATTGGAAAACTGCAAATGTAAAAAAATGAGGCAGACAAAAAGCAGGAAACTATAGACCAGTTAGCCTAACATCTGTGGTTGGGAAAATGTTAGAGTCCATTGTTAAAGAAGTAGTAGCAGGACATTTGGATAAAAAAAATTCAGTCAGGCAGAGTCAGCATGGATTTATGAAGGGGAAGTCATGTTTGACAAATTTGCTGGAGTTCTTTGAGGATGTAACAAACAGGATGGAGAAAGGGGAACCAGTGGATGTGGTGTATTTGGACTTCCAGAAGGCATTTGACAAGGTGCCACATAAAAGGTTACTGCACAAGATAAAAGTTCACGGGGTTGGGGGTAATATATTAGCATGGATAGAGGATTGGCAAACTAACAGAGAACAGAGAGTCGGGATAAATGGTTCATTCTCTGGTTGGCAACCAATAACTAGTGGGGTGCCGCAGGGATCAGTGCTGGGACCCCAACTATTTACAATCTATATTAACGACTTGGAAGAAGGGTCTGAGTGTAACGTAGCCAAGTTTGCTGACGACATAAAGTTGGGAGGAAAAGCAATGTGTGAGGAGGACACAAAAAATCTGCAGAAGGACATAGACAGGCTAAATGAGTAGGCAAAAATTTGGCAAATGGAGTGTAATGTTGGAAAGTGTGAGGTCATGCGCTTTGGCAGAAAAAAATCAAAGAGCAAGTTATTATTTAAATGGAGAAAGATTGCAAAGTGCCGCAGTACAGCGGGACCTGGGGGTACTTGTGCATGAAACACAAAAGGATAGTATGCAGGTACAGCATGTGATCAGGAAGGCCAATGATATCTTGGCCTTTATTGCAAAGAGGATGGAGTATAAAAGCAGGGAAGTCTTGCTACAGCTATATAAGGTTTTGGTGAGGCCACACCTGGAATACTGTGTGCAGTTTTGGTTTCCAAGTTAACGAAAGGATATACTTGCTTTGGAGGCAGTTTAAAGAAGGTTCACTAGGTTGATTCCGGGGATGAGGGGGTTGACTTATGAGGAAAGGTTGAGTAGGTTGGGCCTCTACTCACTGGAGTTAAGAATGAGAGCCGATTTTATCGAAATGTATAAGATTATGAGGGAGTTTGACAAGGTGGATGCAGGGAAGATGTTTCCACTGATGGGGGAAGACTAGAACTAGAGGGCATGATCTTAGAATAAGGGTTCCCCATTTAAAACAGATGTGAGGAGAAATTTCTTCTCTCAGAGGGTTGTAAATCTGTGGAATTTGCTGCCTCAGAGAGCTGTGGAAGCTAGGTCACTGAATAAATTTAAGACAGAAATAGACAGTTTCTTAAACGATAAGGGGATAAGGGGTTATGGGGAGCGGGCGGGGAAGTGGAGCTGAGTCCATGATCAGATCAGCCATGATCTTATTGAATGGCGGAGCAGGCTCGAGGGGCCGTATGGCCTACTCCTCTTCCTATTTCTTATGGTCTTATGACAAAATGTTTGGTTAAAGAGGTAGGTTTTAAGGAGCATCTTAAAGGAGAAAAGAGAGGTAGAGAGGTGGAGAGGTTTAGGGAGGGAATTCCAGAGCTTAGGGCCCAGACAACTGAAGGCAGGGCCACCAATGGTGAAACGATTATAATCCGAGATGCTCAAGTGGTTAGAGGTGGAGGAGCCAGGAGAGGTCGCGGACATTGCGAGTTTAATACCAGAGCCATAGGGGAAATTTTTACCGCCAGAACTGGGGAAGGTTAAAAAAATATAATCGGAAACCTTCCTCCAACAGACCTACTTCCGGTTTTAAGGGAGGCGGGATCAAGGGTTAGGCGACTAACCTGCACTCCGGAGGCAGGTCCCAAATTTAAATGCCTGCCTCACATTTTAGCACCGTTTTAAATTTAACCCGGCTGCAGAAGGGAGGTGAGAACAGCTGGATGCAAGAGGCAAGTGCCTTTCCAGCATTGCTAGTGGGCCAGCAGGAGCAGGACTGCTTTCCCCTCCAGCTCACCAGGCTTGCCTGTAAAACACACTGGGTGTGTCTGGGACAGTGAGGGGAGCCAGGACACGGGAGAGGGGCCTGGGACACGGAGACCACGAGGAGGGGGGTGGGGGGCACGCGACACTGGGAGGGGAGGAGTCGGGACATCGGGAGGAAGCTGGGGGGTGGGGGGGGTCGGGACAACGGGAGGCGGGGGGCAGGCTTAGACAGATAGATCAGACCCGTGATCGGGATTTGCAATCTGACTTGTAATTGACCCGAGCATTAATTTCAAGAATGCAGATCAATTACATGTAGCCTTAAAAGGATAGGCAGTAACACTTTAGCAGCACAATAGTGCATTATATTGGATATAGTGCTGTATTGAAATAAATGGGTGTGATCTGATAGTTACAACATAGGTTTGGATTGAAATGATCTGTCACTCCATTTAATACCATCTTACCAGAATACCAACCCTACAGCTTTCCTATTACAGTGACTAGTCTGATTCCTAAACCAGTCTAGTCACCTTGTTACAGCTGCAATCTCGTCCATCTATATTCACATTAAGTAGAAATCCAGTTTTAAATATTGTCCTTCTAACACACCGAATTGACTTCAGTCCACCCTACAAACTCCATTCCCTAGCCACCGACTCCATCCCACCCCCTGGCCACTGTCTGAGGCTCAACCCGACTGTTCGCAACCCTGAGCTCGGTTTCCATCCCCAAAATCCTGCTATGTCTGTAATGCACTTATGAATGACTCCACGAGGCAATGTGTTGTACTCAAACTGTAGTGACCTTGGTCCTTTATTTGTAACTCCACAGTGAGGCACAAGCATGGTGGGCAGCCTTTTATACTGGGCCCTGCACACCTATGCAGGTGACCCTCAGGTCTCTGACTGCAGTGCCCTCTGGTGGACAGCCTCTGTCACAGGAAACCCCGGTCTCCACCAGTTGCACTCTCTAGTGGTGCCAGCACAGTATATACACAGTTTAAACCTTATTGATAGTACATCAGGTAACAAATCTTCAACTTCTGCAACTATACAGTGACTACACAGAGAGTAGATCTATAGTCTGCATATATAACACTCTCTGTCACCAAGACTGCCTAATTTTACCTCTATAACATTACCCATCTCAGCTCACCTGCTGCTGAAATCATTACCCTTGCCTTTGTTATCTCTTAACTTGACAATTCTAAAGCTCTCCTGGCCGGCCTTCCACCATGCACCCTTTGTAAACTCAACTTCCTGTCATCATAAGCAGTCCCTTGAGTCGAGGATGACTTGCTTCCACATCAAAAAGTTCACTGGTGTTTCAATGAAGGACCTAAAATTCCAGGCCCCGAACTAAATGTTGAAGGGTGGAAGATGCCTGTGCGTGGATTTTTTTAACGTGTGGTGGCCGTTGCACACCAGCCACCACACGGGCTTGACAGAGCTCGGTCTTGGTCCAGTGGCCCTGACCTCAACTTCCTGTAGCCTAATGCTCATCCAGCACCCTTGTGCTCGCTGACCTACATGGACTCCCAATTAAGCAACACCTTGATTTAAAAATTCTCTTCCTCATTTTCAAATTCCTCCATGGCCTCGCCCCTCCCTATCTCTGTAATATCCTTCAGCCCCCCCCCCCCCCGGAGATGTCTGCGCTCCTCTAATACTGCCCTCTTAAGCATCCCTGACTTCTGTTGCCTCGGTCTCTCTCTCTTTCCCCTTTAAGTCGCTCTATCTTTGACCAAGCTTTTGGACATCTGCCCTAATATCTCATGTGGCTCTGTGTCAAATTCTGTTCGGTGACACTCCTGTGCAGCACCTTGGGGCATTCTAGTGTGTTAAGTGCTTCATAATGCGAGTTGTTGCTGGTACAGAAATTTGCATCAGTGTGTGACATCTGGAGTTCTGACATACTGGTTTTAATATATTTACCAGCCGATCTCCTGCAGTACTGCTGACAGTGTGTCAGAGGATACACCGCTTTATTGCGATAAATGATGTTATCAGCAAAGGTATGATGGGGGGGAAAGTGTTACAGGATGTAAACTTGACATTCAACAAGCGCATGCTGTACACAACACGAATATATTTTAGCGGATCACTCACAGTGTGATTTGTGGTTATATTGGATGATACATTAGAGTCAACTTTAACGGAGGTGGGAGCAGCCCTAGAACTGGAGAGCTGCATTTACTGCCCCACTTCAGTTCCAATCCCGATCGCCCCCATTTTGCCCAGGACCTTTACAAGGGCACCTCGGACACCTGCCTGAATCAGATGGCGGCCTTGTTAAACGTTCCGTAAGTCGAGGTCTTATAGGCAGCAATTATAACTTTGAGGTAGAATTGGTCGCAGAGCGAGCTCTTGTACCAGGCGGTGAGGGGCCTAACCAGCCTTAAAGGGATCACCAGAGGCCGCTCACAAAAATGACCCTGCTGATCTGTTAGCTTACTATTCTCCTCTTTAAAAATAATTTTTGGTCGAAAACATTTAATACAAAAGAGGTCCATTTCTGCTTGCATTGGCTGCTATTTGAAAGCAGATGTTGCGACCATGGCGGCTTTCGGAGAGCAAGAGCCAAGGTGATGTAAGCTGCACACCCGCCAAGTTTCTGCTGAGCAAGTAGGATTAAAATAGCTCCTGTATACCGTTATAATGTCACCTCTCAGATAACTCTTTTCCAGGCAGAAAAGCCCAAGCCTCTTCAGTTTTTCCTCGTAACGTAGACCCCTGGCACTAGGAACCAGTCTTGTATCTCTAATGCTTGAATATTCCCCTTGTTTCTCAGAAACCAGAACTGAACTGTGTGGTCTAACCAGAGCATACTTTCTGTGACTTGTTTTGACTATGTAGTTCAACAGAGCCTTGTTGATTGCTGCTTTGCAATGGTTGGGTATGATGAGTGTTGAGTCTATAAGGACTCCAAGCTCATCCTTAGTCATTGCAATAATACTCAAATGTCGCTCAGTTGTCTTTCTATGTTCAAAGATAACTGCGGAAGTGCAGCACCAGCAGAAAGATATTATTGGCTGGAGCCAGGAGTGAAAAATGTAATAGTGACTCAATCAGACCAAAAAAGTTCATTTACACAATAATTGTTTGGGCACTCAAACAATGCCGGCGGGGGGGGAGCGGCGAGGACATTATTACTTCTACGGTATTTGAGACAAATTGGGAAGTGTCACCTGATCTCCAGTAATTCTTGTGGTCTTGTGAACAGCTCAAGCACATCTCCGCGAAGGAGCAGGGCCTACTTGTCAAGTCTGCATGGCTTTGGTTATAAAGGATGGAAGAGCAAAAGAAAAATAACGCAGGGCCATAAGACACATTTCTAGATCTGTAAAGACTTTGTCGAATATTGAAGCTGCTGACTGACAAATAGGTCCAAGTGTTCTTGTAGGCTCTCACTCTCACTAATTCTTGCATTAGAAGTCCCACGCCGCTTGAAATTTAGCTTCCTAGTGCAGCATGGTGTCTATTGGCAACATGTTGTAGAAACGCTGTGAGGAATGTAAATGATACAAGATAAAACACTTTCCATTCTGGGTAGCCAACGTCAGTTGTGGCTCAGTGGGTAGCACACTCACCTCTGGTTCAGAGGGTTGAGAGTTCAAATCCCACTCGAGTGACTTGAGCACATAAATCTAGGCTAACACTCCAGTGCAGTACTGAGGGAGCGTGACATTGTTGGAGGTGCCATCTTTCGGATGAGACATTAAACAGAGATCCCGTCATGGCCAATATTTATCCCTCAACCAATATCACAAAAAACAGATTATCTGGTCATTATCACATTGCTGTCTGTGGGAGCTCGCTATGCGCAAACTGGCTGTCGCATTTCCCACATTACAACAGTGACTACACTCCGAAAAGTACTTCATTGGCTGTAAAGCTCTTTGAGACGTCTGTGGTTGTGAAAGGCGCTATATAATTGTAAGTATTTATTTTTTTAGCAAGCATTTTCAGGCCAAGCATAGGATGGGTTAAATAAACTCTCTTCTACTCTGCTTCAATCTGAACCTCTGAGAAGCATTAATCACTGTGTGCCAAAGAGATTATTTTTCATTTCATATATCTTTTCTTTAGACATTCACGAGGAGTGGACATCGGCGGCAAGGCCAGTATTTATTGCCCTCGAGGTGGTGAGCTGCCTTCTTGAATACAACTGACTCGCTAGGCCATTTCAGAGGGCAGTTAAGAGTCAAGCACATTGCTGTGGGTCTGGAGTCACATATAGGCCAGATGGGGGTAAGGACGGCAGATTTCCTTCCCTAAAAGACATTAATGAACCAGATGGATTTTTACAACAAACCAATAGTTTCATGATCACCATTACTGATACTAGCCTTTTTTTTTTTTAAATTCCAGATTTATTTCATTATTTGAATTTAAATTCCCCAGCTGCCCCTGATGGGATTTGAACACATGTCACTGGATCATTAGTCCAGGACTCTATATTACTAGTCCAGTAACATAAAAAGATGGATGAGTGGCATAGTGGTTAATTTCAGAGATCAATTAGTGCCAATTCGTACACAATTAGGGAAAGCTATGTGGTGTGTGGCCTGGCCATTTAGAAAATGGTCCAAGACTGTTCAAACTTTGCTATCTTACGGCAGGGGGACTTTCAACCCATCTGGTTTGGATTCAAAGCAAGGTCCCAGAGTTAAGAAGGCTGCCAGCGACTTCTCTACTCAAAAGGGTTGTGCAGGCTCAGCCTTTGATTATATTCAAGACAGAGATCGATAGATTTTTGGATATTAAGGGAAACAAGGGATATGGGGATCGGGCAGGAAAGTGAAGTTGAGATAGAAGATCAGCCATGATCTTACTGAATGGCGGAGCAGGCTCGAGGGACTGAATGGCCTACTCTTGATCCTAACTCTTAAGTTCTTATATTCTTTAACAGCAAAAGGGAGCAGAGAATGGAGATTTGAAAAAAGCAGCAAATTCTATTGTACTTCAATAGATTAAAATGTAATCTTCATCTCAGCAAATGTTTTAACTATTGGTATGCAAATAGCACCTCTTTACGCCGAACACAACCATCATTTTAACCTATGTGATATTTGGCTAATAATGGAATTTAGAGATGGCTATTCAGTGGCTGGCAAGGACACCATGAGAAGTGACGTTTAGAAGCGAAGACGACATTGATGAGAGTTTGTAGGTGGGGGTAATGTAGAGGCTACCATTGTTGCGGAGCTAGAATTAGCAGTCGAACAAAACGCAGAACTGATAGAAAGAATGTGAAAAAAAACTGCTATGTTCTCTTTAGTTTAAATTCCTCTGTCTATTGTTGAACCTGCCTCAGTAGAATTGATCAGCTAAAGACTCACCTGCACCTGATGAACGCAGACAGATGTTTAGGACAGAGGATGTTGATCTACAGCTGTTCACACCTCCAGTAGAAAAGAGGCCTATGCTGCAATATAGCTTTACATCATCATAGGCAGTCCCTCGGAATCGAGGAAGACTCGCTTCCACTCTAAAAATATGTTCTTAGGTGGCTGAACAGTCCAAATCGAGAACCACAGTCCCTGTCATAGGTGAGACAGATAGTCGTTGAGGGCAAGGATGGTTTGCCACACGCTCTTTCCGCTGCCTGCACTTGATTTCTGCATACTCTCGGCAATGAGACTCGAGGTGCTCAGCGCCCTCCCGGATGCACTTCCTCCACTTAGGGCGGTCTTTGGCCAGGGACTCCCAAGTGTCAGTGGGCATGTTGCACTTTATCAGGGAGGCTTTGAGGGTGTCCTTGTAATATTTCCTCTGCCCACCTTTGGCTCGTTTGCCGTGAAGGAGTTCCGAGTACAGCGCTTGCTCTGGGAGTCTCATGTCTGGCATGCGAACAATGTGGCCTGCCCAGCGGAGCTGCTCAAGTGTGGTCAGTGCTTCAATGTTGGGGGTGTTGGCCTGGTCGAGGAAGCTAATGTTGGTGCGTCTGTCCCCCCAGGGGATTTGTCGGATCTTGCGGAGACATCGTTGGTGGTATTTCTCCAGCGACTTGAGGTGTCTACTGTACATTGGACAAGGGAACACTATAATTGTGAAGTATTACATTTTGGTAGGAAGAATAGGGAGGTTACTTATTATATGGAGGGTTCGAGTCTGGGTGGGGTAGAGGAACAAAGGGATTTCGGAGTACAAATCACAAAGTTAGCAAGACCGTAAAAAAGCAAACCAAGCACTAGGGTTTATTTCTAGAGGTATAAAATTGAAAAATAGTGAAGTAATGCTAAACCTGTTTCGAACCTTGGTTAGACCACACTTAAAGTACTGCCTACAGTTCTGATCGCATTATAGAACGAATATAGAGGCACTTGTGAGGGTGCAGAGAAGATTTACAAGGATGATAGCAGAAATGCAATTGTATATATATCAGCAAAAGAATGAACAGGCTGGGTTTCTTGAACAAAGGCTGAAGGGTGACATAATAGGTCTCTAAAACTATGAAATGTTTTGATAGAGTGGATACAGAGAGAGTGTTTCCACTTGTGGGGAAGAGCATAACTAGAGGCCATCAATACAAGATAGTCACCAAGAAATCCAATAGGGAATTCAGAAGAAACCTCTTTCCCCAAAGAGTGGTGAGAATGTGCAACTCACTTCCACAGGGAGTGGTTGAAGCGAATAGTATCAATGCATTTAAGGGGAGGCTAGACAAGTGTATGAGGGAGAAGGGAATAGAGGGTTGAGCATAAATGCTGGCATAGCCTGTTGGGCCAAATGTCCTGTTTCTTTTTCTATGTAACCCTATGTACTTCACAATATGCAGCATTATTGATCAGGATTGGATATACCAACCTGCAATTATTCCAACTTATTTACCACCTGTTTCCATTGAACTGCTCAAACTCTTGCTAAAATTGTCACGTAGTACTCAATTATGGCAACGTTGCAATGCGACAGGTCAACTTGTGTTGTTGCCTAAACTGGACTTGCTTAAGATAGCACTGCAGCCAAAAGCTTCAAAACATACCAGAAGCCAACAAAGCACAACCGATTACGTGAACCTGTTTCACAAAGATACATACAATCTTTATATGATCCGTTTGACTGTTGCAGATCTGCCATGCAGGTACAAACCGATAAGAACATAAAAAATAGGAGTAAGAGTAGACCATTAGGCCCTTCGAGCCTTCTCCGCCATTCAATAAGATCATGGCTGGTCTTCTACCTCAACTCTACTTTCCCTGCACTATCCCCCTATCCCTGGATTCCTTTGATATCCAAAAATCTATCAAGTTCAGCTTTGAATATACGACTTGAGCATCCACAGCCGTCTGGGGCAGAGAATTCCAAAGATTCACAACCCTCTGAGTGAAGAAACTACTCATCTCAGTCCTAAATGACCGACCTTTATTCTGAGACCGTGACCCCTGGTTCTAGACTCCTCAGCCAGGGGAAAACATCCTCCCAGCATCTACTCTGTCAAGCCCTTTAAGAATTTTATACGTTTCAATGAGATCACCTCTCTTCTAAACTCTAGGAAAGATAGGCCTCATTCTCTCCTCATAGGTCAATCCTTGCCATCCCAGGAACCAGTCTACTGAATCTTTGTTGCACTACCTACAATGCAAGTATATCCTTCCTTCGATAGGGAGACCAAAACTGTACACAGATAAGGATCACTTTTCTTGCTCAGTACCGAAACTAATATTTCTGAAAATAATATGGATCTGAAAAAAGTAATTATTCAATTGAAATGAACACAAGCCAATGTGAAACTCGAACATCCAGGTCAAATGTATATTTAATATTTTCCTGGGATGTGGGTATCACTGGCAAGGCCAGCATTTATTGCCCTTCCCTAATTGCCCTCGAGAAGGTGATGGTAAGCCGCAGTCCTTGTGGTGAAGGAACTCCCACAGTGCTGTTAGGGAGGGAGCTCCAGGATTTTGACCGTGATGATGAAGAAACGGCGATATATTTCCAAGTCAGGATAGTGTGTGACTTGAAGGGGAACTTGGAGGTGATGGTGCTCCCATGCGCCTGCTGCCCTTGTCTTTCTAAGTGGTGGATGTCGCAACCTTGGGAGGTGCTGCCGAAGAAGCCTTGGCAAGTGGCTGTAGAGTATCTTGTAGATGGTACACATTGCAGCCACGATACGCTGGTGGTGGAGGGAGTCAATGTTTAAGGTGGATGGGTGCCAATCAAGCGGGCTTCTTGCTGTCGAGCTTCTTGAGTGTTGTTGGAGCTGCACTCGTCCAGGCAAGTGGAGAGTATTCCATCACACTCATGATTTGTGCTTTGTAGATGGTGGAAAGGCTTTGGGAAGTCAGTAGATGAGACACTCGCCACAGAATACTCAGCCTCTCACCTGCTCTTGTAGCCACAGTATTTAGGCGCTGGCCCAGTTAAGTTTCTCGTCAATGGTGACCGCCTCCCCGCCCCCCAGGATGATGATGGTCTGGGATTCAGAGATGGTAATTGTCATGTGTCCTATACATGATTACTGCTTGTACTATTACAACGTGTGCCACCAGGGAGCACCTCAGGGGGAGAATTGTTAGTTACCTGTACAGGTGTGCCTGGCCTAGTATAAAAGGCAGGCCACCAGGTGTGATCCTCACTCTGGAGTTATCAATAAAGGACGAAGGTCACTACAGTTCAAGCACAACACATTGCCTCGTGGAGTCATTATCAGAGCATCTAAAGACATAACAGTAATGCCGTTGAATGTCATGGGGTAGTGATTAGACGCTCCCTTGATGGAGATTTTACATGAAAGCTCACTTAGCTAGGGATAACGTTTAAGATTTCGCTCTGCCAGGGCAGAGTTTCACTCAATGGGAGCACAAATCAGGAATTCAAGCATGCAGGGCAACGTGCACAACTTTCCAGACATTGACTTAATGCACGGAAAATCGCACGGGCTGCAAACTGGACACTGTGACTGCCCACACCCATATTCTTAACTTACATTACCATTGTGCGAATCTCTGCACCAAGATCACTAATTATGTATACGAACGGTGCACGGTTTGCGACCTTCCAACAATATTGCACCTGTAGGTAGCACCGTGAGCATAACGTTACATGACATCAGATTAAGTGATGGAGGCCAAGCGAAGCAGAAATAGAGAGCTGACCTTTGGAATCATACAAGGAGGAAAAGAAACTTTCAAAAAGTAAAGGTTACTTTTTTGTTAAGAAACATAAATGTAATAATTCACTGAAGGTGAAAATGAAGAAAAAAGGCAGTTAACATACCAGCTTCAATGGCACTCACGCCCAGCTGTGACAACACAGCCTACCAAAAAAAAGCTCACATGCCAAAGAAATGGCAAATTGGACTTTATGGAAGGAAGCAGAATCGAGAACCGCCGACCTGTAAACAAACGCCGTGAGCAGTGATCGAGAGTGGACCTCTCTGTTACATGTCGTTTACATACATCCTGGAATATTGTGTTCAGTTTTGGACTCCTAATCTGAGGAAGGACGTTCTTGCTATTGAGGGAGTGCAGCGAAGGTTGACCAGACTGATTCCCGGGATGGCAGGACTGACATATGAGGAGAGATTGGATCGACTGGGCCTGTATTCATTGGAGTTTAGAAGGATGAGAGGGGATTTCATAGAAACATATAAGATTCTGACGGGACTGGACAGGTTAGGTGCGGGAAGAATGTTCCCAATGTTGGGGAAGTCCAGAACCAGGGGACATACTCTAAGGATAAGGGGTAAGCCATTTAGGGCCGAGATGAGGAGAAACGTCTTCACTCAGAGAGTTGTTAACCTGTGGAATTCCCTACCACAGAGAGTTGTTGATGCCAGTTCGTGGATATATTCAGGAGGGAGTTGGATGTGGCCCTTATGGCTAAAGGGATCAAGGGGTATGGAGAGAAAGCAGGAAAGGGGTACTGAGGTGAATGATCAGCCATGATCTTATTGAATGGTGGTGCAGGTTCGAAGGGCCGAATGGCGGGCTCCTGCATCTATTTTCTATGTTTCTATTTTTCTATCCACCTACCGGGAATTGTGCCCTGGTGGGAGAGGCAGGGATACAATACCCTAGCAATTCTCCAGATCCACCCCAGGTCTGTCAAGAAACCAATGGAACAAGGCCAGAAAATCTAGCTTCACAGCTCTTGAACAATATTTCATGTTTTCATTGAGCTTTTTTTTTAAAACATAGAATGAACAGCACAGAAAGCGGCCATTGGCCCAATTCATGCCGGTGTTTATGTTCCACACGAGCCTCCTCTCACCCCAAGTGTGGGGTTGCCAACTCTAGTTGGATGTATTCTTGGAGTCGATCCCTGGTGATAGAAAGGACCTGGTGAAAAATATTTCATTAAAACTAAAGCTTATGAAGGACAAAATACATTCCAACTAAATTGCTGCCTGCATGTGATCTATTAAGATGTCTGGATTTCATTTGTGACATGACCTTCAATTCTTCTTTTTATTGACAAACTAATGGTTTGTAAGTGTGCACATTTAAAAGGATTGTAATAAAACTGCTTCTGTAGTTGAGCAGCAACATCAGTTGAAAATGTTTAGTTTATTTGAAAAATCCATTAGTGAAAATGGACAGATTTTCTTCTAAACCAATTTTGAAAAAAAGGTTGTGTAAAAAGGCATCTATTAAAGTGAATGGGTTTGGGATGTGGACTAATTTTACGCTGAAGGGGAAAAGAGCCAAGATCTTATCACACCAGATTGACTCAGATCACAGACAGGATCGCAAAAGATTCTGCAGTCATTTAGCCACTGCCGAACCTCTCAATCAAGCACCCCTTTCTTGAGTTTCTTGAGCGATAAAGGGATAAAGGTTATGGGGAGCGGGCAGGGAAGTGGAGCCGAGTCCATGATCAGATCAGCCATGATCTTATTGAATGGCAGAGCAGGCTCGAGGGGTCGTATGGCCTACTCCTGTTCCTATTTCTTAAGTTCTTATTATTCTCTTATCCACCCCTTTAAAAGAAACTATCCACTTCTCTTTTAAACTCTTTCACACTCTCTGCCTCCCTGGGCAGTCCATTTCACACATTCGCTGTGTAACACAGTTAAATCCAAACTGTTTGTGCACCTTTCTTCCACCAAGCTTGGATTCATGCTCCTGGGTTCTAGTGTTTGTGGCAATCTTACCCATATCTTATCCGGATCAACTTATCGGATCCTCGAAGTATTTGGAATCAGTTCTTCCATGAGCATTCTCTTCTCCAGAATCATAGAAATTTACAGCACAGAAGGAGGCCATTCGGCCCATCGTGTCCGTGAAGGCCGACAAAGAGCCATCCAGCCTAATCCCACTTTTCAGCTCTTGGTCCATAGCCCTGTACGTTATGGCACTTCAAGTGCATATCCAGGTACTTTTAAAAAGTGGTCAGTATTTCTGCCCCCACCACCCTCTGGGTGAAAACATTTCTCCTCAAATCCCCTCTAAGCCTTCTATCAGTTACTTTAAATCCTGCACCCTGGTTGTTGACCCCTTTGGTAAGGGAAATAGGTCCTGCTACAACTGTACAGGGTATTGGTGAGGCCACACCTGGCGTACTGCATACAGTTTTGGTCTCTGTATTTCGGGAAGGATATATTTGCATTGGAGGCTGTTCAGAGAAGGTTCACCAGGTTGATTCCAGATATGAGGGGGTTGACTTATGAAGATAGGTTGGATAGGTTCGGCAAAAAACAAAAAGGGCCACTTTACAGCAAAATTCTAAAGGTTCAAAGTGTGTTAAAAAGGCAAGCCTGAAGGCTCTGTGCATCAATGCGAGGAGTATTCGGAATAAGGTGGACGAATTAACTGCGCAGATAGCAGTTAACGGATACGATGTGGTTGGCATCACGGAGACATGGCTCCAGGGTGACCAAGGCTGGGAACTCAACATTAAACGGTATTCAACATTTAGGAAGGAGAGACAGAAGGGAAAAGGAGGTGTTGCTGGTTAAAGAGGAAATTAATGCAATTGTAAGGAAAGACATTAGCTTGGATGATGTGGAATCGGTATGGGTGGAGCTATGGAATACCAAAGGGCAGAAATCGCTAGTGGAAATTGTGTACAGACCTCCAAACAGTAGTAGTGATGTTGGGGAGGGCATCAAACAGGAAATTAGGGGTGCATACAATAAAGGTGCAGCAGTTATCATGGGTGACTTTAATATGCATATAGATTGAGCTAGCCAAACTGGAAACAATACAGTGGAGGAGGATTTCCTGGAGTGCATAAGGGATGGTTTTCAAGACCAATATGTTGAGGAACCAACTAGGGGGGAGGCCATCTTAGACTGGATGTTGTGTAATGAGAGAGGATTAATTAGCAATCTCATTGTGCGAGGCCCGTTGGGGAAGAGTGACCATAATATGGTGGAATTCTACATTAGGATGGAAAATGAAAGAGTTAATTCAGAGACCATGGTCCAGAACTTAAAGAAGGGTAACTTTGAAGGTATGAGGTGTGAATTGGCTAGGATAGATTGGCGAATGATACTTAAGTTCAGTGGATGGGCAATGGCAGACATTTAGAGACCGCATGGATGAACTACAAGAACTGTACATCCCTGTATGGTGTAAAAATAAAAAAGGGAAGGTGGCTCAACCGTGGCTATCAAGGGAAATCAGGGATAGTATTAAAGCCAAGGAATTGGCATACAAATTGGCCAGAAATAGCAGCGAACCCGGGGACTGGGAGAAATTTAGAACTCAGCAGAGGAGGACAAAGGGTTTGATTAGGGCAGGGAAAATGGAGTACGAGAGGAAGCTTGCAGGGAACATTAAAACGGACTGCAAAAGCTTCGATAGATATGTAAAGAGAAAAAGGTTAGTAAAGACAAACGTAGGTCCCCTGCAGTCAGAATCGGGGGAAGTCATAACGGGGAACAAAGAAATGGCAGACCAATTGAACAAGTACTTTGGTTCGGTATTCACTAAGGATGACACAAACAACCTTCTGGATATAAAAGGGGTCAGAGGGTCTAGTAAGAAGGAGGAACTGAGGGAAATCTTTATTAGTCGGGAAATTGTGTTGGGGAAATTGATGGGATTGAAGGCCGATAAATCCCCAGGGCCTGATGGACTGCATCCCAGAGCACTTAAGGAGGTGGCCTTGGAAATAGCGGATGCATTGACAGCCATTTTCCAACATTCCATTGAATCTGGATCAGTTCCTATCGAGTGGAGGGTAGCCAATGTAACCCCACTTTTTAAAAAAGGGAGAGAAAACAGGGAATTATAGACCAGTCAGCCTGACATCGGTAGTGGGTAAAATGATGGAATCAATTATTAAGGATGTCATAGCAGCGCATTTGGAAAGAGGTGACATGATAGGTCCAAGTCAGCATGGATTTGTGAAATGGAAATCATGCTTGACAAATCTTCTGGAATTTTTTGAGGATGTTTCCAGTAGAATGGACAAGGGAGAACCAGTTGATGTGGTGTATTTGGACTTTCAGAAGGCTTTCGACAAGGTCTCACACAAGAGATTAATGTGCAAAGTTAAAGCACATGGGATTGGGGGTAGTGTGCTAATATGGATTGAGAACTGGTTGGCAGACAGGAAGCAAAGAGTCGGAGTAAATGGGTACTTTTCAGAATGGCAGGCAGTGACTAGTGGGGTACCACAAGGTTCTGTGCTGGGGCCCCAGCTGTTTACATTGTACATTAATGATTTAGACGAAGGGATTAAATGTAGTATCTCCAAATTTGCGGATGACATGAAGTTGGGTGGCAGTGTGAGCTGCGAGGAGGATGCTGTGAAGCTGCAGAGTGACTTGGATAGGTTAGGTGAGTGGACAAATGCATGGCAGATGAAGTATAATGTGGACAAAATTTGAGATTATCCACTTTGGTGGTAAAAATGAGAGACAGACTATTATCTGAATGGTGTCAGATTAGGAAAAGGTGCAACTTGACCTGGGTGTCATAGTACATCAGTCATTGAAGGTTGGCATGCAGGTACAGCAGGCGGTTAAGAAAGCAAATGGCATGTTGGCCTTCATAGCGAGGGCATTTGAGTACAGGGGAAGGGAGGAGTTACTACAGTTGGCAGGGCCTTGGTGAGGACACATCTGGAGTATTGTGTACAGTTTTGGTCTCCGAACTTGAGGAAGGACATCATTCTTGCTATTGAGGGAGTGCAGCGACGGTTCACCAGATTGATTCCCGGGATGGCGGGACTGACCTATCAAGAAAGACTGGATCAACTGGGCTTGTATTCACTGGAGTTCAGAAGAATGAGAGGGGACCTCATAGAAACGTTTAAAATTCTGATGGGTTTAGACAGGTTAGATGCAGGGAGAATGTTCCCAATGTTGGGGAAGTCCAGAACCAGGAATCACAGTCTAAGGATAAGGGGTAAGCCATTTAGGACCGAGATGAGGAGAAACTTCTTCACCCAGAGAGTGGTGAACCTGTGGAATTCTCTACCACAGAAAGTAGTTGAGGCCAATTCAGTAAATATATTCAAAAAGGAGTTAGATGTAGTCCTTACTACTCGGGGGATCAAGGGGTATGGCGAGAAAGCAGGAATGGGGTACTGAAGTTGCATGTTCAGCCATGAACTCATTGAATGGTGGTGCAGGCTCGAAGGGCCGAATGGCCTACTCCTGCACCTATTTGCTATGTTTATATGTTTCTATAGTCATTGGAGTTCAGAAGAATGAGCAGCGATCTTATTGAAATATATAAAATAATGAGAGGGCTCGACAAAGTGGACACAGAGAGGATATTTCCACTCAAAGGGGAAACTAAAACTTGGGGACATGGTCATAGAAACATAGACAATAGGTGCAAGAGTAAGCCATTCGGCCCTTCGAGCCTGCACCACCATTCAATAAGATGATGGCTGATCATTCACCTCAGTACCCCTTTCCTGCTTTCTCTCCATACCCCTTAATCCCTTTAGCCGTAAGGGCCACATCCAACTCCCTCCTGAAAAAAAACAACAAACTGGCATCAACAACTCTCTGCGGCAGGGAATTCCACAGGTTAACAACTCTGAGTGAAGAAGTTTCTCCTCATCTCAATCCTAAATGGCCTACCCCTAATCCTTAGACTGTGTCCCCTGGTTCTGGACTTCCCCCAACATTCTTTCTGCATCTAACCCGCCCAGTCCCGTCAGAATTTTATATGTTTCTATGAGATCCCCTCTCATCCTTCTAAACTCCAGTGAATAAAGGCCCAGTCGATCCAGTCTCTCCTCATCTGTCAGTCCAACCATCCCGGGAACCTTCGCTGCACTCCCTCAATAGCAAGAACGTCCTTCCTCAGATTAGGAGACCAAAACGGAACACAATATTCCAGGTGAGGCCTTACTAAGGCCCTGTACAACTACAGCAAGACCTCCCTGCTTCTATACTCAAAACCCCTAGCTATGAAGGCCAACATACCATTTGCCTTCTTCACCGCCTGCTGTACCTGCATGCCAACTTTCAATGACTGATGTACCATGACACTCGGGTCTCGTTGCACCTCCACTTTTCCTAATCTGCCACCATTCAGATAATATTCTGCCTTCGTGTTTTTGCCCCCAAAGAGGATAACTTCACAATTATCCACATTATACTGCATCTGCCATGCATTTGCCCACTCACCTAACCTGTCCAAGTCACCCTGCAGCCTCTTAGCATTCTCCTCACAGCGCACACCACCATCCAGCTTAGTGTCATCTGCAAACTTGGAGATATTACACTCAATTCCTTCATGTATATTGTAAATAGCTGGGGTCCCAGCACTGAACCCTGCGGCACCCCACTAGTCACTGCCTGCCAGTCTGAAAAGTACCCGTTTATCCAAACTCTCTGCTTCCTGTCTGCCAACCAGTTCTCTATCCACGTCAGTACATTACCCCCAATACCATGTGCTTTAATTTTGCACACCAATCTCTTGTGTTGGACCTTGTCAAAAGCCTTTTGAAAGTCCAAATACACCACATCCACTGGCTCTCCCTTGTCCACTCTACTAGTTACATCCTCAAAAGATTCCAGAAGATTTGTCAAGCATGATTTATTTTTCATAAATCCATGCTGTCTTGGATCGATTCTGTCACTGCTTTCCAAATGTGCTGCTATTTCATCTTTAATAATTGATTCCAACATCTTCCCCATTACTGATGTCAGGCTAATCGGTCTATAATTCACCGTTTTCTCTTTCCCTCCTGTTTAAAAAAAAAAGTGGTGTTACATTAGCTACCCTCCAGTCCATAGGAACTAATCCAGAGTTGATAGACTGTTGGAAAATGATCACCAATGCATCTACTATTTCTAGGGTCACTTCCTTAAGTACTCTCGGATGCAGACCATCAGGCCCAGGGGATTTATCGGCCTTCAATCCCATCAATTCCTCAACACAATTTCCCGCCTAATAAGGATATCCTTCAGTTCCTCCTTCTCACTCGACCCTCGGTCCCCTAGTATTTCCGAAAGGTTATTTGTGTCTTCCTTCATGAAGACAGAACCAAAGTATTTGTTCAACTGGTCTGCCATTTCTTTGTTCCCCATTATAAATTCACCTGAATCTGACTGCAAGGATCCTACATTTGTCTTCACTAATCTTTTTCTCTTCACATATCTATAGAAGCTCTTGCAGTCAATTTTTATGTTCCCAGCAAGCTTCCTCTCATACTTAATTTTCTCCCTCCAAATCAAACCCTTGGTCCTCCTCTGCTGAATTCTAAATTTCTCCCAGTCCTCAGGTTTGTTGCTTTTTCTGGCCAATTTATATGCCTCTTCCTTGGATTTAACACTATCCCTAATTTCCCTTGTTAGCCACGGATGGGACACCTTCCCCGTTTTATTTTTACTCCAGACACGGATGTACAATTGTTGAAGTTCATCCATGTGATCTTTAAATGTTTGCCATTGCCTATCCACCATCATCCCTTTAAGTATCACTCGCCAGACTATTCTAGCCAATTCACGTCCCATACCATCGAAGTTACCTTTCCTAAGTTCAGGACCCTAGTCTCTGAATTAACTGTGTCACTCTCCATTTTAATAAAGAATTCTTCCATATTATGGTCACTCTTTCCCAAGGGGCCTCGCACAACAAGATTGCTAATTAGTCCTTTCTCATTACACATCACCCAATCTAGGATAGCTAGCCCTCCAGTTGGTTCCTCGACATATTGGTCCAGAAAACCATCCCAAATACACTCCAGGAAATCTTCCTCCATCGTATTGCTACCAGTTTGGTTCGCCCAATCAATATGTAGATTAAAGTCACCCATAATAACTGCTGTACCTTTATTGCACGCATCCCTAATTTCTTGTTTGATGCTGTCCCCAAACTCACTACTACTGTTTGATGGTCTGTACACAACTCACACTAGCGTTTTCTGCACTTTGGTATTCCGCAGCTCCACCCATACAGATTCCACATCATCCAAGCTAATGTCATTCCTTACTATTGCGTTAATTTCCTCTAACCAGCAACGCTACCCCACCTCCGTTTCCTTTCTGTCTATCCTTCCTGAATGTTGAATATCCCTGGATGTTGAGTTCCCAGCCTTGGTCACCAATGATATCATATTCATAGAATAAGGGGCCACCCATTTAAAACTGAGATGAGGAGGAATTTTTTCTCTGAGGGTTGTAAATCTATGGAATTCTCTGCCCAAGAGAGCTGTGGAGGCTGAGTCATTGAATATATTTAAGGCGGAGATAGACAGATTTTTGAGCAATAAGGGAGTAAAGCATTATGGGGAGCGAGCAGGAAAGTGGAGCCGAGTCCATGAACAGATCAGTGATGATCTTATTGAATGGCGGAGAAGGCTCGAGGGGCCAAATGGCCTACTCCTGCTCTTATTTCTTATGTCTTTCCTATTAGATGCAGGCCCAGGCTCTGCATCCTCTCCTCATAGTCCAATATTTGCTGTCTCTTTGGTTGTGATGCCAACAGGGTCCCAGGAATTGTCGCTGCTGCAGAAAACAAAGCTGTTCCACTGGAAGAGGCAATGTGGGATCAAATATTCAAGGGCATTTGAGATCAAACTCAACAAATCCTCTCGGTTTCACAACCTTGAATTAAGTGTGAAACTCTATAAATGAAATACTGCAGTGAAATATAAACTGTTCTTTCTAACATGCCTATATTCCCTTCTTGTACTTTCATACATCCAATGTGCTTGTTATATTAAGATTCTTGCTGCAAATTTACACTCAGACACTCTTAGCAGACAGCAATAAAATGTAGTCTGATTTTTCAATTGCTCTTCCAGCAAGACTCACACGAGATATACAACAGCAGAATGTAACAGGTGGACCCAGAACGGCAAAGAGGAACCAAAGCTGGTCACAGCGCTCAGCAAAATCATCCTACTTACTTGCTGCGATTCAGAGTTCCATCTACAAGCAGATTCAAGACAAAATGCACGCCTATGTATACTGTGCTCCAGGCTCCTCTGTGGTGCTATGTGAAAATCCATCATCATAGGCATTCCCTCGGAATCGAGGAAGACTTGCTTCCACTCTTAAAATGAATCCTTAGGTGGCTGAACAATCCAATACGAGAACCACAGTCCCTGTCACAGGTGGGGCAGATAGTCATTGAGAGAAGGGGTGGGTGGGACTGGTTTGCCGCACGCTCATTCCGCTGCCTGCGCTCGATTTCTGCATGCTCTCGGCGATGAGACTCGAGGTGCTCAACACCCTCCCTCCACTTAGGACGGTCTTTGGCCAGGGACTCCCAGGTGTCAGTGGGAATGTTGCACTTTATCAGGGAGGCTTTGAGGGTGTCCTTGTAACGTTTCCTCTGCCCACCTTTCACTCATTTGCCGTGAAGGAGTTCCGAGTAGAGCGCTTGCTTTGGAAGTCTCGTGTCTGGCATGCGAACTATGTGGCCTGCCCAGCGGAGCTGATCAAGTGTGGTCAGTGCTTCAATGCTGGGGATGTTGGCCTGGTCGAGGACGCTAATGTTGGTGCGTCTGTCCTCCCAGGGGATTTGTAGGATCTTGCGGAGACATCGCTACGTGAAAATGGCAGACTCCCGCTCCAGCAACGCCCCAATTTTAAAATTCTCATCCTAGTTTACAAATTCCTTCATGACCTCCATTCCGCCCCACCACCCCCACATCTGTAACCTCCTCGAGTCCTACAACTCTCCGAGATCTCAGCGCTCCTTCAATTCTGGCCTCTTGCGCAGTGCCGTCCTGATTTTCAGCGCTCCACCATTGGTGGCCGTGCCTTCAGCTACCTTGGCCTCAAGCTCTGGAATTCCTTCCCTAAACTTCAACTGGATTGTATAGGGACTTTTTAAAAACACTATTTTCAAACTATTTAATAACCTCTTTGGAATGGAGTAACAGAGAAAGTTTAATTTCTTAATTAAACACAACCATTGCAAATGAATGAGCCTAGGCACGTCAATTGCTACTTCATTTGTGCTCCTCCCCCAGCACCATAGAATCATAGAATGGTGACAGCAAAGGAGGAGGCCATTTGGCCCATCTAGCCCGTGCCAGCTCTCTGCAGCAGCACTTCCAATACCTTGACACTCGGGTCCTGTAGCGGGGCCGAATTTGAAGTTAACCCGCCCCCCCCAGTTTGGTCCTTTCAACACATACCTGCACCGAGCTGTCAAAAGGTCTCGCGTGAAAAACATACACATTCCGCCTGTGCTCAGGGCCACGGCTTGGCAAAAACAAAAAGCGATCGTGATCTGCATTATATTCAATAATGGAAACAAAAACATCGCCATTCACTCCTCCTCCAGCTCTACCACAGAAATTCTGAAGGGATTAACCCAAACAATTATGCTCCTTGTTCCCACAACAGAACACCAAGTCCTCCATTGCAACACAAGCCCCACACAAAATGGAGACACACCCAGTGAGACTGTCGAAAATATAGCCAAGCCCAAATAAACACACAGACAGTTATAAAGGTTAATGTAATCATTGGCAAAACAGTCTCCTGCAATCGGGACCTGAACTGAATTATATTCCTGTCTTCGTTAATTTTAATGATAAAAGTAGATGCGAGAAGAAAGTAGTTGAATGCCATTTTTTTTTTTTAAACTTGCCTCTTAATTTATAGTCAGAAATTCAAGGCCGACTTTTGGAAAATGAACTGCTCCTTCAGTCACAGCACTCACCTGATTTAACAATTAAACAAGACATTGTAAACATTGCCCCTCTTTCAATGTTTCAAGCTATCACCTCAAAGAGAGATTATTCATTCAAATCATTTGTTGGTCTGGGTTTAAAAAAAATTACTTCAGTCATCAAGATGAGAAAGATCAGTGCTGGGGAATTCACACACCCAGTGTCAGTGGAAAGCACTCCCAGGTCAGATGCAGAATAAAGTTTCCTGCATTCTGCAACAATGCCCATCAGGCTCAGCCTCGGAAGAGCAGTCCCTACTTGAACAGGGTGCACTGTTTTGTACCCAGTGATAATACCAACCTACAGGTAGCTTGTGCTGTGGAGTGATTCCCATTAGGAACTGGGTTGAGATTTCACAAACTCAATTCACACAGGACCCAGAAGACCATGATAACTTTCATCCTATCAGTGTGGCTTGTATATAAGAACATAAGAAATAGGAGCAGGAGTAGGTCATACAGCCCCTCGAGCCTGCTCCGCCATTCAATAAGATCATGGCTGATCTGATCATGGACTCAGCTCCACTTCCCCACCCGCTCCCCATAATCCCTTCTCCCCTTATCGTTTAAGAAATTGTCTATTTCTGTCTTAAATTTATTCAATGTCCCAGCTTCCACAGCTCTCTGAGGCAGCGAATTCCATAGATTTATAACCCTCAGAGAAGAAATTCCTCCTCCTTATATCCTTTCGTAAATATGGAAACCAAAACTGCACGCAGTATTCCAGGTGTGGCCTCACTAATACCCTGTATAGCTATAGCAAGACTTCCATGCTTTTATACTCCATCCCCTTTGCAATAAAGGCCAAGATACCGTTGGTCTTCCCGATTACTTGCTGCACCTGCATACTATCCTTTTGTGTTTCATGCACAAGTACCCAAAGGTCCCGCTGTACTGCAGCATTTTGCAATCTTTCTCCATTTAAATAATAAATATATCTCCAATCCATAGGTGGGAGGCCAGTATTACATAGCAGGTACAGCACCGAAATGGGCACAACTGGTCCATGCCGCTGTTTGTGCTTCACACAAGCCTCCTCCCACACCACTTCATAGAATCGTAGAATGGTTGCAGCACATTCAGCCTGTCGAGCCCGTGCCGGCTCTCTGCAAGAGCACTTCAGCTAGTCCCACTCCCACTCCCTCACCCTTTCCCCGTAGCCCTGCAATTTTTTTCCTTCAGGTACTTATCCAATTCCCATTTGAAAGCCACAACTAAATCTGCCCCCTTTCAGGCAGTGCATTCCAGATCCTAAACACTCACTGCGTAAATGTCGCCTTTGGTCCTTCTGCCAATCACCTTAATTCTGTGTCCTCTGGTTCTCGACCCTTCTAATCTTACCCTATCAGCATAACCTTTCCCCCTCATGTGTTTATCTAGCTTCCCCCTAAATGCACCAATGCTATTTGCCCCAACCAGTCCCTGTGGTAATGAATTCCACATTCTCACCACTCTCCGGGTAAATAAGTTTCTCCTGAATTCCCTATTGGATTTATTCATGACCAACTTACATATCTGACCCACTGCGCCACTCAGTCACTCGTGAAGTTATGCTTGCTGTGTCTTTGTTTTACAGATGGTTCTGGCGTCCTGTTCAGTCAAAGCTTCCCATGACAAAAGGCATCTTTATATAAAAACCCCAACTGCAGCTGTGCCAGACCAGCATGCTGTATTGCGTATAAGCCAACACTTAATAATGAAGAGGTGCAGGCTTACTTCCTATAACCATAAAATTCACAATCTCAAACACAAAATGTCAGCTTGGCTCAGTTAGCAGCTCTCTTTCCTCAAAGTCAGAAGGTTCCCCCAGAAGTTGAGCACATCTCCAGTGCAGTATTAGGAGGACTGCATTGTCGGAGGTGCCCTCCTTTGGATGAGGCATTAAAACCCAAGGTCCATTGAGGTGAACACTTAGCCCCTCCATTGTACTGTTCAAAAAGAGCGCAGCAAGAACTTGTCCCTCAACCACCACCATCAAAAAAACTCACTAACTGCTCACTCATCTCACTCAGGCTTTGTGGGCGCTTGCTGTGCACAAAATTACAGAAACATGGCAGTCAAACTAATAAATTGCACACGAAGCACTCTGGCACGTTTCTCAGGTGCTTAAATAAATACAGGTCTTCCTCATGATTAACATTAAAACAGATTACAAAGTGAATCAAGTCAGAAATCCCCATCAGGCCACCTCTGAACCCTCCATCGAAGAGAGCCATGGTCGCCTGCAAATCCCTTTTTCAGACTCAGGTTAAGTACACACCAAGCACTTGTAAAGAAAAACCCTTAGCAAAAACACAACATGATGTTCTGACAAAAGGTCACCGGCCTGAAGGGTTAACTCTGTTTCTCTCAGGTCATTATCACATTGTTGTTTGTGGGACCTTGCTGTGCGCAAATTGACTGAACCGTCTCCCACGTTACAACAGCAGTGACTACACTTCAAAAGTACTTAATTGGCTGTGAAGCACTTTGGGACGTCCTGAGGTTGTGAATGGTGCTATAGAAATGCAAGTCATTCTTTTTTTTTCTCCACAGATGCTGCAAGACCTGGTGAGTATTTTCACCATTTTCTGTTTATATGCAACAGTAGTGGGGTGCTTAAAGTATGCTCTGCATTCATTCATCACACTTGTCTTGTCATCACAGTTGCTCAAACCACACTGTAAACCAACAATGCCCTTACATTTCACACATTCCACTCTTCTCACCTTTACTGTGTGGCCTCTTGTTGTGTCATTCTGGTGAACAAATATCCAGAACAAGTATGATACGAGTGAGTGCTGCAACAGCGTAATATGCTTTGGGCTGGCTCGCTTAGACCAGAATGGAGACACTTCAGATTTCTACCAGTGAGCAGACACAGCAGGGAAGTCAACTTATAGTTCCACACAATGCAGGGAAGTCTAACCATAAAAAGACAATTCTGGACCGGCTGTTCACACCACCATCCTCCTCCTCCTCTCCATACTTCACTATATTGATAGAGCTCACCTTTCCATTGGACAATACACAACTCACCTTTCCATTGGACAATACACAACTCACCTTTCCATTGGACAATATGCAACTCACCTTGCCATTGGACAATATGCAGCTCACCTTGCCATGGGATGATGCACAGCTCAGCATGCCATTGGACAATACGCAGCTCACCTTGCCATTGGACAGCACACAACTCACCTTGCCATTGGACAATACGCAGCTCACCTTGCCATTGGACAGCACACAACTCACCTTGCCATTGGACAGCACACAACTCACCTTGCCATTGGACAATACACAGCTGCACAAGAATACTGAAACAGGACTAGACAATTTACCCACTCGAGTTTGTTCCTCCATTCAATGAGATCATGGTTGATTTGTGACATAACTCCACATAGCTGCCTTTGTTCCATATCCCTTAATACCTTTGGTTAACAAATATCTATCAATCTCAGGGTTAAAATTAACAATTGATCCAGCATCAATTGCCATTTGCAGAAAAGTGTTCCAAACTTCGACCACACTTTGCAAGCAGAAGCTTTCCCTAACTTTAATCCTGAAAGGCCTGGCTTTAATTTTTCAGCTAAGTCCCCTAGTCCTAGGGGCCGAAATACAGGCCCGCAGAAAGCTGGCGTACATACGTTTAAAGTATTTTCTGCCGGGAGCGTTGAGGCGGCCTTTGGATCGGTTTGCGGGACTTAGTCCTTTTTTTAAACAGACCGGAAGTCGGCCATAGTGGGGGTAGAAGTGCGGCGGTAAGTCATACTGAGAGGCAGAAGTTAGGGCGGGATCGAGACTCCACTCAGCGCCAGAGCGGTGGTGATGTCACAGCGCGTGTGCGTCACCACGCTCTCTCCCCTCCCCTTAAAGGGGAAAGAATCGAACATATTTTTTAGATTCGGCCACCGGGCCACCACGGAGGGTTTCGGCCGGGCCAGGGGCCTGGCACCCAAGTGGGGGTGCCAGGCTGCCTGTTGGCGGCCCAGCCCGGCCGAACTCGGGGGTGCAATAGTCGGCCGGCAAAAAAAAAAATAAGATGGCGGCGTTCGGCCCTCGCCTTTAATGGCCGCCGCACCGCCAGGGCAGAGAGAGAGCAGACAAGGTGCACTGACAGAGAAAGCTGTTGGGGGTACTGCGCAGTGGGGCAATGATTTTTTTACCTAACTTTCGGGCGGAGTATTCTGGAGGTGAGGGAGAGCGGTGGTGCGTGCTTTGATGACGTGCTTGTGGCGGTCATCAGCAGTGGGGCTGAAGTGGGGACAGGCCAAAAAATCCCCGACCTGAATTTGGGTCGGAGCGGCCAATGGACTGCAAGGCAGCGGCTGCTCGATTCCGCCGCATGACCGCCGCAAAACAGCAGAAACGGGCCTTTTACGGACCGTGAATTTCAGCACCCTAGGCTCTCCAACCAGCAGAAGCAGTTTTTCTCTATCTACCCAATTATTTCCCATTAATAGCTTCAAAACTTCGATCAGATCACCTCTTAACCTTCTAAATTCCAGGGAATACAACCCTAATCCGTGTAATTTGACTTTTGGAGTCCAGGTATCATTCTGGTAAACCTACACTGCACTCCCTCCAAGGCCAATATATCCTTCCTAAGGTGTGGTGTCCAGAACTGCTCACAGTGCTTCAGGTGTGGTCTAACCAGGGCTTTGTATATTTGTAGCACGACTTCTACCCCCTTGTATTCTAGTCTTCTAGATATAAGGGCCAGCAGTCCATTAGCCTTTTTGATTATTGTCTGCACCAGTCCATGACATTTTAATGATCTATATATATGGACTCCCAAGTCTCTTTGGACCTCCACTGCTTCTAGCTTTTTTACCATTTTGAAAGTACTTTGATCCAAAGTGGATGACCTCACATTTGCCTACATTGAAATCCATTTTCCACAGTTTTGCCCATTCACTTAATCAATCAATATCTCTCTGTAATTGTATGCTTCCATCTACACTGCTTACAATGCCCTCTATATTTGTGTCATCAGCAAACCTGTAAATGTGTCTCTCTATGTCGTCATCTAAGTCATTAATAAATACTGTGAATAGTTGAGGCCCCAACACAGATCCTATTGGGACACAACTAGTCACGTCCTGCCAATTAGAGTGCCTGCCCATTATCCCTACTGCCTGTCTCCTGCCACTCAGCCAATTTCCGAACCAGATCAATAATTTGCCCTCAATTCCATGAGCTTCAACTTTAAGGGAAGATCATGTTTGACTAACTTGATTGAATTTTTCGAGGAGGCACCCAGGAGGGTTGATGAGGGTAGCGCGTATGATGTAGTGTATATGGACTTTAGCAAAGCTTTTGATAAGGTCCCACATGGCAGTCTGGTCACGAATGTAAACGTCCATGGGATCCAGGGCAAAGTGGCAAGTTGGATCCAAAATTGGCTTAGAGTAGGAAGCAAAGGGTAATGGTCGATGGATGTTTTTGTGACTGGAAGGATGTTTCCAGTGGGGTTCTTCAGGGCTCAGTACTGGGACCCTTGCTTTTTGTGGTATACATCAATGATCTAGACTTGAATATCGGGGTTATGATTAAGAAGTTTGGCGATAACACTAAAATTGGCTATGTGCTTGATTAAGAAGAGGAAAGTCATGGACTGGAGGAGCATATCAATCTACTGGTCAGGTGGGCAGAGCAGTGGCACATGGAATTTAATTTGGAGACGTATGAGGTAATGCACTTGGGGAGGGTTAAGAAGGAAAGTGTATGCACATTAAACGGTAGGCAGGCTTGAGGGGCCAAATGACCTACTCCTGCTCCTGTTTATTATGTTATTAAGTCTTATTTGGGTACACACCTATGATTAGACTTCCCCATTTGACAGCTTTCAGTTGCATTAAGGCCAAGCTTTGTTGGTGCCTTCTGGTTCACTTCCAGCACAACTGAGTGCAAAAAAAAACTTAGCTTTTTCATTCTTGATCGAGTAGTTTCAGCGTTTGACGCACACAGACTGTGATTCCTCTATATCGCTGGAGAGGTAATTATAACACTTCAATTTTACAGAAAATATCAGAAATATCTCTTTGAAATACGGCCCTGCTGTACATTTCCAACATTTTTCTGAATTTTTGTCTTTAAACTCAGAATTTAGGTGGAAAGTCACAAGCAGCCGACACAATCCAGTTCAACAATGCAACACCTCCACCCGTAGCAGAGGTGTCAAAAACAACAAATGAGTCAGCCAGCTGTCAAATTATGTGAACCTACATAAAGAGAAAAATGTTCGTTGGGGAATTTCCTCACAGAAAGAAAGAAAAGAAAGTAGTCACTGCTGTAATGTAGGAAACGTGGCAGCCAATTTGCACACCGCAAACACCTACAAACAGCAACATGATAATGACCAGATCGTTTGTTTTTGTGATGTTGACTTTTTTTCACATTCGTTCTTGGGATGTGGGCATCGCTGGCAAGAGGAGAAATAATTGCCCATTCCTAATCGCCCTCGAGAAGGTGGTGGTGAGCCGCCTTCTTGAACCGTTGCAGACCACGTGGTGAAGGTATTCCCACAGTGCTGTTAGGGAGGGAGTTCCAGGGATTTTGACCCAGCGACGATGAAGGAACGGCGATATATTTCCAAGTCAGGATGGTGTGTAACTTGGAGGAGGAAATTGCAAGTGGTGGTGTTACCATATTCCTACTGCCCTTGTCCTTCTAGGTCGTGAGAGTCGTGGGTTTGGGAGGTGCTGCGGAAGAGACCTTGGCGAGCTGCTGCAGTCCATCTTGTAGATGGTACACACTGCAGCCACGGTGCGCCGGTGGTGGAGGGAGTGAATGTTTAAGGTGGTGGATGGGATGCCAATCAAGCGGGCTGCTTTGTCCTGGATGGTTTCGAGCTTCTTGAGTATTGTTGGAGCTGCACTCATCCAGGCAAGTGGATAAATATTGAGGATAAATATTGGCCAGACACCGGGGATAACTCCCCTGCTCTTCTTCGGAATAGTACCATGGGATCTTTTACGTCCACCTGAAAGAGTAGATGGGGCCTCGGTTTAATGGGCCCAATTTTCCCCCAACCCCTTTTTTCTACACACTTACATTAAATGCGCTGACTGCGCGCTGGAAACGGCGGCAAAAAAAAAGGGGCCCCATCCTGCCCGCTTGCTGACTCTCCAGTGTCCCTGTGTGGCGTAGCTAGTGAGGTGGGGGGCGGAGTAACAGGCCAGCGCAGAAAGCACTTGCCGGCAGCCGCGGCATGCGCAGTGAAGTCTGCGCGCATGCTCCTGCCCTCCCAGCGTATCCTGCGGGCTGTGAGCAGGACCCGATGCTCGCTGCACCCTATCCCCGGCCGAAGGGACGTCCCGCACCGGCCAGCCAAGTTCCCGGGCCGAGGTAGGACCTCAGTTTTATTTTTTTATTTATTGATGGTTGTGCTTGAGAGTTTTGATTGTGGGGGTGGGGGGCACGGAGGAGGTGAGTTTTGGGGGAGGGGTGGAGAAAGAATGTTTTGATGGGGGGGGGGGGGAGAAAGAGTGTTTTGATGGGGGGCCTGGGGGGACTTTAAAAAAAAACTTGATTCTGGCATAAATGTAGGACTTCTATTTTTTATTTGTTATTGATTGATTGCTTAGTACTTTTTGGCCTTTGTTCAGTGCTTTGTAAGTCTTGGTGCAGGTCCTCTCAGCTTCCTTGTATTTTTTATTTGTTACTGAATGCTTATTTTCGTGCTTTGTCTCGTGCTTTGTAAGTCTTGGTGCTTTAAATGTACTAACCTGCACCGAATTCTTAACTGCCCGCAATGTTTTTCAGAGCTGGCCACATATACTGACCTAAGTCGATTTGGAGTAAGGTTTAGCTGGCCAAAGTGGCATAAATGGCCAAAACCGGCGTAAGTGTCTAGGAATGCCCCCTTTTGAAAAAAAATCTGAACTAAAAAAAACGTACCTAATTGACTTACTCTGGAGCAAATTTTGGGGGGTAAATGGCATTTTTTAAACTTACGCCAGAAAAATCAACTTACTCCAAAAATATTGATGCAAGTCATGGCCAAAATTGGGCCCAATCTCTCATTCGCAAGGCCACACACCTCTGACAGTGCAGCACTTCCTCAGTACTGCTTTAGTGTCAGACTAGATTTTTGTGCTCAAGTCTCTGGAGTGGGACTTGAACCCACAATCTTCCCACTTAGAGGTGAGAGTGCTACCAGCTGAGCCTCGCCTGATGCAAGTAACTAAGATTCGTGTGCTTGAAGTCCCGAAATCTGCAGTTCATAACAAATTGAAATGTCAGCGGTCAAAAGGGTCATCATTGCAATGCAGCCTCCCTTTTGCCTTTGCATGGAGTTGCATTTATATAGTATCTTTCATGATCTCAAGACGTCCCAAAGCGCTTAACAGCCACTGTAGTACTTTTGAAGTGTAGTCACTGGTGTAATGTAGGAAACGCAGCAGCCAATTTGTGCACTGCAAGCTCCCACAAACAGCAATGTGATAATGACCAGATCGTGTGTTTTATTGGTGTTGATTGAGGGATAAATATTGGCCAGGACACCGGGGATAACTCCCTTGCTCTTCTTCGAAATAGTGCCATGGGATTTTTTACGTCCACCCGAGAGAGCAGATGTCTCATTTGAAAGACTGCACCCCCAGACAGCGCAGCTCAGCACTGCACAGAAGTGTCAGCCTAGATTATGTGCTCAGGACTCTGGAGCAGAACTTGGACCCACAATCTCTGACTCAGAGGCGAGAATTCTACCACTGAGCCACAGGTGACACAATTCTATATTATATTTTATATAAACACACACACATACACACACACTTTATTTCAAAAAGCCAAAATTAAAAAAAACACATGCAAGTTGAAACCAGCATACATTTATCAGTTAATGGCCCGGGCAGAAACATGTTTTTGCAAAATGGCGATACATTGCTTTCACATAATTAGTGATATATGTTCTTAATATGGGTTATTGTACCAAATAGTTTGTAACCTAGTCATACAATATCTTTCGCAAAGTGTAAAACGCTGTTAAATATCAACATGTCACCTTGCTGCAAACTGCAAGTGTGAAAATACAGCACCATACAAACCACACACATACACTTTCACCAGATTAACCATGATGCCTTCCTGATGCATCCGAAACGTAGAAACAAGAATTCTCTGAAATTTAGAGACACAACACATAATTAACAAGGCCTGGGTCCTTGGGGGGAAAACCTAGCACACATCAATCTTTTACAAAAATCCCCATAAGGTAGCTGCACAACTCACAGTGCAGCCCATAACCAGCCCTAGATCCAGAAACACTATAAAATGTTTCAATAGCATGCCTAATATATTCTAGATTACAGTACAAGCAGCGATAGGTACGCATCAATTTGCATTTTTATGGCTTCTCTTACATAACGATACCCTGGAGCATGTTAAAATGGCAGGATCTAACAAACTAGAGGCCATCAATATAAGATAGTCATCAAGAAATCCAATAGGGAATTCAGAAGAAACATCTTTACCCAAAGAGTGGTGAGAATGTGGAACTCGCTACCACAGGGAGTGGTTGAAGCAAATAGTATCGATGCACTTAAGGGGAGGCAGGACAAGCATATAAGGGACCTTTTGGCTAAGATCATGCGTAACTGACCTGACAGGGGAGTAGCCACCATGACCTCCGGGTGGTTCTCCCTGGATCAGGAAGGTATATGCTTGCTTTTTTGGAAACAGGAGGTGGGTGGGGTGGCTTGACCCATCCACCTCCACGGAGGTGTGTGGGGGACCTGACCCATCCACCTCCATGGCACGAACCTGGTATTGCAGTACTTCCAGGAACGGTGCAGTGGCTCTAGGCCTTTTGGCTAAGAGCATTGGCGCAGAGTGATCCTTGGCGTGTGCAAGGTGACCTCTGGCGTTTGTGATTTGACAAAGAATTGGAACGATTGGCTACGAATTTTAAAAAAAAGCATATAAGGGAGAAGGGAATAGAGGGCTACGCTGACAGAGTTAGATGAGGAAAGACGGGAGGAGGCTCGAGTGGAGCATAATCACCGGCATGGACTAGTTGGGCCGAATGGCCTGGTTTTTGCACCATATATCCTATGCAATGTCAGAAAACATTAAAGGGGAGGTCCTCCCGAAGCCACAATTTTTTTGTAGTGTAACATTCCGCTTTTCTCCCTCGGCTCTCGGTCTCCCTGGGTTGCGCAACAGATAGCGTGAGGCAGGTGATTGGCTCACATTCTGTTGCCGATGCCACCAGAGCCACAGCCAGCAAGAGACAATGGCAGCACCACAGGGATAACTCTTCCTCCAAGGTGTCAGCCGTGGTTCAATGGGTAGAACACCCGCCTGTGAGTCAGAAGGCTTTGGTTTCAAGCCCCACTCCAGACGCCTGAGCACATAATCCAGGCCGACACTCCAGTGCAGTCCTGAGGGAGTGCTGCACTGTCGGAGGTGGTGTGTCTCAGATGATTCGTTAAACCTTGTGGTGCTAATTTATACTAGTATTTATCCCTCAACCAAAATCACTAAAAAAAAACAAGATTATCTGGTCATTACTACATTGCTGTTTGTGGGACCTTGCTGTGCACAAATTGGCTGCTGCGTTTCCTACATTACGACAGTGACTGCACTTCAAAAGTGCTTCATTGGCCGTAAAGCGCTTTGCGACTTCCTGGGGTCATGAAAGGTGCTATGCAAGGGCAATTTCTTTCTTTCTCCCACTCTGAAAGGCTCCTGGGCCACTCACAGCAGCACAACCTAGGTTGGAAAACACCAATGACATGTGGGGGAGTGAAAAAAAACACAAACATCTGCATCCTGCCTCAGTTTTGGTCTCCTTTTTTTAAAAAGGAGGGATATACTTGCGTTTGGGGCAGTTCAGCGAAGGTTCACGAGGTTGAGTCCTGAGATGAAGGGGTTGGCATTTGAAGAAAGGTTGAGCAGGTTGGGCCTATACTCATTGGAGTTTAGGTGATCTTACTGAAATGTACAAGATTCTGAGGGGGCTTGACAGGGTAGATGCAGAGAGGATATTTCCCCCGCCCCCCCGTGAGGGAATCTAGAACTAGGGGCATAGTTTCAGAATAAGAGGTCACCCATTTGAAATGGAAATGAGGAGGAATTTCTTCTCTCAGAGGGTTGTGAATCTTTGGAATTCTCTGCCCCAGAGAGCTGTGGAGGCTGGGTCATTGAATATATTTAAGGTGGGGATAAACAGATTTTTGAACGATATGGGAGTCAAGGGTTATGGGGAGCACGCAGGGAAGTGGAGTTGACGCCAAGATCAGATCAGCCATGATCTTATCGAATGGCAGAGCAGGCTCGACGGGCCAAATGGCCTACTCCTGCTCCTATTTTTTATGTTTTTGTAACCACGACACAAAATCAGCAATGTTAGTAGGCAAAACAGATGGAGAAAACAGGCTGGATTCACAGGGCCCATTTTGGAAACTCAAAACTGGTGTGTGTGTCAACCTCTTGGGCTTTAGAGTACTTCCGGAGTTATTCTCCCACATGGACCCGAAAGAGGCGGGTTAACCAATTCTCATAAAACGATCCCAAGTAGTAAATGCACTTACGTAATACATGCAGCTTTAGGAGACGCTCCAAAATTTCTAATCTAGATGATACGGGAAAAAAAAAATCGCAATAGCTGTTGCTAGAGCTTTACACGCACGCACTTACCTTTTACTCACAGTTTCAGTCCGCAGCTGGCAAATTTCTCAAAAAGTAAAGGTGGCTTTACTGTACGACCTTCACATCATACATAAAAATGGTCTGGTGAAAAAAAAAAATCTACATTTTCTAAAAAGTTTCCAAAATGGACGAATGTTTGCTGGTTGGTGATCAGACATTGACAGAGTCAGGTTCACGTACTCAATAGCTGTTGTAAAAGATTATCAATTTGCTTTGGTCAGCGGGTCCATAGTATTATTTTAAAGCCTGTGTGTGCCATGGTACTTTGTTTACCACTTGAGAGAGAGAAAAAAAATCAATTGTCTGCAAACTGTGCCATGTCTCATTGCAAAACCGTAAGTGCTTGCACACAGATGGTGTAGCTACTTAACTGGAATTCTCTTGGCTTTACTGGCAGATGTCAACACGCAGTATGTCACCAAACAGGTTTGCTGGATAAACCTGAAAACAGGAGGGACTGCGTGCTTCCCTGGGACAAGTCAGGTAACACGAGTGGGAATACAGGGCAGTGGAACGGGAGTAACATTTTCAACCTGCACCATCTAGTCTGACCTGATGCAAGCTGCCAATTCTAAACATCCCTCAAACTGTGAAAAGCAAAAGTGGCGAGAATTGTTCTTTCCCTCTCATGGTTTTGGCAAGTAAATTGTTTATCTGTCGAGTCATCACATGCATCAAGCCCAATGCTGGAATGGAAAACACGAGGGAAGATACTAAAGCACTGAATACGACATTTGAATCAGGATTCATTTAACTGGTTAAAGCTTTTGGATAAGGAGATAAAGTTCTCAACTTCCCAAAACAAAAAACGCGATTAATGCATACCCTGCAGGCTGGGGCTCTTTTCTCTTGAAAAGCGAAGGCTGAGGGGTGACCCAACAGAGGTCTTTAAAATTTATGAAATGTTTTGATAGTGTGGATACAGAGAGAATGTTTCCACTTGTGGGGAAGAGCATAACCAAAGGCCATCAGTATCAGATCATCACCAAGAAATCCAATCGGGAATTCAGAAGAAACATCTTTACCCAGAGAGTGGTGAGAATGTGGAACTCGTCACCACAGGGAGCGGTTGAAGTGAATAACATTTAAGGGAAGGCTGGACAAACATATTAGGGAGAAGGGAATAGAGGGGTATGCTGATAGATTTAGACTTAGCTGGGGAAAGACGGGAGGAGGCTCGAGTGGAGCATGGACTGGTTGGGCCGAATGGCCTGTTTCTGTGTCGTATATCCTATGTAATATATTTTTAAACGCATTTATTCACACAACCAACATAAAACTCAAAACAAGTATGTGTATGAATGTATAAAAATAAGTATGCATGTGTGTATATATATAATATATAATATAGATTATATATAATTATGTTCACACACATAAATACATACAATTATTTTTATGCCTGCACACACTTTTATATACATGTACATACACACAAATACCATAAATATGTAATATATATTACATACATATCATATATACACACACACACACTCACTTCACCATAGCAGAGGGTCAGACTGAGCCAATCACAACAAATAATTGGAATGGGCATTGCAATAAATTTTTGATTAGGTTCCGACGACCGGTCTCGCCCTGAAGCATTAAGCTGCCATTTTTATTTTGTACATAGTGATTGAACTATAATGTATTTCTGGTATACCCTGTTATTATTTCAAAGCTCCAGTATGCTGCAGTTCCCCCCCCCCCGGCCCTTCCCCCACCCCGCCCTACCTCACCCCTCTTTATCACAACCAGTTTATTTCGGTCGGGTAACCTTGTCAAATCTCAATCAGCTTGGTTTAAAAAATATGCAAACAATTTCGACCCACGGCCTTCAAATCAAAATAAAAAGAAAGTGAGCGGGAGCAGGGAAGGTGGTGGGAGCAGGGGAAGGCTTGCCTCGAGCTTCTTTTTAAATTTTGGTTCTAATGAAATTTAGATGCTAACTAGCACTGACTCCGCATTGCAAACAAAGTGGGGAAAATTGATTGATTTAAAAAAAAAATGTAAATTATACGACTTAGAATCATAGAATGGTTACAGCACTGAAGGAGGCCATTCGACCCATCGAGCTCGTGGGACTTTGTGCTCCCAGCTTTGGATCCAAGCGCCTGGTATTTGAGTAGACCATCCAGCAATGGGTGAAAATCAACCCAGCATCAGGAGGCAATTTTCTTTTTTTTTTAAATTATGCTCCTGGTATGGAGTTTTGGCCAGAATTCGGGTGGAGGTGCACAGGAGTTTCCTGCCCATTCATTTTAAACTCCTGCGGAGCGCTGGTCTGCATGATCACGTCGGCACCATGTGCCCCTAGCTGCTGAAACTCCAGGTCAGGAACACAAACTCGGGGGGGGGGGGGGGGGGAAATAGTTCCCCCTCTACCGTCAGGGTAAAACAGCCAGATAGTCCACCCAAACTGTCCGATCCCAAAACATGGAACATTCTGAAATCTCCCTCTTGAAAATAAACAGAGACATTTTTTTTTCAACAAAAAAAAAAATTCATTCTCGGGATGTGGGCACCGCTGGCAAGGCCAGAATTTATTGCCCTCACCAACCCTCCTTCTTGGACCGTCAATAGCTGTTGGGTTTGCCAGGCCTTTTCAAAAGGGAACTTTGGAGTCAGCCAGGTTGAATTCACAAATGTGCCTGGCTAAGGACGGCAGCTTTCCTTCCCCAAAGGACATTCAGGACAATGTTACATTTGTTTAAGTGGATTTGCAATCCATTTTTTGCTCTTTGTGCTCACACAAATGTCATCTCTTTATATTTTTTCTCATGATGTTCACAAGTCTGGAATAGTCAAAGAGTGAAACTGGTTGCTGGCATTTCACAACATAATCCCTGTTTGCTGGTTCCTGTTCTGCCCTCTTGAGCATCCCTGATTACTATTGGTGGCCGTGCCTTCTGTTGCCTAGGCCCAAGCTCTGGAACTCCCTGCCTAAACCTCTCCACCTCTCTTTCCTCCTTCAAGACACTCCTTAAAACCTACCTCTTTGACCAAGCTTTTGGTCACCTGCTCTAATTTCTACTTATGCGGCTCACTATCAATTTTTAAAAATCTCATCACACTCCTGTGAAGCGCCTTGGGGCATTTCATTACGTTAAAGGCGCTATATAAATATAAGTTGTTGTTCCATTGGCTACATGTTGCAGGTCAATTTTCTGCAGAATATTATCTTGCTTTCTCTCTCTCACTTTGCATGGGTGGGACTACTTCATCTCGCAAGTCTGTGTCAGCTGTGGCTCAGTGGGCAGCACACTCGCCTCTGAGTCAGAAGGTTGTGGATTCAAGTCCCACTCCAGAGACTTGAGCACATAAACCTAGGCTGATACTCTGAGTGCAGTGCTGTGGGAGCGCTGCACTATCGGAGGTGTCGACTTTCAGATGAGACGTTAAACCGAGACCATATCTGCTGTCTCAGGTGGACGTAAAAGATCTCATGGCGCTATTTCAAAGAAGAACAGGGAAGTTATTCCCGGTGTCCTGGCCAATATTTATCCCTCAATCAACATAACAGAAAGATTATCTGGTCATTAACACATCACTGTCTGTGGGAGTTTGCTGTGTACAAATTGGCTGCTGCGTTTCCTACATTACAACAGTGACTACACTCCGAAAGTACTTCATTGGCAGTAAAGTGCTTTGGTCGTGAACGGTGCGATATAAACCTTTCTTTACCTCTTTGACCAAGCTTTTGGTCACCCGCGCTAATTTCTCCTTACGTGGCTCGGTGTCAAATTTTGTGTCTCATAATATTCCTGTGAAGCACCTTGGGACGTTTCACTACATTAAAGGCCCCATATAAATAAACGTTGTTGTTGTTGTAGTGCCCCAACACTGCTGCCAATTTCCGACGTAAAAGTCTCGCAGGCAACATCAAAGTAAATGTCAGCATTCTCTGTTTTTATTTCAGATTCCAGCATCCGCAGTATTTTGCTTTTGTATCAAGGTAAATCTATCGGATTCGCTGAAGCCGGCAAGCTGGAAAGATTCACAAATTGCCCCGGGTGCATGCGGATTTCTTTCAACACGCATCTAAAGCATCAAAGTAGTCATATGAAACGGGACTTAGAGCAAGTGGATTTTAATTTACACGGAGGCAATCGATGTCAATGGTTTTGAACACAGATCAGGCATGTATTTATGCTGATGAAGGGATGTGTCCAATCTGCAGGTAATGGGTGGCATTCCGACCTCCAAGGCCAACCAACTCACTCCTACTTGCACTGATTTCTTATTTGTTGTTTTTTTCTGTTTAAATGTTGTGAGCATGAAGGTTCTTCGTGCTGTTAGCCCAGTGGTGCACAATTCCAATGCCAAGGTCTTCTAATATTAGCAACTTAAGATGTATGCAACTGTACCAGCGGGGAGAGGTGGAGAATTTCAACAAGTTTTTGTGATCTGGAAGGCGCTGCCCAAAAGGGCGACGGAGTAAGATCCAATAGTAACTTTGGATAAATACTTGAAAAGGAATGAAATTGCAGGGCTGTGGGGAAAGAGCTGAGGGAGTGAGACAATTGGATAGTTCTTTCAAAGAGCTGGCACAAGCAGGAAGGGCCGAATGGCCTCCTTCTGTGCGGAAATATTCTATGATTCATTGATTTCACTTTTCCATGTGTCCTTCCCCCAAGGCTCTATTGTAAGCAACTGTGCAGCCCATGGAAACAATTAAGATTTAATGTCCCTGTGTTAAAAACGTGTTCATGTAGTTTGAGCTTTTAAAATGATCCCCAAGGTATTTTGCAAGGCACATAGAAACATAGAAAATAGGCGCAGGAGTAGGCCATTCGGCCCTTTGAGCTTGCACCGCCATTCAATAAGATCATGGCTGATCATTCCCTTAGTACCCCTTTCCTGCTTTCTCTCCATACCCCTTGATCCCTTTAGCCGTAAGGGCCATATCTAACTCCCTCTTGAATATATCCAATGAACTGGCATCAACAACTTTCTGCGGCAGGGAATTCCACAGGTTAACAACTCTGAGTGAAGAAGTTTCTCCTCATCTCAGTCCTAAATGGCTTACCCCTTATCCTTAGTTTATATCCCGGGTTCTGGACGTCCCCAACATCAGGAACATTCTTCCTGCATCTAACCTATCCAGTCCCGTCAGAATTTTATATGTTTCTATGAGATCCCCTCTCATCCCTCTAAACTCCAGTGAATATAGGCCCAGTCAATCCAGTCTCTCCTCATATGTCAGTCCTGCCATCCTGGGAATCAGTCTGGTGAACATTCGCTGCACTCCCTCAATAGCAAGAATGTCCTTCCTCAGATTAGGAGACCAAAACTGAACACAATATTCCAGGTGAGGCCTCACTAATGCCCTGTACAACTGCAGTAAGACCTCCTTGCTTCTATATTCAAATCCCCTAGCTATGAAGGCCAACATACCATTTGCCTTCTTCACCAATTGCTGTACCTGCATGCCAACTTTCAATGACTGATGTACCATGACACCTAAGTCTTTTCCTTTTCCTAATCTGCCGCCATTCAGATAATATTCTGCCTTTGTGTTTTTGCCACCAAAGTGGATAACCTCACAGTTATCCACATTATACTGCATCTGCCACGCGTTTGCCCACTCACCTAACCTGTCCAAGTCACCCTGCAGCCTTTTAGCGTCCTCCTCACAGCTCACACCGCCACCCAGCTTAGTGTCATCTGCAAACTTGGAGATATTACACTCAATTCCCTCATCCAAATCATTAGTGTATATTGTAAATAGCTGGGGTCCCAGCACTGAGCCCTGTGGCACCCCACTAGTCACTGTCTGCCATTCTGAAAAGGACCCGTTTATCCCGACTCTCTGCTTCCTGTCTGCCAACCAGTTCTCTATCCACGTCAGTATATTACCCCCAATACTATGTGCTTTAATTTTGCACACCAATCTCTTGTGTGGGACCTTGTCAAAAGCCTTTTGAAAGTCCAAATACACCACATCCACTGGTTCTCCCTTGTCCACTCTACCAGTTACATACTCAAAAAATTCTAGAAGATTTGTTAAGCATGATTTCCCTTTCATAAATCCATGCTGACTTAGACCGATCCCATCACTGCTTTCCAAATGTGCTGCTATTTCATCTTTAATAACTGATTCCAACATTTTCCCCACTACCAATGTCAGGCTAACCGATCTATACTTACTCGTTTTCTCTCTCCCTCCTTTCTTAAAAAGTAGCGTTACATTAGCTACCCTCCAGTCCATAGGAACTGATCCAGAGTCGATAGATTGTTGGAAAATGGCCACCAATGCATCCACTATTTCTAGGGCTACTTCCTTAAGTACTCTGGGATGCAGACCATCAGGCCCCAGGGATTTATCGGCCTTCACCATCAGGCCCCGGGGATTTATCGATCTATAAAGTATGCACCTGTGAGTATGCTCACAGGTTTGTGGAGCTGTTGCCTCTTCCATTATTTGAAGGGGCTGCCCCTCGATTTTTGGCTGCACTTCAGTCCCACGCTCCTGATCTTTGGGCACCCGGTGCAGAGGGGAGTGGGCAGGAGGGAGGGCCTCCTGGTAGAACTGCTCCTGGGCCTGGCCAAGGTGGCCATCAACAGGTCCAGGCAGCGGGCAGTTGAGGAGGTCGTTCAGCCCAACTGCCTTCGCCTCGCTTCCACGGTTACATTCACACCAGGGTATCCCTGGAGATGGAGCGCACAATGTCTACCGGTACACTCGCAGACTTTCGCAACAGGTGGGCACCGGAGGAACTGGAATGCATCATTACCCCCGGCAACCAAATTTTAAATTGAACTAAGAACATAAGAAACAGGAGCAGGAGTAGGCCATTTGGCCGCTCAAGCCTGCTCCGCCATTCAATAAGATCATGGCTGATCTGATCATGGACTCAGCTCCACTTCCCCGTCCGCTCCCCATAACCCTTTGCTCCCTTATCGCTCAAAAATCTGTATCTCCACCTTAAATATATTCAATGACGCAGCCTCCACAGCTCTCTGGGGCAGATAATTCCATAGATTTACAACGCTCAGAGAAGAAATTTCTCCTCATCTCAGTTTTAAATGGGCGTCCCCTAATTCTAAGACTATGTCCCCAGTTTTAGTTTCCCCTTTGAGTGGAAATATCCTCTCTGCATCCACCTTGTCAAGCCCCCTCATTATCTTATATGTTTCAATAAGATCACCTCTCAATCTTCTGAACTCCAATGTGTATAGGCTCAACCTACTCAACCTGTCCTCATAAGTCAACACCCTCATCTCCGAAATCAACCTAGTGAACTGCCTCCAATGCAAGTATATCCTTCCTTAAATACGGAGACCAAAACCGCATGCAGTAATCCAGTTGTGGCCTCACCAGTAACCTGTACAGTTGTAGCAGGACTTCTCTGCTTTTATACTCTATCCCCCTGCAATAAAGACCATCATTCCATTTGCCTTCCTGATCACTTCCTGTACCTGCATTCTAACGTTTTGTGTTTCATGCACAAGGACCCCCCTGGTCCCTCTGTACTGCAGCACTTTGCAATTTTTCTTCATTTAACTAAATTTCCGTTAAAATTTTATTCGGAAATTTGTGGGTTCTGCTGCCCTTTCCAAAAGGGGGTCGTTGCTTTAAAGTTATGCTCAAAATAGTTGTGGAGCTGTTGCACTGACTGTGTCTTAGCCAGTCACATGATGTTCACAAGACTCATTAAAACCCCAGTTAATTAAGTTCAGGTTCTCCACGATGAGGCGTGCAGTTGTGAACCTGGTGGATGAACTGGTCCGCTTCAGTTTGATTGTTAAACCTTTGCTAATAAACCAGCTAGTTTCTTTACAGCAAATGTGTAGCTGTGAATTCTTAATCAAAGAACCCCAAGGAGCAAATACACCACAATACCAATTTAAGATTTGAATTTTCCCACTTACAGTGGGAATGCTAAAAGTAAATGCCAATAGGGACCCCGCCCAGATGGTGGAATGTACATGCTGCCTTCAAGTTACATGCTGTTCATCCTTGGAGATAGTCAATTTGAGACCTTCAAAAATTAAATAATTTAACTTCATAGTCAGTTATTTAACAATAATGCATTATAAGCACTAGCTCTAGTTTTTAAAAAATTCTTATTGTTCTTCGGGGACTTTTCTGATGCACTGGTAACGTGTTCATGTCAAATTCCTGTGTGCATGAGTTTAATGAGCTATTAAAACAAACAGATCAGCACATTACATCTGAAGTGTTGCGCTCAGTTGTGGTCAGCTAAACACAGGAAGAATGTGATTGTCCGCCCGAGAGTTCAGAGACGAGCAGTGAAGGAGATTGCTGCTATCACAAACTTAGGGTTATGACGAAGGGCTGAGGGAGGTAACAAAATACTGCAGACACTAGAAATCTGAAACAGAACATGCTGGAAAGGGTTCACTGATCAAAATATCGTAAGAACATAACAACAAAAGAACTAGAAGCAGACGTAGGCCATACGGCCCCTCGAGCCGGTGCCGCCATTCAATGAGATCATGGCTGTTCATCGACCTCAACTCCACTTACCTGCTCTGTCCCCATATCCCTTGATTCCCCCAGACTTCAAAAATCTATCAATCCCAGCCTTGAATATATTCAGAGATTCAGCCTCCACAGCCCTCTGGGGCAGAGAATTCAAAGACTATCAACCGGCATGCTCTTGCCAGATGCTGGCTGACCGGCTGAACATTTCCAGCATTGCCTGTTTTTAAACATAGAAACATAGAAAATAGGTGCAGGAGTAGGCCATTCAGCCCTTGGAGCCTGCACCGCCGTTCAATAAGGGAGTTACGCTTGTTTTCAAGGGCTAGACTTTCCCGAGAGCCCCTCAACAGCCGGCTGCCCGCCCAGAATAACCGCAAACATTTTGGTAAGTAACGCTGGTGAAAATTTTCAACTTTTAAGTTAAAACTAATTCAAACTAATCGCCAGCGAGAAAATGGGCCTTGCACCATTAATTCTCGGCCGGCGTTTTTAGATTTGGGCCATGCCAGTAAAAAAACTAAGGGGCAAACTTTCGCCGGGCGGAAAAACAGCTAGACCGCCGAGAAAATCACCGAGAACCTGCCGAAAATGAAAGGAAAGTTTAGCCCTGAAACATTTACATTTGACCCCGTTGAAACCTTCAAGAATGGCAAAGTTGAGCCAGGCAAATGGTTTAGTGTATCAAGGTGTAAACTACCAAGAGACACAAGTTAAAAGGTGGGAACGATGAAGCATAGCAGGTAAAACTTTTTTTTTTAAAGAAACACAAAGCTTAAAATTATGCAACACGTTACCTAGGGAAACCCACTGAACCAGACAAAATAAATATATTTCAGAAACAAATTCTGAATGCATTTCTGGTGAGAGGAGGGACTGATCGAGTGCAGGGTTGGCCAGCTAACATCTTGCAAGCTATGAGGCTCTTTGTGGCCAATGTTCTGCTCTTACATACTTTTCTAAAAGTGAACAGTGAGAAGGGAGAAAATTCAAGTGCAGCTAATTATCGCCGCGGAGAAGCAAACAGACTTGGCTGTCTTTGTAACATCTGGTAGATTCCTTCCCTCCCCACCAGTGTGACATTCCATCACTGCATAGACATTACGTCCAGGACCATCTTTAAACAAGTAGACAAGTCCGACTGCAGCAACTATAGAGGAATCTCCCTATCATCAGCCACTGGGCAAGTGGTGGCTAGAGTCCTCCTCAACCGTCTTCTCCCCGTGGCCAAGGAGCTCCTCCCGGAGTCACACTGCGGATTTCGTCCTCTACGAGGCACAACGGATATGATTTTTGCAGCGCGACAGCTGCAGGAAAAATGTAGGGAACAGCGCTAGCCCTTATACATGGCCTTCTTTGACACTGTCAACCGCGAGGGTCGATGGAGCGTCCTCCTCCGTTTCGGATGCCCCCAAAAGTTCATCACCATCCTCCGCCTGCTCCACGACAACATGCAGGGCATGATCCTTACTAACGGATACATCACAGACCCAATCCAGATTCGGACCGGGGTCAAGCAGGGCTACGTCATCGTCCAAACCCTCTTCTCAATCTTCCTCACTGCCATGCTCCACGTCATAGTGAACAAGCTCCCTGCTGGAGTGGAACTAAACTACAGAACCAGTGGGAACCTGTTCAACCTGAGGAAGAGTGTTTGAAGACCATCCCAACCTCTGTCATCAAGCTACAGTACGCGGACGACACCTGCGTCTGCGCACATACTGAGGCTGAACTCCAGGACATAGTCGATGTATTTACTGAGGCGTATGAAAGCATGGATCTTACGCTAAACATCAGTAAGACAAAGGTCCTCCACCAGCCTGTCCTCACCGCACAGCACTGCCCCCAGTCATCAAGAGCCACAGCGCGGCCCTGGACAACGTGGACCACTTTCCTTAGCTCGGGAGCCTCCTATCAACAAGAGGAGGCATCGACGACGAGATCCAACACAGCCTCCAGTGCGCCAGTGCAGCCTTCGGGCACCTGAGGAAAAGAGTGTTTGAAGACCAGGCCCTCCAAACTGTCACCAAGCTCATGGTCTACAGGGCTGTAGTAATACCCGCCCTCCTGAATGGCTCAGAGACGTGGACCATGTACAGTAGACACCTCAAGTCGCTGGAGAAATACCACCAATGATGTCTCCGCAAGATCCTACAAATCCCCTGGGAGGACAGATGCACCAACGTTAGCGTCCTCGTCCAGGCCAACATCGGAGCACTGACCACACTCGATCAGCTCCGCTGGGCAGGCCACATAGTTCGCATGCCAGACACGAGACTCCCAAAACAAGCGCTCTACTTCCAACTCCTTCACGGCAAACGAGCCAAAGGTGGGCAGCGGAAACGTTACAAGGACATCCTCAAAGTCTCCTTGATAAAGTGCAACATCCCCACTGACACCTGGGAGTCCCTGGCCAAAGACCACCCGAAGTGGAGGAAGTGCATCCTGGAGGGCGCTGAGCACCTCAAGTCTCCTCATCAAGAGCGTGCAGAACACAAGCGCAGGCAGCGGAAAGAGCGTGCGGCAAACCTGTCCCAGCAACCCCTTCCCTCGATGACTGTTTGTCCCACCTGTGACAGAGTCTGTGGTTCTCGTATTGGACTGTTCAGTCACCTAATAACTGATGCTAAGAGTGGAAGCAACTCTTCCTCGATTCCGAGGGACTGCCTATGATAATGATGATGATGATGGAGACATTACGTGGAATGACAGAGTTTACAGTGCAAGATCCATTTGGGCCAATAGGTCTATGCCGGTGTTTATGCTCCACACCAGCCTCCTCCCACCGTACTTTCGCTCACCCCATCAACATAACCTTCTATTTCCTTTCTCCTTCATGTACTTATCTAGTGCCCCCTTAAATGCATCTTTGCTATTCATCTCAACCATTCCATGTGGTGGCAAGTTCCACATTCTCGCTAGTCTGAGTAAAGAAGTTTTTCCTGAATTCTTTATTGGATTTATTAGTGACTAGCTTGTGCGACTTCCAAAATCCGGAAAGTTCCGCAATCCGGACCGATCCGTGGCGGGGTCATCCGGAAACCAGAAAATGTTCCGAAATCAGGACTCCCCCATCTCGGCCACCTGACCTCCCCCCCCTCCCCCCCTCCCCGACCTCCTCACCCCGGCCTGGGCCCAACCGACCCCCCCGCCCTCGACCTCCGGCAGCTCCCCCCTCCCCACCCTGGCCAGAGCTACCCCACCCCTCCGGCCCAACCAAACCCCCAATCTCCATAGGCTCAACCTTCATCCCCCCTGCCCCTCCCCGGGCTCTCGGCCCAACCAAACCCCCCCGACATGACCTCCCCCGCCCCGCCCCCCTCCTCTCCCCATCCCTATGTACCACAGCCCAGGCAAAGACGTACCGAAATCTGGAAATACCCAGAATCCGGAACGGCCTCGGTCCCGAAGTTTCCGGATTTTGGGCGTCACACGTGTATCTTACATTTATGGCCCTGAGTGAACCTCCCCACACATGGAAACACATTCTCCTGGTCTACCCTAGAAAACCCCTTCATAATTGTAATGACAAACAACTCTCAGTCTTCTCTTTTCTGGAGCAAAGAGCCCCAACCTGCTTAGTCTTTCCTGATAGTTGTACCATTGCATTCATGTAAACTTTCTCCAGTGCTTCGATATCCGTTTTGTAATATGGAGACCAGACGTGACCAGATGGAGACCAAGTGTGTTCTAATGAAGGTTCTATACAAGTTTAACATAACCTCTCTGCTTTTGAATTCTATTTCTCCTGAAATAAACCCTAGTCATTGATTCCATTCTGATGGCTTTGTTAAACTGCATCGCTCTTGTATTGATTTAGAATCTCATTTTGCAAGGAATAGGTGGCCTCCCTATTCCTTCCACCAAAATACACCACCTCACATTTATCTATATTGAAATAAGAACATAAGAATTAGGAACAGGAGTAGGCCATCTAGCCCCTCGAGCCTGCTCCGCCATTCAACAAGATCATGGCTGATCTGGCCGTGGACTCAGCTCCACTTACCCGCCCGCTATTAATTTGCTATTTCCATACCCATTCTGTAAGTTTGTTAAAGTCTTCCTGTAGATTGTCGCAGTCTTCCTCAGTATTAAATGTACACCCCAATTTGGTGTCATCCACAAATTTTTATATATTACTTCCGATTCCAGAGTCCAAATTGCTTTTGTAAATGGGAAACAACAGCACGGATCCCGGAGACACACCACTTCACACCCTCCACTAGTCTGAGTAACTACTTTTAACCTCGACTCCCTGTTTAAGGGATAAGTCTAAGGATAAGAGGTAAGTCATTTAGGACCGAGATGAGGTGAACCTGTGGAATTCTCTACCATAGAAAGTTGTTGAGGCCAGCTCGTTAGATATATTCAAAAGGGAGTTAGATGTGGCCCTTAACGGCGAAGGGATCAAGGGGTATGGAGAGAAAGCAGGAATGGAGTACTGAAGTTGCATGATCAGCCATGATCATATTGAATGGTGTTGCAGGCTCGAGGGGCCGAATGGCCTACTCCTGCACCTATTTTATATGTTTCCATGTTTTCTGTTTTGTAGCCAGCATGCTATCCATTCTGCTACTTATTCCCTGACTCTTCATACTCTGATCTTAGACATGAGTTTACTATGCGGTAACTTATTGATATGATTGGCTGCTGCAGAGAAACGGTGCAGTGCGGAACAATTTATTCATTCATTGGTTCGCTCAACAGTTAAACGCCTTGGGATGTTTTACTATGCTGAACTCTTTCGCACCATGTGCCATTTCCATTAGCTATCAGAGGCCAGTGCAAGATAACACAAAAGGTTGTTCCCTTAGAAGTCAAAAGACCTCAGGATATTCTAAAGCACTTTACACCCAATTAAGTACAATCACTGTTGTAATGTAGGAAACGTGGCAGCCAAATTTTCACAACAAACAGCAATGAGATAATGACCTGATAATCGGTTTCTTGGTGATGTTGTTTGTGATACTGACAATAAATATTAGCCAGGACACTGAGGAGAATTTTCCCCTGCTCTTCTTGAAAGAGTGCCATGGGATCTTTTACGTTCACCCGAGAGGGCAGGCGGTTTAACGCCCCTCCGATAGTGCAGCACTCCCTCGGCGCTACAATCAGGTGTAAACCTAGATTATGTGCTCGAGTTTCTGGAGTTGGACTTGAACCTACGACCGTGTGACTCAGAGGCGAGAGTGCTACCCGCTGAGCCACAGCTGACGCCTAATCTCAGCATTATAATTTTCTTTCAAGGCTCACTTTGTAGGCTGTGGACAGGTTAATCACAGGGCTAGGAGCTGCCTTGAGTTTTTGAGTGCTTAATTAGAGTGGGCGGATTTGAACATTGTTATGAGGTTTTAACAAGAGTTTTAAAAGGTGTTTTGCTGGTCTGATCTCTGTGGTTTTTGCACAGTATTTAGCTATTAAGTATATTTAATTGTCAAGCAGAAGGCATCATCACCCTCATCTACAAGCAGAAGGGGGAGAGGGAGGAAATCAAAAACTGGCGATCCATCTCGCTGCTCAATGTGGACTACAAGATCCTATCAAAGGTCATCACAAACAGGGTCAAGTCTGCTCTGGTGCTGGTGATCCACCCGGACCAAACCTGTGCTATCCCCGGCAGGAAGATCTCTGATAGCCTCGCGCTACTCAGGGATATGATCGCCTACGTGCGGGACAGGAGGGTGGACACCTGTTTAATCAGCTTGGACCAGAAGAAGGCCTTTGACAGGATATCGCACACGTACCTGATGGACGTGCTCTCCAAGGTGGGGTTTGGGGAGGGTATCCGCAATTGGATCCAACTGCTCTACACAGACATCAGTAGCACAGTTCTAATCAACGGGTGGGAAACTGAAAGCTTTCCGATCAGGTCTGGAGTCAGGCAAGGCTGTCCCCTCTCCTCGGTCTTGTTTGTGTGCTGTATCAAACCCTTTGCCGAGTCCATCAGGAAGGATGCGAGCATTAGAGGGGTGACGATCCCAGGCAGTGGAGGCACTCAGGTCAAGACCTCCCTGTACATGGACGACGTCACCGTCTTTTGCTTGGATCCGCAGTCGGTCCGCAGATTGCTCACAATCTGCGACCAGTTTAAACTGGCCTCGGGAGCAAAGGTCAATCGCAGCAAGAGCGAGGCCATGTTCTTTGGCAACTGGGCCGACCGATCCTTTATTCCCTTCACCGTTAAGCCAGATTACCTGAAGGTGTTGGGAATATGGTTCGGAGCGGACGGGGCGTGCGCCAAAGACTGGGAAGAGCGTATCGCCAAAGTGAAACAAAAACTGGGGTGGTGGAAGCTGCGCTTCCTCTCCATGGCAGGAAAGAACCTGGTCATCAGGAGTGAGGTGCTCTCGGTGTTGTTGTACGTGGCGCAGGTCTGGTCCATCCCTCGCTCCTGTGCCACGGCAGTCACCCGGGCCGTCTTCCACTTTGTCTGGAGGTCCAAAATGGATCGTGTCCGCAGAGATACGATGTACAAATCTTTGGACAGTGGAGGAAAGGATGTTCCGAACGTGGCCCTCATCCTGATGGCCACCTTTGTGTGCGGTTGCATCAAGTCGTGCACAGACCCCCGGTACGCAAACACCAAGTGTCACTATGTGCTGAGGTTCTACCTGTCCCCGGTGTTGTGAAGGATGGGTCTGGCCACACTGCCGCGATACGCCCCCACCAGCTGGACCATACCTGTCCACCTGTCCTTCATGGAAAAGTTTTTCAGAAAAAACCCCTTTGACCACAAGGCCATAAAGCAGTGGTCGGCACGCAAGGTCCTAGATGCCCTACGAAAGAAGGAGAGGGTGGACCCTGTTGGATGGTTCCCCGAGCAGACTGTCGAACCCGTCTGGCAGAACATCGCATCGCCAGAACTTTCACACAAGCACCAAGACGTAGCTTGGTTGGCGGTGAGAAGGGCCCTACCCGTCAGATCCTTCATGCACAGCCGGGGTTTCAGAGACACGGCACTCTGCCCCCGAGTTGGCTGTAGTGCGGACGAGACAGTCATCCATCTCCTTTGGGACTGCCCCTTTGCAAGGCAGGTCTGGCAGGAGATGCAGTGGTTGCTGTCGAGGTTCATCCCAAGTAACTCCGTAACACAGGACTCTGTGCTCTACGGGCTGTTCCCAGGGACACACACCGAGACAGACATCATCTGCTGCTGGAGAGCCATCAACTCGGTGAAAGATCACTTTGGTCTTGCCGAAACTTGCTGGTCTTCCAGAGCAAGGAGAAGTCCACGTCTGCGTGTTGCAGACTGGCGCAATCCAAGGTCCAGGAGTACGTGCTGAGGGACGCACTAAAGATTGGTGCAGTCGCCGCAAAGGCACGGTGGGGAAGAGCCACAGTTTAAGGCCCTTCCGCCACGGTAAACCCAGGGGCTGGAATCAGTATAAAACTCCTCTCGGGCTGTACTTGTAAACTTTTTGTATACATTGAGCACCATGATCTGAAAAACCTATGTAGTGCCATGTATAATGCAAGTTCTGTTTAGTAATGTACGTTGCAAAGAAATGTAACTGTACCCTCACCCATTCCGTGTACCGTATAGTGCCACTAGTAAAGTGATTTGATGACTGCATTACAATGTATCCTGGATTGTACTGAAATGTACCTCGAAATGTAAAGCAAGCAAATGTATTGAACGGAACTGCCGTCAGCATCCAAATGTACTGAACTGCCTTCCAATGTATCGTGCACATTTTTATATGAATGAAGTATATTTTGAAATTTAAAAAAATAATTGTCAAGTTCTCCGAACTGAAATTCTTTCCTAATTTTGCTCAGAAGGCTCAAGCCCGACCTGAAATATTTATCCGCCACCATTTGGAACTGATTGCCGAATGCAATAAGCCAACAGGATACTGCGGGAGTGGTGGGGGAAAATAAGACTTTTGTTACGAACACAAAATTTCTTTATCAGTCTCCTGACCATTGAAAGGTTTGCCACAGTGGAAAAACAGGTAGATGGGGTGGAAATCTTTTAAGGAGGGATGTGAAAAGGAGCAGGGGACAAGAAGAGGAGATTTTTTTTTAACGCAACGAGTTGTATGCGCTGCCTGAAAGGGTGATGGAATCAAACACAATAGTAACTTCCAAAAGGGAATTGGATATATAGTTTGTACTATTATACTGCTTGTACTATTACAAGGTGTGCCACCAGAGGGCACCGCAGTGGGAGACTTGCAGGTTACCTGTACAGGTGGGCCTGGCCTCGTATAACAGGCATGCCACCAGGCGTGACCCTCACTCTGGAGTTAACAAATCATCATCATCATCATCATAGGCAGTCCCTCGGAATCGAGGAAGACTTGCTTCCACTCTTAGCATGAGTTCTTAGGTGGCTGTATAGTGCAATACGAGAACCACAACTTGAGCCAACCGGGTTCCCACTGCCAACACTGGGCACCACGCCGCCACCAGACTACCTGCACACCATCCAGCAGTTCTGGAACTGGCTTGTCCTTACGCATCTGTGCTGACATCCGTACCGATTCCCAGTACGTATCAAGAATTTATCTCACCAGTCGAATGTACTTGCCTCACAACTGAACCACAAATGTAATGATGTTAATGCAATTTTTTTTTTCCTGGACTTGAATGTATATGAATGTAATGAGCCACCGGCATAATCTATATGTTGGGGAGGGGGGGGGGGGGGAGAGAATGGAGTGGTCATGGACACACAAACAGAAACCATCAGGACTCTACTGCCAACGAAACACCAACCACTCACCCAAGATAGAAACGACCCGCCAAGGGTCAACCAGATAGAGCTAAGCCCAGAGCACAGTCAATGCAGAAGCGATTTGCACTAAAGGCTTGGGAGAGAGTGATGTCATGTATCCTACATGGTTACTGCTTGTACTATCACAAGGTGTGCCACCAGAGGGCAGCACAGTGGGAGACTAGCAAGTTACCTGTACAGGTGTGCTTGGCCTAGTATAAATGGCAGGCCACCAGGTGTGATCCTCACTCTGGAGTTATCAATAAAGGACTAAGGTCACTACAGTTCAAGTACAACACATTGCCTCGTGGAGTCATTATCAGAGCATCTAAAGACATACCATAGTTGAAATGGGAAAAAAAAATTGCTGGACGAAGGGGAAAGAGCAGGGGGAGTGGGACTAATTGGACAGCTCTCTCAAAGAACCGGCACGGACAGGAGTGGTCTTTACATCTACTCTGTAGTTACAACCTCTCAGCTGATCTTTGCAGAGGTATTGTACTCTCTCGGGGCCCAGAAGAGCCGAGGGCCTGGGGCAGCACGGGCCAGCCCACACTGCGATGTGCACACGCACTAGGTCCGTGCAGCAGAGCAGGTCTCCAGTCGTCCTGGCTAACCCTTACCACTGGATAAAGGCCTAGCTCTGTCGAGCCCATGTGGTGGCTGATGTGCAACGGTCACCACACGTTAAAAAAAATCCACGCACAGGCACCTTCCACCCTTCAATTGGAGTTCAGGACTGGAACATCAGGTCCTTCATTGAAACATCTGTGAACTCTTGTGGAAGCAAGTCATCCTCGTTCGAGGGACCGCCTATGATGATGATGATTATACTCTGCATCAGTAGTCATGTTTTTAGCTTAGGTTTCAGTTCAGTTTAGTTCCCCAATAATCAATATGCTAACTGCACGGTACGCCTTCGGTTTTTTTTCCCCAAGTGAACCCAATGAGAGTGTTTATGAAATGCTTTGATGCTGATCCCAGAAATTATTTCCAGAATTAGTAAATGAGCCAGGCCTGGAATACATCAATTAACCACTTTGTCAAGGTCCTGGTGAGTGAAGGCTCAGCAATGCTGGGGGGAAGGGGGGGGAGGCAGGGGCAGGAGGCGGGCAAACTCACTTGGCAGTGTTATGCCAACGATGGTTTCAGTAAGGACCACAAGTCCCCAGTGAGAAGGAGACAGGAAAATAATCTCTCATCATGCAAATAACTCAGAAAAATGAGGGTTTTGTGGTGGAATGAGAAAAGAATTTTAAAAAAATTCTTGGATTTTTAAGCAAATACTGGAATCTAATGTGGGAGATAAGGCTTAACAAAACTGTATTCTGTAAGTAATGGAGAACAAGAGGCTTTGGGGCAAGACAAACAAAGTTACTTGCAGCTTAAAGTGGCCGTCATAACTTGAGTTCCAAGTTCCATTCTTTTAGAGCACGGTAAATAATATTACAAATATGGTATCTTTTTTTGCATTCGTTCCGGGATGTGGGCGACTCTGGCAATGCCGGCATTTATTGCTGGTCCCTAATTGCCCTTGTGAAGGTGGTGGTGAGCCGCCTTCTTGAACTGTTGAAGGTACTCCCACAGTGCTTTGAGAGAAGGAGTTCCAGGATTCTGAGCCAGCGATTTGTGATATCTGTCTGGTTTGCCTGAGTAACAGTAATATTCATCGTTCTTTTTATTATTTATGATCTGTCTGAGAATCTACAGCACAATTAGTTGCTAACATAATCAATTCCCTAATACAAGCTACCTTTAATGCTTCCCAGTATAAGAAATAACTCCTCAGGCACCATTCCTCCTGATACTTTGCTCAGCTGACTGTCAGACAGGTGCGGAAGGTCAGCCAAATGCTTAAGTGTCTCCAAACCAACTACAGGTTCGACCTCCAAAATCCGGAGTTCCGGAATCCAGAATGTTCCAGAATCCGGACACCAGGCCGATCCGTGGCGTGGTCGCCTGGAAACCGGAAAATGTTCCGATATCCAGACTCCCCCCGCCCCGGCCCGACTTCGTCCCGGCCCCCCTCCCTCCCCTTTACCTCGGTTGCCCAAGCCCACCTACCTCAGGCCAGACAAGGAACTCCTCCACGGCCAAAGTGTTTAGCCCCACCCAAACATTTCCTCGGCGGCGGGCCCCGCCCAATCAGGTCCTTGGCGGCGGAGCCCTACCCGAAAAACTCCACGGTGGCGAGGCCCCATCCGGTGACCAGAACAGCTCATCGACAAACAACCCCCCCTGTCCCCCACCCACACCCTCGCCTTTCTGACGTTCTGAAATCCGGAAATACCGGAACCTGGGCTCGGTCATTTCCGGATTCGTGATGTCAGAAAGAAGTTACAAAATCTGGCAATATACAAAATCTGGAACGGCCTTGCTCCCGAGGGTTTCGGATTCGGAACGCTGCACCTGTATTGCGAATTCCACATTAGAGTTCCTGATGTGGAATACACACTCATTCACTAGGGACATTTTCCTATGCCCAGAGAACATGGCTGCAGCTTGGCAAAGTCAATGCTCAATGGGCCACTAAGTGTCAATAGGACGATTGCCAGAGTTTAACAAGCCAAGAACCATGCAGCTCACCGACGCAGCATTGATAAGCGTCTCACTACTTGCTCTGCTAAGACCGTCCATTAGGTATTGCCTTGATACCTGCAGTTGGGTGGAATTAATTCCTGCCCCAGTCAACAGGCCTACACCTCCAGGTTGCATTGATGTGCAAGAACATAAGAACATAAGAAATAGGAGCAAGAGTAGACCACTTGTCCCCTCGAGCCTGCTCCGCCATTCAATAAGATAATGGCTGATCTGATCATGGACTCAGCTCCACTTCCCTGCCCACTCCCCATAACCCTTCACTCCCTTATCGCTCAAAGATCTGTCTATTTCCGCCTTAAATATATTCAATGACCCATCCTTCACAGCTCTCTGAGGCAGGGAATTCCACAGATTTACAACCCACTGAGAGAAGTAATTTCTCCTCATCTCAGTCTCAGAATAAGGGGCCGCCTATTTAAAACTATGTCCCCTAGTTTTAGTTTCCCCTATGAGTGGAAAAATCCTCTCTGAATCCACCTTGTCATTATCTTATATGTTTCGATAAGATCACCTCTCATTCTTCTGAACTCCAATGTGTATAGGCCCAACCTACTCAACCTTTCCTCATAAGTCAACCGCTCATCCCCGGAATCAACCTAGTGAACCTTCTCTGAACAGCCTCCAATGAAAGTATATCCTTCCTTAAATACGGAGACCAAAACTGTACCAAGGTTGGCTGGCCAATCCTCAATCCTACCCTGGGGTGTTGCTGCCTGCAAGTATCGGTGCACCAGGTGGAATAAGAAGATAAAAACATAAGAAATAGGAGCAGGAGTAGGCCATACGGCCCCTCGAGCCTGCTCTGCCATTTAATTAGATCATGGCTGATCTGATCATGGACTCAGCTCCACTTCCCTGCCCGCTCCCCATAACCCCTTATCATTTAAGAAACTGTCTATTTTTGTCTTACATTTATTCAATGTCCCAGATTCCACAGCTCTCTGAGGCAGTGAATTCCACAGATTTACAACCCTCTGACAGAAGAAATTTCTTATCTCAGTTTTAAATGGGCGGCCCCTTATTCTAAGATCATGCCCTCTAGTTCTAGTCTCCCTCATCAGTGGAAACATCCTTTCTGCATCCACCTTGTCAAGCCCTCTCATAATCTTATATGTTTCGATAAGATCACCTCTCATTCTTCTGAATTCCAATGAGCAGAGGCCCAACCTACTCAACCTTTCCTCATAAGTCAACCCCCTCATCCCCGGAATCAACCTAGTGAACCTTCTCTGAGCTGCCTCCAAAGCAAGTATATCCTTTCGTAAATATGGAAACCAAAACTGCACGCAATATTCCAGGTGTGGCCTCACCAATACCTTATATAGCTGTAGCAAGACTTCCCTGCTTTTATACTCCATCCCCTTTGCAATAAAGGCCAAGATTCCAGTGGCCTTCCTGATCACTTGCTGTTGGGAATGTTTTTTGTGCCCATGTTTTTTTGTTGTTGCAAGGAAGCCTCTATTAGGGCGCTCCGAAGCCGGCTCTTTAGCACGGGATATTCAGTTGCTCAGCCGGCCTAGCGCCCCAAGAGGTGTGGAACACCTCCGTTAGCCCTCCGCTCCACTCTCAATTCGCAGCAACCGAATTTGTTGGCTGCGGTCGCAAACCATTAACCAGCGCAAAATTTAGCTCCCCGCTGCCATTCGCACCCTAAAAAGCTTTGATAAAGTGCAACATCCCCACCGGCACCTGGGAATCCCTGGCCCAAGACCGCCTTAAGTGGAGGAAGAGCATCCGGGAGGGTGCTGAGCTCCTCAAGTCTCATCGCCGAGAGCGTGCAGGCAGCGGAAGGAGTGTGCAGCAAACCAGACTCCCCACCCACCCTTTCCTTCAACCACTGTCTGTCCCACCTGTGACAGAGACTGTAATTCCCGTATTGGACTATTCAGTCACCTGAGAACTCACTTTTAGAGTGGAAGCAAGTCTTCCTCGATTTCGAGGGACTGCCTATGATGATGATGAAAAAGCCTCCAACTGAATATTCAGCCCCAGGTATTCTGGTGGTGTGGGAATGCATCTGTTGTGCCCCATCCCTGCTGATTAACCGGGAGACACCAGCAGTAGCTGCAGGGTGATGCTCACCACCCCACTCCCATCTTCCCCCCCACCCCTCCTGGGCAATGTAGGTGCCTGAGCAGCCACCCCCCCCCCCCCCCCCGCCCCCTCTTCTCCCTCACAAAGAGGGCTTCTTCAGACCACCTTAAGAAATCTCTAGCCCTCTCACCTTCAAGGGTCCAAGCCCCAACCTGACCCATTTGCGCCCCTTTCGACCAGGTATGTACTAGAGACCATGCGTACCTACGTCAATAGTCTTGTAGGGGTGGGCAGAGGTTCTACCCCCACTAGATCATCCCAGAAACATCGATGCAAATCACCGGCTGAGTTTACAGCCCCTCCGTTACATCACTGCCCAAATTATAGTGGGGTTCTGCCAGAACAACCGTGGATCTTCAAAACAAAAGTAAAAAAGACAACTTCAAAGCAAGACTTGCATTTATATAGCACCTTTCACATCCTCAGGACATCCCAAAGCAATGTGCAGCCAATTAAGTACTTTTGAAGTGTAGTCACTGTTGTAATATACAAGCCAATTTGTGCACAGCAATATCCTACAAGCAGCAATGTGATAAAGACCAGATAATCTGTTCAATGATGTTGGTTTGGGGATAACCATTGGCACCGGGGATAACTCTTCTGCTCTTCTTCAAAATAGTGTCATGGGATCTTATACTTCCCACCCGATAAATCAAAGCTGTGTCTGCTCCAACGTCTCATCCGAAAGACGGCACCTTTGACAGCGCAGCACTCCCTCAGCACTGCACTGGGAGTGTCCAACCGGGATTTTGTCATCAAGTCTCTGGAGTGGGACTGGAAACCACTGACTCCTTTCAGAGCCTTAGCGTCAATTGTATCTCCTTGACATCCTTCAAATTCCCATTGACCAGTGTTTGCTGCTGCATTTGGCCTCTTGATTTCCCCCACTCCCGACCCCTCCCCAGCGGTGCTGTGTGCCACTGCTCAGGACTTCCTTTCACCCAACTAGCTACATCAAACCTGTACAAATGCCTGGTTTGAGCTGCCCCAGATGAAGAGGAACCACCTCGGGGAAGTTACTGTGCCATGCGGTGGACCCACAGGTGCGCGGGATAACGGGGGTTGAAGCGGACCAGGCATTCTTTCTTTTTTTGTTTTTAAAAATACAAACTTACTTTTTCCCCCCGCCCCCGAGTCATCTTTGTTTCTTTTCCCTACCGCTTGATTTTAAAAACACATTTTCTAATCCTACCATTAAAAAACTCTGCTGACTATACCCTCCCACCTCAGTGTGTGTAAAATTCAGCACCGAACCCAAGGACAAAAACTCTTCCAGTTGGTCAACAATTTCAGATCATTTGGGTTGACAATTGGTCAATATCTTCCACAAATCAGACAATACTTTCCTTTGTCTGATTATTTTTAAAACAAAAAGGTAGGTGAAAGCATATTCACGCCAAACCTTTTTACCAAAGAGAGAGGAAAATATACCCTTTTTTTGAATAATAGCATAAGCAAGCTTGGATTGCCAGCTAGATATACCTAGAGCCTAGATGATGTTACTCAAAGTAATAAAAGGTCATAATCTTCTTGCTATCAACAGCTTTGACAATGTACTGACCCTTCCGATCGTTTTGCACATCTTGAATTTATTGTTCAATAAAAATCATCAAGGTTCTCGACAGCAGATGGCCAATTACAGCTGTAGTGTAATGGACTTTCAGTTAGCTCTTTCACAACACAGGCCTTGAATAATAAAAATGTTTTTTTAAGATGCAATAAATCGATCTTAATAGTTTTACTGCCGTGCTGACAAAGAGTGTACGTGAGCTAAACAAAACAAAACACTTCATATACAAAAAACAAGGGGTAAATCGACCCACCCTTGCCCTCACTAAAAAATACACAAATATCAAAGAGTACAAGAGAATCGCAGTCCACCTCCAGCCTAACCATGCACCTTTCCAGCTTGCCTGTATTATACCTCTTAAAGTAACCATCTTACATAGAAACTGCAGCGGCACTCAGATTTTCCACACCAGTTGTGTAAGACGGTTCTATAGAAAGTTATCAGCATCCAGACACAAATCAAACCCAGCACTGGTCCATGAATGGGATCACCCGATTGATACAGTCGAGGTTTATATCTTCCACTCCCATAGGACTACATGTAAAATTCTGAATAGCTTTATGGATTATAACCACAGATACCTGGGCTGTACAACAATTGTTCTCAGTCTATAGGAACCGAGTTAAGTGCCTGTGCAGTCAACAGAATGTCACATAGCCCGGATCCTGATGTATCTGAGGGAGCGACAATGTATCTCTCAATCACCTTCAACACAGTTGAATACATGGAGCTGAAGTTTTATTTTTTAAATTTTATTTCCTTCATCTGTACAATTAAAGGTCACAGCAACCAACACGCACAGGAAAGTGCATATCGACAACAACAACTTGCATTTATATAGCGCCTTTAACATGGTCAAACATCCCACAGGTGGTTTATCAACAACAACAAAAAATGTAACACTGAGTCACGTAAAGAGATATTCGGACAGGCGACCATCATCATCATCGGCAGTCCCTCGGAATCGAGGAAGACTTGCTTCCACTCTTAGCATGAATTCTTAGGTGGCTGAACAGTCCAATACGAGAACCACAGTCTCTGTCACAGGTGGGACAGACAGTCGTTGAGGGGAAGGGTGGGCAGGGAGCCTGGTTTGCCGCACGCTCCTTCCGCTGCCTGCGCTTGATTTCTGCACGCTCTCGGCGACGATACTCGAGGAGTTCAGCGCCCTCCCGGATGCACTTCCTCCACTTAGGGCGGTCTTTGGCCAGGGACTCCCAGGTGTCGGTGGGGATGTCGCACTTTATCAGGGAGTCTTTGAGGGTGTCCTTGTAACGTTTCCTCTGTCCGCCTTTGGCTCGTTTGCTGTGGACGAGTTCCGACTAGAGCGCTTGCTTTGGGAGTCGCGTGTCTGGTATGCGAACTATGTGGCCTGCCCAGCGGAGCTGATCAAGTGTGGTCAGTGCTTCAATGCTGGGGACCAAAAGCTAGGTGAAAGAGGTAGGTTTTAAGGAATGTCTTAAAAGGAGGAAGTGGTAGAGAGGTTTAAGGAGGGGATTCCAGAGCTTAGGGCCGAGGCGGCTGAAGGGGCGGCCATCAATGGTGCGGTAAAGGTCACGCAGGAGGCCTAAATTGGAGGAGCGCAGAGAGCTCGCAGAGAGCTGGCGAAGCATGTTACACTTCAAAGTGTCAAGGCGTCTGTCACACTTGCCTGCTCTGTTCAAATAACCATTGTCAGGTTAACCATGGTGATTCATTCAATTCAAAGCAGGTAGGAAAAGCTGCAAATGACAGAGTGGTTGACAGGTATAATACCAAGACAGCGCTAAAAAGAAATCACTCACTCGTTTAACCTTACAAATAGCTGAAAGACATTTCAAGCATTCCTGACAGAACACTAGTCGAAGCCTAGGCTTTTGAGACAGACCTAGGTCGTTAAGTAAACCTTAATGATGAGTATTAAAAGATAATCCAATAGGTAAATTAAAATGTTGTAACTTTAAGATGTTTTTATTCTGTTTAAACCTTGGTTTGGACATTAGAAGTTTCAGTTACTGAGGAATGAAGGGTATAAATGGATTATCTTTTTTGAGCGATGCACTCATTCACTTTCTCTTTCCTTTTATTCATCGGTTCTCCTGACTGGTTATTCAGAATTGGTTGCCTTCATTAATCCTTAGTTTCTCACTGAGTAGTTTTGTAGGTAATTTCCTCACATATGCAACTCTCCAATTTTGATTTGCTGTTGTTTCACTTTGAACCAAACAAAAAGATGATGAAATGGCATGACAGGCACACAAGAGAAAAGTAAGTGTGGCACTTACATGAAGTGAATGCTATTTGCAAAACCTCCAGCCCGCTTGACTGGCACCACATCCACCACCTTAAACATTCACTCCCTCCACCACCGGCGCACCGTGGCTGCAGTGTGTACCAGCTACAAGATGCACTGCTGCAACTTGCCAGGGCCTCTTCGGCAGTACCTCCCAAACCCACGAACTCCACTATCCAAAAGGACAAGGGAAGCAGGTGCATAGGAACACCATTACCTCCAGGTCACACATCACCCTGACTTGGAAATATATCGCTGTTCCTTCATGGTAACTAGGTCAAAAATTCTGGAACTCCCTCCCCAACAGCACTGTGGGGGCACCTTCACCACACGGACTGTAGCGGTTCAAGAGGGTCACCACCACCTTCTCGAGGGCAATTAGGGATGGCCTTGCCAGTGACGCCCACATCCCATGAACGAATAAAAAAAACTAATCAATCTCACAGGGCATGGCGCACAAGAAATCAAAACCTTGTGAAGTATTCACGTCAAGAAAGGTTAGAGGATGAGGGGATATACCTCACCATCTTGTGGAATAAATTGGAAACAAAAGCTCCGACTGCCTGCTCGGGTGGATGTAAAGAACACCATGGCACTATTCGGAGAAAAAGAAAGTCTTGCATTTATATAGCGCCTTTCACAACCTCAGGACAACACAAAACGCATTACAGCCAATGAAGTACTTTTGGAGTGTAGTCACTGTTGCAATGTGGGAAACGCAGCAGCCAATTTGCGCACAGCAAGCTCCCACAAACAGCAATGTGATAATGACCAGATAATCTGTTTTTGTTATGTTGATTGAGGGATAAATATTGGCCAGGACAGCGGGGATAACTCCTCTGCTCTTCTTCGAAATAGTGCCATGGGATCTTTTACATCCACCTGAGAGAGCAGACGGGGCTTCGGTTTAAAATCTCATCTGAAGGACGGCACCTCCGACAGTGCAGCACTCCCTCAGCACTGCACTGGGAGTGGCAGCCTGGATTTTTGTGCTTAAGTTTCTGGAGTGGGACTTGAACCCACAACCTACTGAGGTGAGAGTGCTACCCACTGTACCTCGGTTGACAGAAGAGCAGAAAGTTCTCCTTCTGTTTTAGTCAATATTCCTCCCTCAACCTACAGATTATCTGGTCATTTTGTGATTTGCTGTGAGCCAACTGGCTGCTACATTTGCCTACACAATGTGGGGATGGGGCAGGGGCAGTGGGACTAATTAGATAGCTCTTTCAAAGCGTTAGCAATCAAGAAAACATGCTTGCGACCTCCTGATGAGGAGTCTTTTGCACGTGAATTATAATCAATACCAATTTCGTATGCACAGTATGTAAGGGGTTGTGTTTTATTACATCATTTACTTGATTTAATAAACAGTATTGACCAGACATTTCAGTGTTTCCTAGTCCTTGAACTTATATTGGAGGTAAACGGCTGTTTGACAATATCTTATGATACTTCCAACTAACGGCAATGGACACGATGGGCCGAATGGCTAACTGCTGTATTCTATGATAACAGTAGAACCTCCACTTCAAAGGTAATCCATTGGTGGTAAAGCATTTTTCAGATGTTTTGAGGACATGATGAGGCACTATATAAATACAAGTTCTTTCTTTTACTTGTCTTTGTGATCCTGCTCTGTATTTTATACCGTTTAAGCCTCAGATATAAACTTCTGGATTGGCGATATTACATAGAATTTACAGCACAGAGGCAGGCCATGCAGCTCAATTGGTCCATGCCGGTATTTATGCTCCACACAAGCCTGTTCCCATCTTAATTCATCTAACCCTATCTGTATATCCTTCTATCCCTTTCTCCTTCATGCACTCATCCAGCTTCCCCTTAAAAGGCATCTACACTATTCGGCTCAACTTGTCCCTGTGGTAGCGAGTTCCACATTCTAACCACTCTCTGGGTAAAGAAGTTTCTCCTGAATTCCTCAATGGATGTATTTGTTAACTGTCTTATATTTCTGGTCTCTTTTTTGGACTCACCCAAAGGTGGTCTTCTCTACGTCTACTCTGGTTACAACCTCTCAGCTGATCTTTGCAGAGATATTGTACTCTCTTGGGGCCCAGAAGAGGCGAGGGCCCAGAGGCAGCACAGGTCAGACCATACTGCAATATGTGCGCGCACTAGGTCCGTGCAGCAGAGCTGGTCTCCAGTCATCCTGGTTAACCTTTGCCACTGGATAAAGACCTAGCTCTGTCGAGCCCGTGTGGTGGCTGATGTGCAACGGTCACCACACGTTAAAAAAATCCACGCACAGGCATCTTCCACCCCCTCAACTGGAGTTCATGACTGGAACATCGGGTCATTCATTGAAACATCTGTGAACTCTTGTGGAAGCAAGTCATCCTCGTTCGAGGGACCACCTTTGATGATGATGATTATACTCTGCATCAGTAGTCATGTTTTTAGCTTAGGTTTCAGTTCAGTTTAGTTTCCCAATAATCAATATGCTAAGTGCACGGTACAGCTTTGTTTTTTTTTTCCCCAAGTGAACCGAATGAGTGTGGTTATGAAATGCTTTGATGCTGATCCCAGAAATTATTTCCAGAATTAGTTAGTAACTGAGTCAGGCCTGGATTACATCAAATGGCATAACAGTGCCAAGTGAGTTCCCCCCCCCCCGCCGCCAGCACTGTTGAGTCTTCACTCACCAGGACCTTGACAAAGTGGTCATTTGATGTAATCCAAGCCTGGCTCACCACTGGAAAGAGGGGATTTGAGGGGGGGCTTCTTTATGCAGAGGGTTGTGGGGATCTGGAACTCGCTGCCCGGAAGAGTGGTGGATGCAGAAACCCTCACCACTTTTAAGAGAAGATTAGATGGGCACTTAGGGCTCAATTTTGGCCACTAGGGATTTCTGCCGTACTTACCAGAGATGCGCCAGTTTTCCATGCATGGAAGTGCGCGAGAAATCTTCGGGACGATTTTGGCCGCTGTCCCGGGTCTTCTAGCTGCTGGCGAGGCGACTGGGTCTGTGGGCGGAGCCAGCGTCTTGCGCTAAAAACAGTGCCGGGACGCTGGACATGTGCAGTAGGATCGGGATTGCCGTGATCACGCAAGCACAGTAGAATCGGGTCAGTGGATGACTAAGAGAGCTGAGGTTTCAACTGACTGCGCATGCGCAGTAGAATCGGGCTGCCGTTAGTGGAGAAGTTAGGAAAATCAATAAGCACAACAACACTCGCTGCCTACCTCTACCCCCCCTCCCCCCTCCCCCCTCCCCCCCGGACAGAATCAAAAAGCAACATTGCAGCTTATTGTTTATCAGAACCAGTGGATCTTCTGTTTTGTATTAAAGAATTGAGTCGCCCCCCCCTTCAGCCACCCAATACTTTTCCGCCTTTCTGCCGAGCTAAGCCAGCCCAACCCGGCCTCTCCTCCCGCCTCCCGCCTCCCGCCCTCCCTTTTTCCTTTCAGCCTCCTGATGCGTCTTTGTCGGCCGTCCCTTTCCCAGGTCAAATGGCCTCCCGTACAGGCTGGCCCGCTGCTTTCCCCGGCCGAGTTCAATTCAAGGTAGGATTTACTACAATTATTTATTTGTTATTCAATTGTTTACCCAAGTTCTTTATTTTTATTGAGTTATTTCAACTTTTCTTTGCAATGTTTGGTGCTTGGGTGCATGTCCTTACTTATTTACCTGCGCCGATTTCCTAACTGCCCGCAAAGTGTTTCAGAGCTGGCCACATACGCTGATCTAAGTGGATTTGGAGCAACTTTGAGCTGGCCAGAATTGCCTAAATGGCCAAAAATGGTCTAAGTGGTTGGGAACGCCCTCTTTTGAAAAAAAAAACCTAAACTAAAAAAAAAAATCGTACCTCACTGAGTTACTCTGGAGCAAGTTGTTGGGGGAAATGGCGTTTCTTAACTTACGCCAGAAAAAACAATTTACTCCAAAAAAATTGGAGCAAGTCATGGCCAAAATTGAGCCCTGTGCAGTAACCTGCAGGGTTACGGACCGAGGGCTGGTAATTGGGATGACCTTTTGTTGGTCGGCGCAGATATAATGGTAAGTACCGCAGGGAATAGAATACAGTCAGAGTGATCTCCTGGACTAGTTTCCCTCGCCTGGATGGGTCGGAGAGGAATTTTCCCAGATTTTTTCTCCCTAAATTGTCCTGGGTTTTTAAATCTGGTTTTCGCCTCTCCCAGGAGATCACATGGCTCCAGTTGGGGTGGATTGTAGATGTTTTTAGTATAAGGGGTGTCGCAGTTGTGATGAGGGGGATTGGTTGGGCTGGGTGCTCGTTGCCTTTCCATCATCGTTCATAGCTTTATATGTAACCTTTAGGGCTGCTGACCAAGGGGCCGTGCGGCTCTTTGTCGGCCGATGCGGACACGATAAGCCGGAATGGCCTCCTTCTGCGCTGTAAATTTCTATGTTTCTAAATGGACCTGAGTCCATGATCGGATCAGCCACGATCTTATTAAATGGTGGAGCAGGCTCGAGGGGCCATATGGCCTACTCCTGCTCTTGTTTATTATGTTTTTTAAGTGGCCGTCATAACTTGAGTTCTAAGTTCCATTCTTTTAGAGCACGGTAAATAATATTACAAATATTGTATCTTTTCTTTTGCATTCGTTCCGGGGATGTGGACGACTCTGGCAATGCCGGCATTTATTGTTGGTCCCTAATTGCCCTTGAGAAGGTTGTGGTGAGCCGCCTTCTTGAACCGCTGAAGGTACTCCCACAGTGCTTTTAGAGAGGGAGTTCCAGGATTCTGAGCCAGCGATTTGTGATATCTGTCTGGTTTGCCTGAGTAACAGTAATATTCATGGTTTTTTTAATTATTTATGACCTGTCTGAGAATCTACAGCACAATTAGGTGCTAACATAATCAATTCCCTAATGCAAGCTACCTTTAATGCTTCCCAGTATAAACAATAACTCCTCAGGCACCATTCCTCCTGATACTTTGCTCAGCTGACTGTCAGACAGGTGCAGAAAGTCAGCCAAATGCTTAAGTGTCTCCAAACCAACTATTGCGAATTCCACATTAGAGTTCCTGATACGGAATACACACTCATCCACGAGGGACATTTACCTATGCCCAGAGAACATGGCTGCAGCTTGGCAAAGTCAAGGCTTAATGGGCCACTAAGTGTTAGTAGGGGGATTGCCAGAGTTTAACAAGCCAAGAACCATGCAGCTTATCAACGCAGCGTTGATAAGCGTCTCACTGCTTGCCCTGCTAAGACCGTCCATTACGTATTGCCTTGTAGGGTTACCTGCAGTTGGGTGGAATTAATTCCTGCCCCAGTCAACAGGCCTACCCCTCCAGGTTACATTGATGTGCAAGAACATAAGAACATAAGAAATAGGAGCAGGAGTAGGCCACCTGGCTCCTCGAGCCTACTCCGCCATTTAATAAGATCCTGGCTGATCTGATCATGGACTTGGCTCCACTTTCCTGCCCGCTCCCCATAGCCTTTTACTCCCTTATCGCTCAAAAATCTGTCTATCTCCACCTTAAATATATTCAATGACCCAGCCTCCACAGCTCTCTGGGGCAGAGAATTTCATAGATTTACAACCCTCTGAGGGAAGAAATTTCTCCTCGTCTCAGTTTTAAATGGCTGGCCCCTTATTCTAAGACTATGTCCCCTAGTTTTAGTTTCCCCAATGAGTGGAAATATCCTCTCTGCATCCATCTTGTCATTATCTTATATGTTTCGATAAGATCACCTCTCATTCTTCTCAACTGCAATGTGTATTGGCCCAACCTACTCAACCTATCTTCATAAGTCAACCCCCTCATCTCTGGAATCAACCGTATGAACCTACTCTGAACAGCCTCCAATGAAAGTATATCCTTCCTTAAATACGGAGACCAAAACTGTACCAAGGCTGGCTGGCCAATCCTCAATCCTACCCTGGGGTGTTGCTGCCTGCAAGTATCGGTGCACCAGGTGGAATAGCCACTGTCAGCTTTTAAAATGTATATCCACATATTCGTACTCATTCTGCAATGGCTATACGAGGCTTTGAATGCTACAGAGAACTGATGAGCACCCATGTGTGGCATGTCTGGAGTGTAATCAATTACCCAAGATACCAAAAGCATCCACAACAAATGGTTGCAGCTAACCTCGCCACTAAAACGAGCTTACGGGTCAACAGCATACACACTCAACGCGATGACATATGGAACTACATTTGTCCAACATAATGAAACCTATCAAAGATACAACAATGGAGCTCCTGGCCAACTGCAATCTAGTCTTGCTGGGGTACCTAACATCAATAGTCAAGACGACACGCTTCCCACCTCCTGAAAAAGAGTCTTTTGCACGTGAGTTATAATCAATATCAACCTTGGATGAAAAAGACTTGCATTTATATAGCGCCTTTCACGACCACTGGATGTCTCAAAGCGCTTTACAGCCCATGAAGTACTTTTTAAACCTGTAGTCACTGTTGTAATGTGGGAAACGCAGCAGCCAATTTGAGCACAGCAAGCTCCCACAGACAGCAACGTGATGATCAGATAATCTGTTTTTGTTACGTTGATTGAGGGATAAATAATGGCCAGGACACCGGGGATAACTCCCCTGCTCCTCTTCGAAATAGTGCCATGGGATCTTTTACCTCCACCTGAGAGAGCAGACGGGGCCTCGGTTTAACGTCTCATCCAAAAGACGGCACCTCCGCACTGCACTGTTGTGTCAGCCTGGAGTTATGTGCTCAAGTCCCTGGAGTGGGAATTAAACCCACACCTTCTGACTCAGAGGCCAGTGTGCTACCCACTGAGCCACAGCTGACACAGTATGCAAGGGGTTGTGTTTTATTAAATCATTGACTTGGTTTAATAAACAGTATTAACCAGACATTTTAGTGTTTACTAGTCTTCAAATTTATATTCGAGATAAAGAATGTAGGACATTATCCAATTATACCTCCACTTAAGGGCAATAGGGATATATTACAATATTTTTTTATAAACCCAACATTGCCTGCTGGATCAGGCATCAGATTACCAAAGTTGTCCAGGGGTGAGTTTAATCTATCTGATTGCTAAAGTTGCAGTGTGTGAAGGTTTCCTTTCCTTCAATCTATATTCTGAGCCAAATCCCTACCCAAGGTCAGTGACGTTAGCCTGGCACTGCTGAAATAACAACTCTTCAATCACAACCCTAACCAAATAGACAAAAACGCTGAGCCCAATGATAACATCCGGTGCACCGGTCTGCATACTCGTGACTTACACCTCTGCGATTTGTGGGATTATATTTGGAGAGGTTCCTACATCAGCTTTTAAAATCAATCTGTGAGAAAGCTGAGCAAAACAAAGTTTTTATTCATTCACAGGATGTGGTCATCGCTGGCAAGGCCAGCATTTATTGCCTTTCCTCAATTGCCCTCGAGAAGGCGGTGGTGAGCCGCCTTCTTGAAGACACCTGAGGCTCATCATTTCGGAGGGCAGTTAAAAGTAAACCATGTTGCTGTGCGAGTAGAGTCACAAGTGGGTCAGACTGGGTAAGGGCAGCAAATTTCCTGCCCTAAAAGGACATTAGTGAACCGGATGGGATTTTACAACAATCCAATAGTTTCATACTAGCTTTCAGATTTAAAAATTTTTTTAAAATTTAATTTAAATTCCACAGCTGTCATGGCGGGATTTGAACTCATGTCTCAAGATCATTAGTCCAGTCCTCTGGATTACTAGGCCAGTAACATAACCACTACGCTACCATTCCCAATATAATGTGAAAGTGATTTCAGGCTTCCCATTTCCCACCAGATCCGATTTAAACCCCCACCCCCCCAATAAGGTTGAGGCATACGGGTGTTGAAACATCGCCACTCAACAGTCACAATCCGCACCACGACATGCGCCATTTTAACAGGCAGCTCGATGTCATCAGATCCCGACTTTTGGGCCTCACTCAAGCCCCAATGCTATTTTAACCGGCAGCGAGGTCGTAAACCCGACGCAGGGGATCAGCAGGCTCAGAAGAGGCCAAAAAGTAAAAGAAAGCTTTTCTTGCCCCACAGCAAATTCCCTTAGAGGCGGTTATGGAGTTTATGGCAATTTCGGCCCCCAGAACTGTTCACAGTACTCTAGTGCATGATGATGATACAAGTTCAACATAATTTCTCTGCTTTTCAATTCTGTCCCTCTAGAAATAAACCCTAGTGCTTTGTTTGCTTTTTTAAAAATGGCCTATTTAATTGCTACTTTTCGTGATCTGTGTTTATGTACCCTCAGATCCCTCTATTCATCTACCCCATCGAGACACTTATTTTCCAAAAAGCCGTGCATTTATATAGCGCCTTTCACAACCACCAGCTGTCTTCTCTGAAAGATAGCACGTCCAGCACTCGAGTGTCAGCCTAGATAATGTGCACAAGCCCCTGGAGTGAGTGAGACTTGAACCCATGAGCTGCTGACTCAAGAGGCGAGAGTGCAGCCCACTGAGTCACAGCTGACATTAAGGAGCATGTAACCTCCTTTTTCTTCCTGGTAAAATGTATCATCTTGCAACTGTTTATACTGAAGTTCATTTGCCAATTACACGCCCATTCTGCAAGTTTATTAGCGTCTTCCTGTATTTTGTCGCAGTCCTCCTCTGTATTAAGTATTAATTTGGTGCTGGATGCAAATGTTGAAACTGCATTTCCAAGTCCAAATCGTTTATGTAAATGGTGATCTGCCAGGAGCTACAAATGTTTGCTTTCGACCTCCCGAACAATAAAATCAAAATGCGTGTATGAGTCAGCAAGTCAGATCAGAGCCAGTAGGTGACCTTACAGCTGAAATACTAGTGGTGCATATTTGGATAGAACATAGATTTATTGGAGGACAGCAGCTTGATACGCTAACTTGACCAAATCTTGGCAGTTACACCTTTAGACAAGGGCCGCGGGGAGCCTCGTGAAGTTTAGAAAGCAGACATTTTTCAGTTTTGCAGAATGTTACCGCTCCTCTAGAATTAAATTTTAAACTCATTCCAGTGACCGTATCCAAGGGCAAAGATTCAGTACTTAAGTACTTACCCATCCTTCGATAGCGCTTCCTGCACCCCCAATCCCCTGTGGACCCACTTGCAGGTTCATGTGGATGTTAAAGATCCCAAAGCACTTCTTGAAGAGCAGGGAATCCGCCCAAATGTCCTAGTCACCATTCCTCTCTCAACCAAAGCTAAAAATAGATGGATGGGTCATTCTTTGTTTAAGTTTGTCGGTTTAAAGTGCCCTCCCCCCCACCCCTTTTAGCCAGAGGGCACTTCTATTGCCCTCAAAAAAAGAAAAAAAAACCCAAGGGGGCATTTGAAAAGTATTTTGGAGTGTGACCCCCACCCCTCCCCCCCCCCCTTTAATCAGGGGGCACTTGTTTTCTACCAAAATAGTTGTAGCCTTTTGTGGGTTGTAGGGTCGGCAATCCTCGAACTATCTCTCGGAACACGGCATAAATGACCCTGGGGAGGCGTCAGGGAAGAAAGAGAGGCTGGAGAATTGGGATTGGGGATTGGAGGTTCGTGGAAGAGAGGGAGACCGAGGATGGCGGTCGAGGATTGGAGCTCGAGCGGGGGAAAGAGGGCAAGTGGAGACAGGAGGTCAGGGGGATTGGGGCGGACACGAGGCACGACATTTACCATGGAACCGGGAGAAGCAACAGCAACGAGGCAAGTGGGAGCGGTGTTGAGAAGCAGCCAGTAAAGAGGCGAATGGAACCCAAGGACCTTATTGTGGGTATTTGGGGACTTTTTCCACTGGTGGGCGAATGGGGAACAAGGGGTCAGGGACCGAGGCTTCTCACTGGAAGATGCAAAGGGGAAGGGAGAAGGAAGGTTTTCAAACTGAGGGCTATTGGACCATAGGATGCTTCAGCACATTCACTTATTTTATTGGCCTTATCCACTTGAGGTGCTTCTTTTAATGTTTTGGTAAATCTGACTATCCACACCACCTTCAAAATCCCTCTGATCTCCCCCAAAAGAATAATGATTACTTTTATTCTTTTACTAAAATGTACCAGCTCACATTTACTGACAATGAATTCCATTTGTCAACTTTTTTGGCCATTCCACCATATCTCATGACAGCTTCTTTTGGTCCTCAGAATTACTTTTTTGTTTTTTAAAATTTGTACTCAAAACGTGGAGAGCAGTGGCAAAGCAGTATTTACTGTCCATTCCTGGTTGCCTTGAGGGCACTTAAGAGTCAACTAAATAAGGTGACACTGGAGTCACGGGTGGGTCCGACTGGGTGGGGAGGCAAGTTCCCTCACTTGAAGGACATCAATGAACTACTTGAATCTTAACAACAATGACCCAGTATTTCCTGGAGATGTGCGCTGTTACAATTGTGCAGCGAAGGTTCACCAGACTGATTCCCGGGATGGCAGGACTGACATATGAAGAAAGACTGGATCGACTCGGCTTATATTTACTGGAATTTAGAAGAATGAGAGGGGATCTCATAGAAACGTATAAAATTCTGACGGGATTGGACAGGTTAGATGCAGGAAGAATGTTCCCGATGTTGGGGAAGTCCAGAACCAGGGGTCAGTCTAAGGATAAGGGGTAAGCCATTTAGGACCGAGATGAGGAGAAACTTCTTCACTCAAAAAATTGTGAACCTGTGGAATTCTCTACCGCAGAATGATGTGGAGGCCAGTTCGTTAGATATATTCAAAAGGGAGTTAGATCCCTTACGGCTAAAGGGATCAAGGGGTATGAAGAGAAAGCAGGAATAGGGTACTGAAGTTGCATGATCAGCCATGATCATATTGAATGGTGGTGCAGGCTCGAAGGGCCGAATGGCCTACTCCTGCACCTATTTTCTATGTTTCTATGTTTTCTATCTCCATCATAGGGTCCACTGCAGAGGTCGGAGAGGAATTTCACACAATTCTTTTGCTCCAATGAGGATGTGTAAAAATGTTGGATTTTTTTTGCTTATGACATTTATTGATCATCCCTCCTTGCCCCCGAGAAGGTGATGGTGGGCCTACACTTCTTGAACCGCTAGTAGCAGTTTTAATGCAACTCTTAACTTAATTGCAACTTGATTTAACTAATTAACTAAGCCACTTAGTTCTAACAAAACCGCCACCAGCCAATTCAAGAAATGGCCCACCACCACGGTAAGAGAAGGGATAACCAGCCGTGGATAAACAAGGAAATAAAGGAGAGTATCAAATTAAAGACCAATGCGTATAAGGTGGCCAAGGTTAGTGGGAAACTAGAAGATTGGGAAAATTTTAAACAGCAGCAAAGAATGACTAAAAAAGCAATAAAGAAAGGAAAGATAGATTACGAAGGTAAACTTGCGCAAAACATAAAAACAGATAGTAACAGCTTTTACAGATATATAAAACGGAAATGAGTGACTAAAGTAAATGTTGGTCCCTTAGAAGATGAGAAGGGGGATTTAATAATGGGAAATGTGGAAATGGCTGATTTTGCTTCGGTCTTCACAGTGGAAGACACAAAAACCATGCCAAAAATTGCTGGTCACAGGAATGTGGGAAGGGAGGACCTTGAGACAATCACTATCACTAGGGGGTAGTGCTGGACAGGCTAATGGATCTCAAGGGAGACAAGTCCCCTGGTCCTGATGAAATGCATCCCGGGTATTAAAAGAGATGGCGGAAGTTATAGCAGATGCATTCGTTATAATCTACCAAAATTCTCTGGACTCTGGGGAGGTACCAGCGGATTGGAAAGCAGCTAATGTAACGCCTCTGTTTAAAAAAGGGGGCAGACAAAAGGCAGGTAACTATCGGCCGGTTAATTTAACATTTGTAGTGGGGAAAATGCTTGAAGCTATCATTAAGGAAGAAATAGCGGGACATCTAGATAGGAATAGTGCAATCAAGAAGACACAGCATGGATTCATGAAGGGGAAATCATGTGTAATTAATTTACTGGAATTCTTTGAGGATATAACGAGCATGGTGGATAGAGGTGTACCGATGGATGTGGTGTATTTAGATTTCCAAAAGGCATTCGATAAGGTGCCACACAAAAGGTTATTGCAGAAGATAAAGGTACGCGGAGTCAGAGGAAATGTATTAGCATGGATAGAGAATTGGCTGGCTAACAGAAAGCAGAGAGTGGGGATAAATGGGTCCTTTTCGGGTTGGAAATTGGTGGTTAGTGGTGTGCCACAGGGATTGGTGCCGGGACCACAACTGTTTACAATATACATAGATGACCTGGAAGAGGGGACAGAGTGTAGCGTAACAAAATTTGCAGATGACACAAAGATTAGTGGGAAAGCGGGTTGTGTAGAGGACACAGAGAGGCTGCAAAGAGATTTGGATAGGTTAAGCGAATGGGCTAAGGTTTGCCAGATGGAATACAATGTCAGAAAGTGTGAGGTCATCCACCTTGGGGGAAAAAAACAGTAAAAGGGAATATTATTTGAATGGGGAGAAATTACAACATGCTGAGATGCAGAGGGATCTGGGTGTCCTTGTGCATGAAACTCTTTTTGGATGTCCTTGTGCATGAATCCCAAAAAGTTAGTTTGCAGGTGCAGCAGGTAATCAGGAAGGCGAATGGAATGTTGGCCTTCATTGCGAGAGGGATGGAGTACAAAAGCAGGGAGGTCCTGCTGCAACTGTATAGGGTATTGGTGAGGTCGCACCTGGAGTACTGCGTGCAGTTTTGGTCACCTTACTTAAGGAAGGATATACTGGCTTTGGAGGGGGTACAGAGACGATTCACTAGGCTGATTCCGGAGATGAGGGGGTTACCTTATGATGATAGATTGAGTAGACTGGGTCTTTACTCGTTGGAGTTCAGAAGGATGAGGGGTGATCTTATAGAAACATTTAAAATAATGAAAGGGATAGACAAGATAGAGGCAGTGAGGTTGTTTCCACTGGTCGGGGAGACTAGAACTAGGGGGCACAGCCTCAAAATACGGGGGAGCCAATTTAAAACCGAGTTGAGAAGGAATTTCTTCTCCCAGAGGGTTGTGAATCTGTGGAATTCTCTGCCCAAGGAAGCAGTTGAGGCTAGCTCATTGAATGTATTCAAATCACAGATAGATAGATTTTTAACCAATAAGGGAATTAAGGGTTATGGGGAGCGGGCGGGTAAGTGGAGCTGAGTCCACGGCCAGATCAGCCATGATCTTGTTGAATGGCGGAGCAGGCTCGAGGGGCTAGATGGCCTACTCCTGTTCCTAATTCTTATGTTCTTATGTTCTTATGTTACCACCTCCTCAGGGCAACAAGGTGAAATACATTCGAAAATAATTCATCAGCAAAAAATAAATTTAAAATTAAAGAATGAAGAGGTAGGGGAGAAAGGACTGTGAAAAGCGAGTAAGAATATTAAATATAGAAGGGTGATCAAGTTGAGGTGTTTAAGATGACTACGGGAGAGTAGATAGAGAGAAACTTTGCTCCGGTGGGAAAGTCGGGAACAAGGATGTATAGCCTTAAAATTAACGTACAAAAACAAAATACTGCTTATGCTGGAAATCTGAAATGGTGCATTAGTGTTTAATTCACTGCCACTTCTCTTCTAGGAATGCCCACCTTGAAGAATTTCTGCTCTTCTCTCAGGCGGGATTTACGTTTGTCTCTTTTTGTTTGAAAATCTATTCCCTAACTTTTTCCAGTTCTGACGAAGAGTCATCGACCTGAAACGTCAACTCGGTTCCTCTCTCCACAGATGCTGCCTGACCTGCTGAGTATTCTCAGCATTTTTTGTTTTTATTACCTTTAAAATTGGAGTCAGGCCATTCAGCGGTGATGTCACGATGCACTTCTTCACACAAAGGGGAATGGAAATCGGGAAAACTAAACCCCCCCCCCCAAAATGCTGCCCCCTAAAAAGCTGTCAACTGAAAATTTTGAAACTGAGATTGATAGATTCTGTTAGGCAAGCATATTAAGGGTTACCGAACCAAGGCGGGTAGATGGAGTTAAGGTACAGATCAGCTGCGGTCTAAGTGAATGGTGGAACAGGCTTGATGGGCTGAATGACCGACTCCTGTTCCTATAAGTTGTATGCATAGTAAAGAAGCACATATTAAATACCAACCACCTGCAAAGATGATGGAACAGATCTAATTGCGATCACTCCAAAAAAGAAAAGAAATGATAAATATCAAAACTACAACACAGGAATGAAGAAGAAAATGAAGTGCCTGAAAGCACTTGGAAAAAGTTCAACATCTGCCCGATTAACATTTAGCAGGAAATATGATGTAAAAATAAAGACACACACAAGCAACAGACACACATACATTGGGCTGGATTTTCGAGGGGTTTGCAACCTGGTTTTCGCAGCTTTTTGACCCTCCGTTCGAATACCCGGTCGCAAAGCCCGGGCACGATCCTTGACTCCTTGTTTGCGGTGGCGATGGGACGTACCGCCGGGGAGAGCTGCGCCAGACGTGTACCGACGCGGATTGCGTTACCGTCCGAGTTTCGGCACTCTCCCGACCCGTACACCGCGCTCAGAATAGCGACAGGTAAAACCTGTCAGTGCAGCCCTGCCAACAGCGGTAAGTTAGAAAACCTGCAAAAAAGGTAAGTTACAGTTTTAATTTTTTTGCAGCGATTTATTAGATAAGGGTCTTGGTAATTTTTTTTGAATTTTATTTTTCCCCTCCGAAGGCCCCTCTCGCAGTGCTCCCGACCCTGCACTAAAGTTGGCGAGAATCATGTTTTGCGATGCGGACTCTAAAGGCCGAAAGTTCGGCCTAAAATCGGGAGCGCAGCGAAAACGATCATTTTCACGTATCGCTTACGTTTTCGTCCAAAAACCCCCAAAACCCGAAAATGCAGCCCGTACAGACACACACAGATCATATGTCACTGAAGATTTTCTCATTTTGGATAAATGCCTAACCTCATTGCTTAAAATAAATGTATTAACCTACCAACTTACATAGAATTTACAGCACAGAAACATAAGAACATAAGAAATAGGAGCAGGAGTAGGCCCCTCCAGCCTGCTCCGCCATTCAACAAGATCAAGGCTGATTTGATCATGGACTTAGCTCCATTTCCCCGCCATTCGGCCCAACTGGTCTGTGCTGATCCATACGAGCCTCCACCCACCCAACTTCATATAACCCTAACTACATAACCTTCTATTTACTTTTTCTCTCATGTGCTTATCTAGTTGGGGAGGGCATCAAACATGAAATTAGGGGTGCGTGCAATAAAGGTGCAGCAGTTATAATGGGTGACTTTAATATGCACATAGATTGGGTTAACCAAACTGGAAGCAATACGGTGGAGGAGGATTTCCTGGAGTGCATAAGGGATGGTTTTTTAGACCAATATGTCGAGGAACCAACTAGGGGGGAGGCCATCTTAGACTGGGTGTTGTGTAATGAGAGAGGATTAATTAGCAATCTCGTTGTGCGAGGCCCCTTGGGGAAGAGTGACCATAATATGGTGGAATTCTACATTAGGATGGAGAATGAAACAGTTAATTCAGAGACCATGGTCCAGAACTTAAAGAAGGGTAACTTTGAAGGTATGAGGCATGAACTGGCTAGGATAGATTGGCGAATGATACTGAAGGGGTTGACTGTGGATGGGCAATGGCAGACATTTAGAGACCGCATGGATGAACTACAACAATTGTACATTCCTGTCTGGCGTAAAAATAAAAAAGGGAAGGTGGCTCAACCGTGGCTATCAAGGGAAATCAGGGATAGTATTAAAGCCAAGGAAGTGGCATACAAATTGGCTAGAAATAGCAGCAAACCCGGGAACTGGGAGAAATTTAGAATTCAGCAGAGGAGGACAAAGGGTTTGATTAGGGCAGGGAAAATGGAGTACGAGAAGAAGCTTGCAGGGAACATTAAGACGGATTGCAAAAGTTTCTATAGATATGTAAAGAGAAAAAGGTTAGTAAAGACAAACGTAGGTCCCCTGCAGTCAGAATCAGGGGAAGTCATAACGGGGAACAAAGAAATGGCGGACCAATTGAACAAGTACTTTGGTTCGGTATTCACTGAGGAGGACACAAACAACCTTCCGGATATAAAAGGGGTCGGAGGGTCTAGTAAGGAGGAGGAACTGAGGGAAATCCTTATTAGTCGGGAAATTGTGTTGAGGAAATTGATGGGATTGAAGGCCGATAAATCCCCAGGGCCTGATGGACTGCATCCCAGAGTACTTAAGGAGGTGGCCTTGGAAATAGTGGATGCATTGACAGTCATTTTCCAACATTCCATTGACTCTGGATCAGTTCCTATCGAGTGGAGGGTAGCCAATGTAACCCCACTTTTTAAAAAAGGAGGGAGAGAGATAACAGGGATTTATAGACCGGTCAGCCTGACATCGGTAGTGGGTAAAATGATGGAATCAATTATTAAGGATGTCATAGCAGTGCATTTGGAAAGAGGTGATATGATAGGTCCAAGTCAGCATGGATTTGTGAAAGGGAAATCATTCTTGACAAATCTTCTGGAATTTTTTGAGGATGTTTCCAGTAGAGTGGACAAAGGAGAACCAGTTGATGTGGTATATTTGGACTTTCAGAAGGCTTTCGACAAGGTCCCACACAAGAGATTAATGTGCAAAGTTAAAGCACATGGGATTGGGGGTAATGTGCTGACGTGGATTGAGAACTGGTTGTCAGACAGGAAGCAAAGAGTAGGAGTAAATGGGGACTTTTCAGAATGGCAGGCAGTGACTAGTGGGGTACCGCAAGGTTCTGTGCTGGGGCCCCAGCTGTTTACATTGTACATTAATGATTTAGACGAGGGGATTAAATGTAGTATCTCCAAATTTGCGAATGACACTAAGTTGGGTGGCAGTGTGAGCTGCGAGGAGGATGCTATGAGGCTGCAGAGTGACTTGGATAGGTTAGGTGAGTGGGCAAATGCATGGCAGATGAAGTATAATGTAGATAAATGTGAGGTTATCCACTTTGGTGGTAAAAACAGAGACAGACTATTATCTGAATGGTGACAGATTAGGAAAAGGGGAGGTGCAAAGAGACCTGGGTGTCATGGTACATCAGTCATTGAAGGTTGGCATGCAGGTGCAGCAGGCGGTTAAGAAAGCAAATGGCATGTTGGCCTTCATAGCGAGGGGATTTGAGTACAGGGGCAGGGAGGTGGGGGTTGCTACAGTTGTACAGGGCCTTGGTGAGGCCACACCTGGAGTATTGTGTGCAGTTTTGGTCTCCTAACCTGAGGAAGGACATTCTTGCTATTGAGGGAGTGCAGCGAAGGTTCACCAGACTGATTCCCGGGATGGCGGGACTGACCTATCAAGAAAGACTGGATCAACTGGGCTTGTATTCACTGGAGTTCAGAAGAATGAGAGGGGACCTCATAGAAACATTTAAAATTCTGACGGGGTTAGACAGGTTAGATGCAGGAAGAATGTTCCCAATGTTGGGGAAGTCCAGAACCAGGGGACACAGTCTAAGGATAAGGGGTAAGCCATTTAGGACCGAGATGAGGAGGAATTTCTTCACCCAGAGAGTGGTGAACCTGTGGAATTCTCTACCACAGAAAGTAGTTGAGGCCAATTCACTAAATATATTCAAAAAGGAGTTAGATGAAGTCCTTACTACTAGGGGGATCAAGGGGTATGGTGAGAAAGCAGAAATGGGTACTGAAGTTGCATGTTCAGCCATGAACTCATTGAATGGCGGTGCAGGCTCGAAGGGCCGAATTGCCTACTCCTGCACCTATTTTCTATGTCTATGTTTCTATGTTTCTATGTTTCACCTTAAAGGCATCTATGGTATTCACCTCAACCACTCCTTGTGGTCGCGAGTTCCACATTCTGACCACTCTGAGTAAAGAAGCTTCTCCGGAATTCTTAACTGGATTTTATTACTGACTATCTTATATTTATGGCCCCTAGATTTGGACTGCCCCCACAAGTGGAAACATCTTCTCTACATCTACCCTATCCAACACCATCATAATTTTAAAGACCTCTTTTAGGTCACCTAACTTGTGGGAAAATAAATCTGGCAAGTGATCTACGAGGTGCTGGGATGCAGGGTTCAACACTTGCCATTCTCCACATACCTACAATCAGCTCAAGCCACTCTTTCCATTTTTGCAGAGGCCTCTGCATAAAATCAATACTCACTGAATTCAACAAATTGTCATAACAGAAAATAAATCAGAGCAGCACCCGTTCCCTGGCAGCCAGATAAGTTTCATGTTTTACAAGCTGCTACAGAGTTTGTTGCTAGCTCCACACACACACACAATGCAGTCTACCCCTTCGTGAATTCATTTTTAACCTTTAGTCTGCTGGACGAAGGATGCCTGCATGGATAGAACAAATACTGTGACCAATACTGAGAAAAAGCTTTGCCACAACCCTTTTCATATGTTATACAATACACCGACAGTCTTTATCAACAGGGCCCTATTCCCACTCGTATTCCGTCGTATACAATGTTTACGCTTCAGTAATCCAACCACCAGATGAGTGCTGCACATTTTATTTTTGACTGAGAAAAAATTAATTGCATTTATATAGTGCCTTTCATGACCTTGGGAAATCCCAAAGTGCTTTACAGCCAATGAAGTACTTTTTGAAGTGTAATCACTGTTGTAATTTAGGAAATGCAGCAAGCTCGCACAAACAGCAATGTGATAAATGACCAAATAATTTGTTTTTCTGATGTTGATTGAGGGATAATTATTGGCCAGGACACCGGGGATAAGTCCCCTGCTCTTCTTCGAAATAATGCCATGGGATCTTTTACCTCCAGCCGAGAGAGCAGATGGGGCCTCGGTTTAATGTCTCATCTGAAAGACGGCACCTCCGACAGTGCAGCGCTCCCTCAGCACTGCACTGGAATGTCAGCCTGGATCTTGTGCTCAAGTCTCTGGAGTGGGACTTGAACCCACAACCTTCTGACTCAGAGGCGAGGGTGATACCCACTGAGCCACAGCTGACACTCATCTGAATGTGGGGGGCGGGAGGGGGGCCATAGGAAAAAGCAACTATCCCAAGTAAGGGTCAATGGGATCAATACAAATCAATAATTCAGAATGTGTGCGTAAAAACGGTAAGGTTGAACAGATTGTGTTGATAGTGTCGATGAATACTGCAACAATCAAGGTGTGAACAGCCCCACACTGTGTGGCAACCACCAGAATGCCCAATCTATTCAGATTTTCAAAATAAAGCCCGTCACTGAACAAATGCTGCTTAAAAAGCCAATCATCAAATATTGCAAAGCAGCCACCCCATGCTTTCCGTACCGGTTTGCTTTTAACAGCAACTTACCATAACCCCGCTGAGTCGGCCAGTGGGGAGCGAGAAGAGAGGGTCCAGTTGGAGGGACTTAGCAGCAGGGAGGTCGATTTGGAAGGTAAGTTGTGATTGGGGGATGGGCAGTCGGTCCTTGCAGTATGGCTTTTAGGGTAGGACAATACTTTTGGGAGTCGAAGTTAGGGTCAAGCGGGGGGGGGAGGTTGAAGGAGAGAGAGGTGAATGATGGCAGCAGATGGCCAAAGGTTTGTTCAGGGAGGGCTTCCTAGGGAGACTTGATCCCACCCGCCATCTCGGAATCCATGCAACTTGGAAAGTGCAACATCCCTACCGACACCTGGGAGTCCCTGGCCCAAGACCGCCCAAAGTGGAGGAAGAGCACCTCGAGTCTCGTCGCCGAGAGCATGCAGAAAACAAGCGCAGGCAGCGGAAAGAGTGTGCGGCAAACCAGACTCCCCACCCACCCTTTCCTTCAACCACTGTCTGTCCCACCTGTGACAGTGACTGTAATTCCCGTATTGGACTGTACAGTCGCCTGAGAACTCACTTTTAGAGTAGAAGCAAGTCTTCCTCGATTTCGAGGGACTACCTTTGAATGATGATGATGATGATGATGACCATACCCCGCGAGCTGCAAGCTTCAGATTTGTTCGGGACGAAGCGCATAACAAGCCTTCCACCTGCTGATCAGCAACGGGCGATGCTTAAATAACTAATACAACCCACAGGGCGGAGGCAAGAATTTATCCACCAATAAAGAGAGCTGGTGGATCAGTCAGTGTTGCTGGTTTAGCTGCTCAGACCACTTTTCGCACCGACAAAGCTCAGCACTGACGATTATGCAATAATTATCAAGACAATTTAAAAAAAACAAATTACAAGTATTTTCTCCTTCGGACTCCTGAAATTCCGAGAGTTTCCAGAAACCTTTCCAAAGGGCACTACAGAACTCTGCACCAACACAGCTGCTCAATGGGATTCCTCGCATTCCTAGGAACCAAAAACAGCTTGGCATCTTTGGCGTGCTCAAACTCTAGGGGCTAAATATCGGCCTAGAAATCCCGTTTTGCTGCTTCCCGCGGGCGATCGAGTAAAAAACTTTAAAAAGAAGCGCACTTACCTTACCCTGCTGCACCCACGCGAGTTCCCGATCCTGAGGCCTCCACTGACTGCGCGTCGCAGCGCGTGCACGTCAGGACGTGCACAGGCCTGGAGCTGTAGTCACATGGCTAGTCAGTAAAGTATGTTCTCATTCATAACAATGGGAACTCGTTCCCATTATTATGAATGAGAACGGCGCCCCCCCACCAAACGCCCAAATCACTAATAAAAAATAGAAAAAATACACCACATATTTTTATTAATGTAAATTAAAGTTATTTATGTATTATAAAAAATATATATTTTCCTGATTTTTAAAAAAGTTTTTTAAATTATGGTTTAAAATAAACTTACCATAGTGGGGAGGGTTTTTAAACAATAAAATGTGTTTTTAATAATTTTATTTTAAAATGTTTGTATGCTTTAAAACTCTTATGTCTGTAAAAGAAGGCTATGTGCCTGCTTTTATCAAGCGCAAGGGTTTTGAGGACATTTGCTGGGCAAGATATGGGTAAATACCGCAATCTTGTCCTTGCAAATGTTCTGGCTGCCAAGATACGGAAGATCTGTCAAGCTCCAGTTTAACAGATCGGAAAAGCCAGTTTTCAGTGCTGTGCATTGTGCGCTGAAAACCGGCTTTTGCAATGCCTTCCCGGGTCGGTACACACTCCGTACGAGCCCAGGAGATCGGAATTTCTGCCCCATCTACTCGAGTATGGATTCCGACTAGGCTGGAGTCTGAAAGATAAGTTCATATCCTTCGTGCATTTAGAGTCTTGAAAAAAAAAGTTTCAAAACTGAATGGTAACTTCATTATAATAAATTCGATGTTGCTAACAGTTGGGTGTTGATAGGGTAATTATTAGCCGGGAAATTGTGTTGGGGAAATTGATGGGATTGAAGGCCGATAAATCCCCAGGGCCTGATGGACTGCATCCCAGAGTACTTAAGGAGGTGGCCTTGGAAATAGTGGATGCGTTGACAGTCATTTTCCAACATTCCATTGACTCTGGATCAGTTCCTATTGAGTGGAGGGTAGCCAATGTAACCCCACTTTTTAAAAAAGGAGGGAGAGAGAAAACAGGGAATTATAGACCGGTCAGCCTGACATCGGTAGTGGGTAAAATGATGGAATCAATTATTAAGGATGTCATAGCAGTGCATTTGGAAAGAGGTGACATGATAGGTCCAAGTCAGCATGGATTTGTGAAAGGGAAATCATGCTTGACAAATCTTCTGGAATTTTTTGAGGATGTTTCCAGTAGAGTGGATAAGGGAGAACCAGTTGATGTGGTATATTTGGACTTTCAGAAGGCGTTCGACAAGGTCCCACACAAGAGATTGATGTGCAAAGTTAGAGCACATGGGATTGGGGGTAGTGTACTGACATGGATTGAGAACTGGTTGTCAGACAGGAAGCAAAGAGTAGGAGTAAATGGGTACTTTTCAGAATGGCAGGCAGTGACTAGTGGGGTACCGCAAGGTTCTGTGCTGGGGCCCCAGCTGTTTACACTGTACATTAATGATTTAGATGAGGGGATTAAATGTAGTATCTCCAAATTTGCGGATGACACTAAGTTGGGTGGCAGTGTGAGCTGCGAGGAGGATGCTGTGAGGCTGCAGAGCGACTTGGATAGGTTAGGTGAGTGGGCAAATGCATGGCAGATGAAGTATAATGTGGATAAATGTGAGGTTATCCACTTTGGTGGTAAAAACAGAGAGACAGACTATTATCTGAATGGTGACAGATTAGGAAAAGGGGAGGTGCAAAGAGACCTGGGTGTCATGGTACATCAGTCATTGAAGGTTGGCATGCAGGTGCAGCAGGCGGTTAAGAAAGCAAATGGCATGTTGGCCTTCATAGCAAGGGGATTTGAGTACAGGGGCAGGGAGGTGTTGCTACAGTTGTACAGGGCATTGGTGAGGCCACACCTGGAGTATTGTGTACAGTTTTGGTCTCCTAACCTGAGGAAGGACATTCTTGCTATTGAGGGAGTGCAGCGAAGGTTCACCAGACTGATTCCCGGGATGGCGGGACTGACCTATCAAGAAAGACTGGATCAACTGGGCTTGTATTCACTGGAGTTCAGAAGAATGAGAGGGGACCTCATAGAAACATATAAAATTCTGACGGGGTTAGACAGGTTAGATGCAGGAAGAATGTTCCCAATGTTGGGGAAGTCCAGAACCAGGGGTCACAGTCTAAGGATAAGGGGTAAGCCATTTAGGACCGAGATGCGGAGGAACTTCTTCACCCAGAGAGTGGTGAACCTGTGGAATTCTCTACCACAGAAAGTTGTTGAGGCCAATTCACTAAATATATTCAAAAAGGAGTTAGATGAGGTCCTTACTGCTAGGGGGATCAAGGGGTATGGCGAGAAAGCAGGAATGGGGTACTGAAGTTGAATGTTCAGCCATGAACTCATTGAATGGCGGTGCAGGCTAGAAGGGCCGAATGGCCTACTCCTGCACCTATTTTCTATGTTTCTATGTTTCTATGTTTCTATAACTTCATTATAAAATTTGAAAAAGACTAGAATACATTTTTATTTAGTTAATTGTAATTTTTTTTTTGAGATTCCCAATGCTGGAGATGGGGCTAACTTCAGTTTTACCCACACACTGTAGCAGTGAAGCTATGTTAATAGATTCGAACTATCTAGCTAATTGGATTGCTTCCGACTCCGATTTACATAGAATGTACGGCATCAAAACAGGCCATTCAGCCAAACATGCCGGTGTTTATGTTCCACACAAGCCTCCTTCCACTCCTCTTCGTCTAACCTTATCAGCATATCCTTCGATTCCTTTCTCCTTCATGTGTTTATCTAGCTTCCCCATAAATGTGTCTGTGATATTCACCTCAACTACTCCCTGTGGTAGCGAGTTCCACATTCTAACCACTCTCTGGGTAAAAAAAAAATTCTCCTGAATTCCTTATGGATTATATCTATGGCCCCTAATTTTGGTCACCCCCACAAATGGATACATCTTCTCTACGTCTACCCTATCAGACCCTTACAGACCTCTATCAGGTTACCCCTCTTTTCCCGAGAGAAGAACCCAGCCTTCTCTTAGCAGAGCGGTCAATAACCAGGGGGCATAGATTTAAGTAGAGGGGAGTTGAGGAGAACTTTTTTCACCCAGAGAGTGGTGGGGGTCTGGAACTCACTGCCTGAAAGGGTGGTAGAGGCAGAAACCCTCATCGCATTTAAAAAGTACTTGCATAAATACGAGGCGCCGTAACCTGCAAGGCTACGGACCAGGAGCTGGAAAGTGGAATTAGGCTGGATAGCTTTTTTCCAGTTAGCAGACACAATGGGCCGAATGGCCTCCTTCTGTGTCATAAATTTCTATGATTCTATGATTCAGCCTGTTCGATCTTTCCTGATAGTTATAACCTGGTATTATCCTTGTAAATTTCCAGTGTCTCTATATTGTTTTTATAATATGGAGGCCAGAACTGTGCACAGTACTCCAAGTGTGACATCCAGATATAAAAGGGTATCCCCAGTATATTGGTAATGAAGCTTTACACATGTTCCAGGATCGTTGCATCCTGTCTCGGTGTTGCATTGGCAATCTACAAACTTTAGTTGACGCTATAGCCAGAGAGCAAGATCAAACCAGTTGCAAAATGACTGCAGTAAAGCATAAAATAATAAACTTTATCCTCCATAACTTGCAGCTTCTATGCAATTTGTTTCATGAACTCGTTGATTCCCCCATGGTATTTAACACAGGGAATCCAGACCAAGTGTAATCTTCAGGTGAAGCAAGTTTTAGAGGGCAGGGGGGATAACTGACCCAAGGCCTGCAGATGTAAACTAACGCCCATTTTAAAGTCATACTTTTCATCCTTATAAATACCAATGCTGTCCTTGTATTGGCAACTTCCCATGTGAACTTATCATGGTGGAATTACACCCTCCCTCCAGTGGTGGCACTACACTTCCCTCGGAGTAATTACAACCTGACCACTTTACATGTGGACCTAGGAATTTATCATTACAAAAGCTGACAATGGTACACCCATGTGTAATTTATATATAGAGTTTGTCGATCTCCCATAACATTGCACATTGCAACCACAAGGAATAGTTGAGGTGAATAGCATAGGTGCATTTAAGAAGCAGCTAGATAAACACATGAGGGAGAGAGGAATAGAGGGATATGTTGATGGGGTTAGATGAAGAGGGGTGGGAGGAGGCTCGTATGTTGATATTACAGGTTGTAATGACTTCTTCTCTCCCTGAAGGCACTGTAGTGCCACCACTGGAGGGAGGATGTAATTACAACATTACATCAGTTTGGGCCTGTTGGGCCAAATGGCCAGTTTCTGTGCTGTAAATACACAGCAAGCTGGAGAATATGGTCACTTTCTAACCTGCCTCTGGCGTCTTTGTGTTGCTGCTTCCCTCTTCTGAGGATATTTTCCCTTTCACAGAGAGCTATTGACCTTTGGAACAAGTTTCCCACTCATGGAGTGAGGCGGACCAGTGCCTGGCTGATATCACACCGACCAGCTCCGTTGGGCGGGCCACATTGTTCGCATGCCTGATACAAGACTCCCAAAGCAAGTGCTCTACTTGGCACTCCTACATGGCAAGCAAGTCCCAGGTGGGCAGAGGAAATGTTTCAAGGACACCCTCAAAGCCTCCTTGATAAAATGCAACATCCACACCGACACCTGGGAGTCCCTGGCCAAAGTCCACCCGACGTGGAGGAAGAGCATCCCAGAGGGCGCTGAGCACCTCGAATCTCGTCACCAAGAGCATGCAGAAAACAAGTGCAGGCAGCGGAAGGAGCATGCGGCAAACCAGACTCCCACCCACCCTTTCCTTCAACCACTGTCTGACCCACCTATGACAGAGACTGTAATTCCCATATTGGACTGTTCAGTCACCTGAGAACTCACTTTTAGAGTGGAAGCAAGTCTTCCTCGATTTCAAGGGACTGCCTATGATGATCACACCACACAAAGGATAGGTGGAGTATTGCAATGATCTGACTTATGGTCACAAAGTTCTCCTGAAACTTGTTTTGACCAGTTACAGGGGTTGGAGGGGAATTTACCAGATTCGTTCTTTTCCTGACTTGGCTCAGGTTTTAAAAATGTGTCTACTTGTGCCTCTCCCGGGGGATTATACGGCTGCTGGTGTGTGGGGCATGTTTGGGGATCATGATGCTCCGTTGCCCCATGCACAATGAAACTGCTAGTCTTCTCCTGTCCATCATTTTGACGTGAGCTTATGTCGCTCCATTTCTGTCTATCTCTCGCTATCTGCTTCGCTCTCCTTAACTCTTCTTTTGCATCCATGTACTTTTGCTGTTCTTCTCTCCTTTCAGATGAGCAGTGGTGGGTTGGAAGAGCATGGTGTGAAGTGGTGCGGTGTGAAGTGGTGTAGTGGAGAAAGCAACCACCACCAGCTGCAGGATACATTTGGGGTGAGTGATGCAGGAAAATTGGTGCCTTCGGTGGCTCCCTTCCCATCCCTCATGCTCCCCGCACACCACATATCACAGAACAGTTCATCTCTTCCCACCTGTGGAATCCCCCCTCCCTGGCGTTCCACTGCGATTCATCATCATCATAGACAGTCCCTCATAATTGAGGAAGATTTGCTTCCACTCTAAAAATGAGTTCTCAGGTGGCTGAACAGTCCAATACGAGAACCATAGTCCCTCATTGAGGGAAAGGGTGGGTGGGGCTGGTTTGCTGCACGCTCTTTCCGCTGCCTGCGCTTGATTTCTGCATGCTCTCGGGCCTTACACTAAACATCCGTAAGACAAAGGTCCTCCACCAACTTGTCCCTGCCACACAGCACTGTCCCCAAGTCATCAAGATCCACGGCACTGGGATTCATCATCATCATCATCATCATAGGCAGTCCCTCGGAATCGAGGAAGACTTGCTTCCACTCCTGAAGTGAGTTCTTTGGTGGCTGAACAGTCCAATACGAGAGCCACAGATTTGTCACAGGTGGGACAGTAAGTCATTGAGGGAAGGAGTGGGTGGGACTGGTTTGCCGCACGTTCTTTCCGCTACCTGCGCTTGATTTCTGCATGCTCTCGGCGTTGAGATTCGAGGTGCTCAGCGCCTTCCTGAATGCACTTCCTCCACTTGGGGCAGTCTTTGGCAAGGGTCTCCCAGGTGTCAGTGAGGATGTTGCATTTTATCAGGAAGGCTTTGAGGGTGTCCTTGTAACATTTCCGCTGTCCACCTTTGGCTCGTTTGCCGTGAAGGAGTTCCGAGAAGAGCACTTGCTTTGGGAGTCTCGTGTCTGGCATGCGAACAATGTGGCCTGCCCAGCGGAGCTGATCGAGTGTGGTCAGTGCTTCAATGCTGGGGATGTTAGCCTGGACGAGGACACTAATGTTGGTGCGCCTGTCCTCCCAGGGGATTTGTAGGATCTTGCGGAGACATCGTTGGTGATATTTTTCCAACGCTTGAGGTGTCTATTGTACGTGGTCTATGTATCTGAGCCATACATGAGGGTGGGTATTACTACAGCCCTGTAGACCATGAGCTTGGTGGCAGTTTTGAGGGCCTGTCTTCAAGCACTCTTTTCCTCAGGCGGCCGAAGGCTGCACTGGCGCACTGGAGGCGGTGTTGGATCTTGTCGTTGATGCCTGCTCTTGTTGATAGGAGGTTCCCGAGATATGGGAAGTGGTCCACGTTGTCCAGGGCCATGCCGTGGATCTTGATGACTAGGTGGCAGTGGTGTGCAGCAAGGACAAGCTGGTGGAGGACCTTTGTCTTACGGATGTTTAGTGGAGGATGGGGATTCAATGCACCAGTAACCCACCATACATTCCCTGCCACTCCCACCCACTCCCCCGTAGGCAGGTGGTGAAAGGCCAGATGCCCTTGCATTCTCAGTGTCACCACCTCCTCCCCTCCATTCTTATATGTTTCCCTGCGATTCAAACTCAATATTTAAATAATCAAATTAGAATGAGGAAATAATATTTTCCTAGCTTTATCTCTCCAACTTTCTCCCTCAATTTCCTTCCCTATCAACCCTCCCTGATCAGTTTCCCTTGAATGACTTTTACTTATTTTCAAATGTTTTCTTCTTTTTCAAAATGGAGCCAAAGTTGGCACAAAAGATTTGACAAAAGCACAACTGGAAGCCAAGTGGCTCAGACAGGAAGTGCATACAGATTTTAATGAGGTATAATTAATGTAGTAAATAGTCCCAAGGCACTTCACAACAGTGTTACAAGATAAAACAGATAAATTTGGCACCGAGCCACAAAAGAAGAAATTAAGGCAGATGTCCAAAAGCTTGGTTAAAGAGGTAGATTTTAAGGAACTTCTTAAATGTATCAACAAAAGACACACACAAATTACATGATCCACCTGACCAGATATCATGAATATTACAATCTTTAATTCTTGAAACATGTACACTCTAAAGGTATTTTTCTGTAAAAGTTCTGCTTGTCTATTTTTTTTAAACAATTCATGCCCAAACTGAAGTAATGACTGTCGCACAAGGCACTAACTCATATCTTTAAAGAGCTTTCATATCTAAACTGAAGTTATATTACTGCTCGAAAATAGAATCTCTTCTATTATAGCTGCCAGATCTGCTCTTCAATGCAATTGAGCATTTCCAATGGGTGCAATTTCAGTAATTGCCTTTGGATTGGTATCCCAGAGAAGGGAAGGGGATATTCTATCAGAATCCCTCTAGATAGCTTATCCAAATTCAGCCATATAGACCTGTTAGGAGCATTGAGTGTTATTTCTATTTTTATTAATTAGTTCAGTAAAAAGAGATACTTAAAACGGAGAGTTTATTTACACTAAAGCATTGATATAAATATTTTTGTACCGACGCTGTGAGTGCAACTGCAGCCTTATTCAACCCGGTTTACCATCACCTATTAAAAGTACAGTATGCATTTGAAAGAAAGAAAAAAACCACTTGCATTGATAGAGCGCCTTTCACAACCTCAGGATGTTCCGAAGCGCTTTATAGCCAATTAAGTACTTTTGAAGTGTAGTCACAATTGCAGCCAATTTGCGCACAGCAAGCTCCCACAAACAGCGGTAAAGGAAATGACCATATGATCTGTTTTAGTGGTGTTTGTTTGAGGGATAAATATCCCTCTACTCGGAACTCCTACATGGCAAGCGAGCCCCAGGTGGGCAAAGGAAACGTTTCAAGGACACCCTCAAAGCCTCCTTGATGAGGTGCAACATCCCCACCGTCACCTGGGAATCCCTGGCCAAAGACCGTCCTAAGTGGAGGAAGAGTATCCAGGAGGGCGCTGAGCACCTCGAGTCTCATCGCCGAGAGTATGCAGAAAGCAAGCGCAGGCAGCGGAAGGAGCATGCGGTAAACCAGACTCCCCACCCACCCTTTCCTTCAACCACTGTCTGTCCCATCTGTGACAGAGTCTGTAATTCCCGTATTGACTGTTCAGTCACCTGAAAACTCACTTTTAGAGTGGAAGCATGTCTTCCTCGATTTCAAGACTGCCTATGATGATGATTGGCCAGGATACCAAGGAGATCTCCTCTGCTCTTCTTCAAAATAGGGATCTTTTACGTCCACCTGAGAGGGCAGACGGGGCCCTGGTTTAACATCTCAGCCGAAAGACGGCCCGAAGATGTTATATATGCGGACTATAGATATACTCTCTGGGTGTAGTCACTGTATAGTTGCATAAGATCGAGACTTGTTACCTTATGTACTATCAATAAGGTACACTGTGTATATACTATGCTGGCACCACTAGAGGGTGCAGCTGGTGGAGACCGGGGTTTCCTGCCACTGTGGCAGAGGCTGTCCACCAGAGGGCTCTGCGGTGGGAGACTGAGGGTCACCTGCATAGGTGTGCAGGACCCAGTATAAAAGGCTGCCCACCATGCTTGTTCCTCGCTCTGGAGTTACAAATAAAGGACCAAGGTCACTACAGTTTGAGTACAACACATTGCCTCGTGGAGTCATTCATAAGTACATTACAGACATAACAGAAGATAGTGCAGCACTGCCTCAGCACTGCCCTGGAGCGTCGGCTGAGATTATGTGATTACGTTTCTGAAACGGGACTTGAACCCACAAACTCCGAGGCGAGAGTGTTACCCACTGAGCCACGGCTGATAACATTTTGGCACTATTAATGTGCGTCAGGAATTTATAGACACATACAAATTGGGTTTTATTCAGCCATTCTGTGCTAAACTGAGGGAATGATAAATGGGAAACAAATAAACTGGGTCTGAAAATTCAAACATCTAGTCTCAAAATAAGTCTGTTTCTTACAACAGGAGTGAATTCTCCCCATGTGCAGAAATATGCTATATTTTATAAGATATTATACACACACACACATTAAAAAGACAATTAACTACCTTTCTAAGCAACTGTACAAAAACACAGTGAGAGGCTACAGCACCACACTGTGCTGTTTTATTCACTCGGTTACTAAGGCAATAAACACTTCAAAAAGGCCACTTTTCTCTGGTGTTCTCAATTGTCAGCACAATTAAAGAGCTGTCCAGTGTACCTGTTTCTTTCTCGTTTTACAAACTGGTGCCAGATAATTTTCAAATGATGTCTACTTAAGCCCTGAAACAAGACTAAATAAACAATATCTATTTTCAACACTTCAAATTCCTCAGCCAGGATAAAATTTGGACTGACCTTTGGTCAAATATCTGAAGCAGTAACTATGATGTGCCATAAATTCAAAATCACCTGATATTTTTAACTTTTGCAATGCTTATACAAAGTCTTGTGAGCAATACACATCGCTGCCACTATTTTGGTCAATATTGCTCTTGTACTTACAAGAGCAGTGCGAAGAATTTAAACTGCCACAAATCATTAATTAAGGGGGCTTGTCACTCCACCAAATTGTCTGGATCGCAGGTGTGGATGGACTAAATCTCAGAAAGAGGAAAGAAAGTTTGTTTGCGGGGGCGAGACCAGAACTAGCAGCCATAAAATAAATGATAGTCACTAACAAATCCAGCAGGTAATTCAGGAGAAACTTCTTTACCTAACGAATGTGGAATGCGCTACCACAAAGTGTAGTTGATATAAGAGAAGCTAGATAAACACACGAGTCGGAAAGGAATAGAAGGTCATGTTGATAGGGTTAAATGAAGAGGGGTAGGAGGAGGCTCGTGTGGAGCAGAAACACCGTCAACGACCTGTTGGGTCAAATAGCCTGTTTGTGTCCTGTAAATACATTGTAATCTTGCATTAATATAGTGTCTTTCACAACCTCAGGACAACAAAAAGTGCTTCACAGCCAATCAAGTACTTTTTGAAGTGTAGTCACTGTTGGAACGCGAGAAACGCAGCAGACAAATTGCGCAAAGCAATGAAATAAATGATGAGATAATCTGTTTATTAGTGATATTGTTTGAGGGATAAATATTGGCCAGGACACTGGCCTTTTTTGAAATAGTGTCACGGGAACTTTCACGTCCACCTAGACGGGGCTTTAGTTTAACATCTCATCTCAAAGACAGCACTCTCTGACAGTGCAACACTCCTTCGGTACTGCAGTGAAGCGTCAGCTTGGAGTATGTGCTGACGTCTCTGGCTCAGCGTTTGAACCCACAACCTGCTGATTGGAGAATGCTAGCAACTGAGCCACGGCTGACAAGGCTGGATGGTGCAGACGTCTAAGGTTTAAAGACCAGGCCCTCAAAACTGCCACCAAGCTCATGGTCTACAGGGCTGTAGTAATACCCGCCCTCCTGTATGGCTCAGAGACATGGACCATGTACAGTAGACACCTCAAGTCACTGGAGAAATACCACCAATGATGTCTCCGCAAGACCCTACAAATCCCCTGGGAGGACAGATGGACCAACGTTTGTGCCCTCAACCAGGCCATCATCCCCAGCATTGAAGCACTGACCACACTTGATCAGCTCCGCTGGGAAGGCCACATTGTTCACATGCCAGACACGAGACTCCCAAAGCAAGCGCTCTATTCGGAACTCGAGCCAAAGGTGGGCAGCGGAAACTTTACAAGGACACCCTCAAAGCCTCCCTGATAATATGCGACATCCTCACCGACACCTGGGAGTCCCTGGCCAAAGACCGCCCTAAGTGGAGGAAGTGCATCTGGGAGGGCGCTGAGCACCTTGAGTCTTATCACCGAGAGCATTAGATATATTCAAAAGGGAGTTAGATGTGGCCCTTACGTCTAAAGGGATCAAAGGGTATGGAGAGAAAGCAGGAATGAGTTGCATGATCAGCCATGATCATATTGAATGGCGGTGCAGGCTCGAAGGGCCGAATGGCCTACTCCTGTACCTATTTTCTATGTTACTTCATCATCGCTAGGTCAAAATTCTGGAACTCCCTCCCTAACAGCACTGTGGGAGCACCTTCACCACACGGACTGCAGCGGCTCAAGAAGGCGGCTCACCACCACCTTCTCAACGGCAATGAGCGATGGGCATTAAATGCTGGCTTTGCCAGTGGCGACCGATCCCATGAACTATTTTTTTTGAAACGAGGCCCCGTCTGCGCTCTCAGGATGCAAAAGGTGGTCATTATCACATTGCTGCTTGTGGTTGCCGTGTTTCTCACATTACATCAGTGACTACACTCCAAAAGTGCTTAATTGGCAGAAAGCACTTTGAGATGTCTGGTGGTCGTCAAAGGCGCTATATAAATGCAAGCCCTTTCTTCTTTCCTTATTGACTGCAATGGAACTGAATATCAGGCACCATGTTTAATGGGTGAACGATTCGATACCGTCCGTTTTACGGCGCTGCCCAAGACTAATTTCTACCCTGAAATCCCACCCAAAAAATAATCCAATTTCCAGTATTTCGTAATCTTTGTTTTCATTTTTTTTATGCTTTCGTACTGCACATGATCGCCCAGGATTCTTTTTTGAACGCCCGTCATAAATTGGGCAGATAGCCACGAATCATGGCCTCCATTTAATTCAGTGGAGCGGTAGGGATCCAACACGCACAACTCTCCCAACTTGTCTTTTGACAACAGTTTGAATGTGCAGAAAAGGAACACGGATTGTCAAGCCACAAAAGGTATCCTTCCCCTTGCTGCCCATCTCAACATCACCAATACTGTGCAACTATTGAAGGCTGAGGGGTGACCTAATAGAAGTCTTTAAAATTATGAAATGGTTTGATCGAGTGGATATAGAGAAAATGTTTCCACTTGTGAGGAAGAGCATAACTAGAGGCCATCAATATAAGATGGTCACCAAGAAATGCAATACGGAATTCAGAAGAAACTTCTTTACCCAGAGAGTGGTGAGAATGTGGAACTTGCTACCACAGGGAGTGGTTGCAGTGAATAGTTTGAAAGGCTCGGCAGACAATGCGCTCTCACATCTGTTCTACAAGATGCGATGCGGTATAGTACAGCAACTCAAATAACTTTCCTTTCTCTCCTCCACAGCCCTCTGGGGTAAATTCCAACGATTCACCACCCTCTGAGTGAAGAAACTTCTCATCTCAGTCCTAAATGGTCAACCACTTATTCTGAGACTGTGACCCCTGGTTCTCGACTTCCCAGCATCCCCATCCTCCTTGCATCTACCCTAACAAGCCCTATAAGAATTTTGTCTGTTTCAATGCGATCACCTTTCATTCTTCTAAACTCGAGAGAATATAGGCCTAGTCTACTCAATCTGTTCTCAAAGGACAATCCCCCCATTCCAGGAATCAGTCTGGTGAACCTTCGTTGCACTCCCTCTATGGCAAGTATATCCTTCCTTGGGTAAGGAGCCCAAAACTGTACACAATACTCCAGGTGCAGTCTCACCAGGGCTCTATATAATTGCAATAAGACGTATTTACTCTTATACTCAAATTCTGAAGCACATTATTGGGAAGGGCACAGTCTGTATCAAGCACACATCCAGCCACCGAATATTCTATTTTCCAGCTCTAACAAAACTTATCAAGCAGCAGTAATATATCTGGACAATGCTATAGCAGCAGGAAGGCTTATAAAAAGCCAATCTCAGGTTCCCAATACACACGGGCCCACAACACAACACCTCCTTAATTTGACACTAAACCGGTGATGTCCCTTAAAGAGGCTACAAATTGGTTTCTACGGGAAATGTCACACTTGACACAGTATTAAGTACTCTTGGGGCCGAAGCGCATATTGCGGAAATGCAGGAGTTTTCTTCTACACCGAACCTGAAACGGAAAGTGTCCCATTCCTTCATGTTAATGAGTTACATAATTTACCAACAAAAAATAAAGACAAAATCATACAACAGAGAGGGAGGCCATTCAACCCATCGTGCTTGTGCTGGCTCTATGAAAGAGTTATCCAATTACTACTGTTGATTGACAGGCTGATTGGTTGCCGGGTGGTCAAGCAGCCAAGGTGCAGATAGAAGATAAGGAGGTTGGGAGACAGAGCGGAGCGTTGGGGGGGGGGAAAGAGGGGGAGGGGTTGGAGATCGGGGGAAAGAGATGAGCATTCAGAGATTGCAGGGCTAAAGGGGTTGGAGATTGCGGGGTACGATCACGAGGCATATAAAGGGGTTAGCTTGGGAAAACACTCCTTCTCCTCCTGGCCCTCAAGCAGTGCTGGAAATACACCTATCTCAGGGATCCAGCCTTTCTCACCTCCTTTTACCTGCCAGGATTCCCGAGCCCCATGGGTTAAAAATTTAAATCCTGTTAAAACGGAAGCAGGCAGCCTCCTTCAACGACAACAGTGACTAACCCACTTCCTGACAGTGGTCGCCCTCCCCTGTCCCCGCCCCCCCTGCCCTTCTCCCCAGCCCCCCTGACCCCCACTCCCTTCAGTACCCTTTTCCTGCTTTCATAACATAAGAACATAAGAAATAGGAACAGGAGTAGGCCATACGGCCCCTCGAGCCTGCTCCGCCATTCAATAAGATCAAGGCTGATCTGATTATGGACTCAGCTCCACTTTCCCGCCCGCTCCTCATAACACCTTATCGTTTAAGAAACTGTCTATTTCTGTCTTAAATTTATTCAGTGGCCCAGCTTCCACAGCTCTCTGAGGCAGCGAATTCCACAGATTTACAACCCTCAGAGAAGAAATTTTTCCTCATCTCAGTTTTCCTCATCTAAGGCAGCCCCTTATTCCAAGATCATCCCCTCTCATTCTAGTCTCCCCATCAGTGGAAACATCTTCTCTGCATCCACCTTGTTAAGCCCCCTCATAATTATATGTTTCGATAAGATCACCTCGCATTCTTCTGAATTCCAATGAGTAGAGGCCAAACCTATTCAACCTTTCCTCATAAGTCACACCCTCCCCCTTCATCCCTGGAATCAACCGAGTGAACCTTCTCTGAACAGCCTCCAAAGGAAGTATATCCTTTCGTAAATATGGAAACCAAAACTGCATGTAGTATTCCAGGTGTGGCCTCACCAATACCTTATCTAGCTGTAGCAAGACTTCCCCGCTTTTATACTCCATTCCCTTTGCAATAAAGGCCAAGATACCATTGGCCTTCCTGATCACTTGCTGTACCTGCATACTATCCTTTTGTGTTTCATGCACAAGTACCCCCAGGTCCCGCTATACTGCAGCACTTTGCAATCTTTCTCCATTTAAATAATAACTTGCTCTTTGATTTTTTTTCTGCCAAACTGCATGACCTCACATTTTCCAACATTATACTCCATCTGCCAAATTTTTGCCCACTCACTTAGCCTGTCTATGTCTTTTTGCAGATTTTTTGTGTCCTCCTCAAACATTGCTTTTCCTCCCATCTTTGTATCGTCAGTAAACTTGGAAGAAGGGACTGAGTGCAACGTAGCGAAGTCGCTAATATAGATTGTAAATAGATGGGGTCCCAGCACTAATCCCTGCGGCACCCCACTAGTTACTGGTTGCCAACCAGAGAATGAACCATTTATCTCTACTCTGTTTTCTCTAGTTAGCCAATCCTCTATCCATGCTAATATATTACCCCCAACCCCGTGAACTTTTATCTTGTGCAGTAACCTTTTATGTGGCACCTTATCAAATGCTTTCTGGAAGTCCAAATACACATTTGTCTTGCTATTGCTTCTTTAATAATGGATTCCAACATTTTCCCAACCACAGATGTTAGGCTAACTGGTCTATAGATAGGATTTGTCATGTAATAGGAACTTATTTGTCATTTATTCTAGTGCTGTGAACCTGCCTTTAACACAGGCTGTTAGTTGCTCCCCTCACCATACAGTCCCTCCCATTGTGTTGGAAATATTCATAAATGGCAATGGCGAGATAATTGCCAAAGGAAGCTCATTCCTGCACAAGTGGACCAATGCACGATTCAGGACTTACAAAAAACTGCAACTTAAGGTACAGATATTTGCATGTCAGTAAACCGCATGTATCGCTATCAATAGCTTGTACAAATATACAACAGTCCAAAATAACGTTTTTATAGATCACAGAAATGACTGAATGACATGTACAATAGTTGATACATGAATTTTAAAGATTTTTTTTACATACCCTTTGATCTCCTTAGTCGTAAGGGCCATATCTAACTCCCTCTTGAATATATCCAATGAACTGGCATCAACAACTCTCTGCGGTAGAGAATTCCACAGGTTAACAACTCTCTGAGTGAAGAAGTTTCTCCTCATCTCAGTCCTAAATGGCCTACCCCTTATCCTAAGACTGTGTCCCCTGGTTCTGGACTTCCCCAACATCGGGAACATTCTTCCCACATCTAACCTGTCCTGTCCCGTCAGAATCTTAGACGTTTCTATGAGATCCCCTCTCATCCTTCTAAACTCCAGTGTATAAAGGCCCAGTTGATCCAGTCTCTCCTCATATGTCAGTCCAGCCATCCTGGGAATCAGTCTGGTGAACCTTTGCTGCACTCCCCCAATAGCAAGAACTTCCTTCCTCAGATTAGGAGACCAAAACTGAACACAATATTCCAGGTGGGGCCTCACCAAGGCCCTGTACAACTGCAGTAAGACCTCCCTGCTCCTATACTCAAATCCCCTAGCTATGAGGGCCAACATACCATTTGCCTTCTTCACCGCCTGCTGTACCTGCCTGCCAACTTTCAATGACTGATGAACCATGACACCCAGGTCTCGTTGTACCTCCCCTTTTCCTAATTTGCCACCATTCAAATAATATTCTGTCTTTGCGTTTTTGGCATCAAAGTGGATAACCTCACATTTATCCACATTATACTGCATCTACCATGCATTTGCCCACTCACCTAACCTGTCCAAGTCACCCTGCAGCCTCCTAGTGTCCTCCTCACAGCTTACACCGCCACCCAGTTTAGTGTCATCTGCAAACTTGGAGATAGTACACTCAATTCCTTCATCTAAATCATTGATTTGGCTCTCTTCGATAATCCCAAATGGCTGCCTTATCCAGCAGAAGCTGGTAAAGAACCTGCGAGGGTTTGGAGTGCCAATTTCAGGGAGCAATTCCCTCCCTGAATACAAGAACATAGCAGCAGGAGTAGGCCATTCGGCCCCTCGATCCATTCAATAGGATCATGGCTGGTCTTCTACCTCGAATCCACCTTCCCACACTATCCCCATATCCCTGATTCCCTTAATATCCCCCCAAAAAACTCTGCCTCACTCTCTCCTCCTTCTTTAAGACGCTCCTCAAAAGCTACCTCTTTGACCAAGCTTTTGGTCACCTGTCCTAATATCTCCTTGTGTGGCTCGGGGGAAAATTTGGTCGGATGACGCTGCTGTGAAGCGCCTCGGGAGATTTCACTATGTTAAAGGTGCTACATAAATGCAAGTTGCCGGTGTTGTTATTGTTGTTAAGGCGGCAATGCAAGGTTATCCTACAAATCACTGCAAAAACAAATCATAAAAGCATGCACTTCAGTCATTTTTTTTTAAACAAGTGATTGATTGTGGTTGAGTTACAAATGTTAACCATGTCGCTATCTTGCAGTGCGCACTTCACTACAGTCTATTAGAGTCAATGTCAGATTAGATTTGCCGGATTAGTGAATTCTGCATTAATGGCGTATGTGGGAAAACACAATCAATGAAGGGTTCTTATCTTCCAGCAGTTGGAAAAAAATGCTATTTTAGTTCATAAAAGGATCTGAAAAGTACAACCACAACTACAATATTCCTTAAGTACCTCTCATTTAAAACACTCACAGGCAAGTTCATTTAAAACAGCCAAACTCAATTTATTCCATGTAGGATTTCCAGGTTTAGATATGTTGGGGGTGCAATGCGATTTGGGTGGAGACGCATCTGCTGGCGGTTCTACGCCACGTCCGATAGTCAGATCCACTGAAGGAGCATCTTAAAAGGAGAGAGGTAGAGAGGCGTAGAGTTTTAGGGAGGGAATTCCAGAGCTTAGGCTCTCAGCAGCTGAAAGCAAGGTCACCAATGGTGGAGCGAAGGAAATCGCGGATGCGCAAGAGACAAGAATTGTGGAGGAACGCCGGGTTCTCGGAGGGTTGTAGGGCTGGAGGAGGTTACAGAGCTAGGGAGGGGCAAGGCCATGGAGAGATTTGAAAACAAGGTTGAAAATAAGGTGCAGTGCCAACGAGACGAGATCCAAATTCTTCCCAAAATGAAACAGTTGAAATTTTGCCCGTCTCCAAGACGGATACAAGTGTGATTAGAGCATTCCTGCTCTTTTCTTAGGCATATGGATTTCAAACAATTTTGACTTTTTAAAATGTATTCACGGAATGTGGGCGTCGCTGGCAAGGCCAGCATTTATTGCCCCATCTCTAACTGCCCTAGAGGAGGTGGTGGTGAGCCACCTTATACAACCGAGTGGCTGGCTAGGCCATTTCAGTTAAGAGTCAACCACATTGCTGTGGGTCTGGAGTCACATGTAGGCCAGACCGGGTAAGGACAGCAGATTTCCTTCCCTAAAAGACATTAGTGAACCAGATGGGTTTATGACAATCCGATAGGGATTTGAACTCAAGTCTCTGGATCATTAGTCCAGGCCTCTGGATTACTAGCCCAGTAACATAACCACTATGCTACCGTACCCTTGGTATCTATTGCCATTTCCAGAATGACCTGCTTCTTGTGCTGTAGACTCGATGTACCAGTGTAGCATGAAAATGATAAGGCCCAGTATATGCAAACACGCACCATATGACTCTCCAGCAACAGGTTTTTGCACTGTTCCGCGATTTGGATGATCAGATCTCCAGCCTTACACAGACTGTTACGACCAGTGATTCGTGGCTAATCAGGAAACCATTTTTGAAACATGAGCAAGAGACCACCAGGACAGAGACACAACACAAAATGGCACGAATGGCAGGAAAGTTCGTGAAACGAGAGATAGGCAGAGCAGCATGAGAAAATCAATAAGAAGGCAGAGAACTAAAGAAAACGGCACAGGACTAATGACGAGAAGTAACAGGATCATAGAGCACCTCGGGGAATTGCGCGACACTGGGTGGCATACATCCTTAAGATTCTGGAACTTGAGGGTGGACTCCAGCTGCTGAATGGGGTTCTACAAGCAGCACAACTAATACAGCCACGCACAGGCATCTTCCATCCCCTCAACTGGAGTTCAGGACTGGAACATCGGGTCCTTCATTGAAACATCTGTGAACTCTTGTGGAAGCAAGTCATCCTCGATCGAGTGACCGCCTATGATGATGATGATAATACGTGAAATGGAATTTTGGACGCTCAACCTGTTGGGCATAAGAAAACTTTACAAAATTCTAGGCGTAATAATGGCTAAAGGATAGCTGATATGGGAAATGAAAATGTGACAGCGTGGATTTCTGAGGTGGGGGTTTGAGGTACACTTTCGAGCAATGTAGAGGGAGTTATGTTCTGCATTCAGCCTACAGTTTGTGAATACTTTTTTTCCATTTCTCACCAAATTTCTCTCATTCCTCTCCTAAAGAGTATGACTTTCTTGTTGGGGCACAGTGTCCATGGGAGTCAATCTCCCGCTGGCCTAAGTGGAACCAATGTCCGAGGGGGGAGGGTTTGCTAGTGCTGTTGGGGAGGGGTTAAACTAATATGGCAGGGGGATGGGAACCTATGCAGGGAGACAGAGGGAAGTAGAATGGGGGCAGAAGCAAAAGATAGAAAGAAGAAAAGTAAAAGTGGAGGGCAGAGAAACCCAAGGCAAAAAGCAAAAACGGCCACATTATAGCAAAATCCTAAAGAGGCAAAGGGTATTAAAAATACAAGCCTGAAGGCTCTGTGCATCAATGCGAGGAGTATTCGGAATAGGTGGACGAATTAACTGTGCAGATAGCAGTTAACGGGTATGATGTAATTGGCATTACGGAGACATGGCTCCAGGGTGACCAAGGCTGGGAGCTCAACATCCAGGGGTATTCAACATTTGGGAAGGATAGACAGAAAGGAAAAAGGAAGTAGGGTGGCGTTGCTGGTTAAAGAGGAAATTAAAGCAATAGTAAGGAAGGACATTAGCTTGGATGATGTGGAATCTGTATGGATGGAGCTACAGAATACCAAAGGGCAGAAAGCGCTAGTGGGAGTTGTGTACAGACCACCAAACAGTAGTAGTGAGGATGGGGACAGCATCAAACAAGAAATTAGGGATGTGTGCAATAAAGATACAGCAGTTATCATGGGCGACTTTAATCTACATATTGACTGGGCTAACCAAACTGGTAGCAATGCGGTGGAGGAGGATTTCCTGGAGTGTATTAGGGATGGTTTTCGAGACCAATATGTCGAGGAACCAACTAGAGGGCTGGCCATTCTAGACAGGGTGATGTGTAATGAGAAAGGACTAATTAGCAATCTTGTTGTGCGAGGCCCCTTGGGGAAGAATGACCATAATATGGTAGAATTCTTTTTTAAGATGGAGAGTGACACAGTTAATTCAGAGACTAGGGTCCTGAACTTGGGGAAAGGTAACTTCGATGGTATGAGACATGAATTGGCGAGAGTAGGCTGGCGAGTGATACTTAAAGGGTTGACGGTGGATAGGCAATGGCAAACATTTAAAGATCACATGGATGAACTTCAACAATTGTACATCCCTGTCTGGAGTAAAAAAAAATGAGGAAGGTGGCTCAACCGTGGCTAACAAGGGAAATTAAGGATAGTGTTGAATCCAAGGACGAGGCATATAAATTGGCCAGAAAAAGCAGCAAACCTGAGGACTGGGAGAATTTTTAATACAGCAGAGGAGGACAAAGGGTTTAATTAGGAGAGGGAAAACAGAGTACGAGAGGAAGCTTGCTGGGAACATAAAAACTGACTGCAAAAGCTTCGAGATATGTGAAGAGAAAAAGATTAGTGAAAACAAACGTCAGTCCCTTGCAGTCAGATTCAGGTGAATTTATAATGGGGAAACAAAGAAATGGCGGACCAGTTAAACAAATACTTTGGTTCTGTTTTCACGAAGGGAGATACAAATAACCTTCCGGAAATACTAGGGTACCGAGGGTCTAGTGAGAAGGAGGAACTGAAGGAAATCCTTATTAGGCGGGAAATTGTGTAAGGGAAATTGATGGGATTGAAGGCCGATAAATCCCCGGGGCCTGATAGTCTGCATCCCAGAGTACTTAAGGAAGTGGCCCTAGAAATAGTGGATGCATTGGTGATCATTTTCCAACAGTCAATCGACTCTGGATCAGTTCCTATGGACTGGAGGGTAGCTAATGTAACACCATTGTTTAAAAAAGGGAGAGAAAATGGGTAATTATAGACCGGTTAGCCTGACATCAGTAGTGGGGAAAATGTTGGAATCAATTATTAAGGATGAAATAGCAGCGCATTTGGAAAGCAGTGACAGGATCGGTCTAAGTCAGCATGGATTTATGAAAGGGAAATCATGCTTGACAAATCTTCTGGAATTTTTTGAGGATGTAACTAGTAGAGTGGACAAGGGAGAACCAGTGGATGTGGTGTATTTGGACTTTCAAAAGGCTTTTGACAGGTCCCACACAAGAGATTGGTGTGCAAAATCAAAGCACATGGTATTGGGGGTGATGTGCTGATGTGGATAGAGAACTGGTTGGCAGACAGGAAGCAGAGAGTCGGGATAAACAGGTCCTTTTCAGAATGGCAGGCAGTGATTAGTGGAGTGCCGCAGGGCTCAGTGCTGGGACCCCAGCTATTTACTATATACAGTAATGATTTAGATGAAGGAATTGAGTGTAATATCTCCAAGTTTGCAGATGACACTAAACTGGGTGGCGGTGTGAGCTGTGAGGAGGATGGTAAAAGGCTTCAGGGTGACTTGGGCAGGTTAGGTGAGTGGGCAAATACATGGCCGATGCAGTATAATTTGGATAAATGTGAAGTTATCCACTTTGGTGGCAAAAACACGAAGGCAGAATATTATCTGAATGGCGGCAGATTAGGAAAGGGGGAGGTACAACGAGCCCTGGTGTCATGGTTCATCAGTCATTGAAAGTTGGCATGCAGGTCCAGCAGACGGCTAAGGGGATCAAGAGTTATGGTGAGAATGCAGGAAAGGTGTACTAAGGGGAAAGTGGTACTCAGCCATGATCTCATTGAATGGTGGTGCAGGCTCGAAGGGCCTATTCCTGCACCTATTTTCTATGGCCGTTATTCCTGTTAACCTTGCCAGTGAGAGTTGGCAGGCTATTCAACTCCAGGGGGCACCACAACCAGCCATTAGCTGGTCCTCGCTCAATGCCCACATGTCTGCTCTTCTAGCCGGGGATTCCAAGTTGCTGTCCAGTGACAGTGCGGGCGGACGTCAGGGTCAGGTTCACGTACCCGCACTGTACAATATTTCCATTTCACCGTTCAAGTCATGGCTTTGGTTCTCATCTGAAGAACAAGTCGAGTACTGGAGCAACCTGGAACTTGTACCCGAGCAGAAGCCAACACCTTCAAGGAGAGGAGAGGGGAAAATAAAAGTGGCAGAAAAAAACCCCATGCACGATCGTAGAGAGGATCCGATCCTGCTATAATTGCCTTTACATAAGAAATAGGAGCAGGAGTAGACCATTTGGCCCCTCGAGCCTGCTCCGCCATTCAATAAGATCATGGCTGATCTGATCTTGGCCTCAACCCCACTTCCCTGTCCACTCCCCATAATCCTTGACTCCCTTATCACTCAGAAATCTGTCTATCGCCACCTTAAATATATTCAATGACCCAGCCTTTTTGGAATAGAAGATCAAATGTAGGTAGAAATGTAACGTTACTCTACACCGAGTGGATCAAGAGCCCAGAGTAGCACCAAGGACAATTCCCACATTACAACAGTGGCTGCATTTCGAATAGTAAGCCTTTCTTTTTCTATTTATTTGTATATTATCGTAACAGCTGTAAAGATGGATTGGACAACGAGACTGATTTTCATCTCACAACGCCATTGCGCCATGGGCCTAGTGGCATGGAAGTAACGGGCAGAGAGCTGCAACATCGAATCTCCACTCCTTGTACACATACACACACACACACACACAAGGTGCATTTCTGGCAGGGTCTGGGTGGTGGTTGCTCCCACATGTTCCGGCCGGGTCTATCATAAGAATAATCAAATCACGCAGGTATTAAGTATTTTTCTGGCCTTTTTCCAGTCCAGGCCATTGCCAATTCAGACCACTACACATGGGCATCATGTTTGCTGGGTCCTGAGCTGCATAATTTAAGGGGTCAGCAAGAAGGTACATTCTATAATTTTTAGGCCATTACTGGCATTACGGTGTTAGCTGTGGCTCAGTGGGCAGCACTCTCGCCTCCCAAGTCAGAAGGTTGTGGGTTCAAGTCCCACTCCAGGGACTTGAGACTGGCACTTAGGTGCAGTGCTGAGGGAGGCGCTCTCTTTCAGATGTAACCTTAAACCGAGGCCTCGCCTGCCTTCTCAAGAGATCTCTGTTTTGAAAAAGAGCAGGGTAGCCCTGGCTAATATTTATCCCTCAACCAACACTGATAAAAAAAAAACAGATTATCTGGTCATTATCACATTGCTGTTTGTGGGCCTTGTGTGCACAACTTGGCTGCTGCGTTTCCTACATTACAACAGTGACTACACTTCAAAAGTACTTCATCAGCTGTGGAGAGCTTTGCGACATCCTGAGGTCGTGAATGGCGCAATATAAATGCAGGTTATTTCTTTTGTTATTTTTCAAAGCTTTCAGAACTTCTGTCATCCCAATGTAACTCTTCCCTTTAATTGACCTAATCCCTTTAAATTTCACCTGCACATAACTTGCTGCTGCCACCACTAATGTACTCCCCATACCTGCCCAAATCTAGACCGGGATTAGTCAACAGTTGTGCAAATATTCCAAATCACAAAATTTAAGGGCTTTACCATTCTGGCGAGATTGTAGCAGTTTCTATCTATTCATAATGGTCGATATAAATGAACCCCAATGTGCTTTTAAGCAAAGTACTACTGTATATACAGTGTTTAAAAAATGCACAGGTTTGTTCAGTTTAATATTTTTCAGTATATTTTTCTTAAAATGTTGCTTTCTTAAATTCACCCATCCCACCCCACCCAATTCTTCATTAACTTTGTAATTAAAGGCGAGTGATGACATGTCTCAGGGGAATTTGGACACTTCTCAACTTTTACACACATTACCAATGTCAGATAACCCCACAACAATCATACAGCGGGTCTGATGAAGGCTAAAGCTTCAGTCCCAACACTGCACTTTAATCACAACCTCACAACACATCATTGCACAACACGAGCTCGAGGAACAGCACCTCATCCTTCAACTGGGAACTTTACAACATTCCGGACTCAACATTGAGTTCAACAATTTCAGATAATAATCACAGCTCCCATTTTCTCAGACAGCAAGTGCTGGTAATGATTCTGCTGTTGCCATTTACAGCTCCTCTTGACCCATCTTTTGTTTCTTTATTTTTCCCTTCTGTTATGTTCAGAATGACTCCACAACACTGTATGCCGTAAGCTCAAACTGTTGTGACCTTGGTCTCTTTTCATGTAACTCCAGAGTGAGGAAGCAGCATGGTAGACTGCCTTTTATACCTGCTTGCCCGGGATGTGCAGGTGACCCTTGGGTCTTCAACAGGTGCGCCCCCTGGTGGCAAGTCTTACACACTAATAAAGTTTACATACATAACACCTTTACCACCAACTTTTGCCTTGCACCTCATAAGAACATAGAACATAAGAAATAGGAGCAGGAGTAGGCCATTTTGGCCCCTCGAGCCTGCTCCGCCATTCGATAAGATCATGGCTGATCTGATCTTGGCATCAACTCCACTTCCCTGCGTGTTCCCCATAACCCTTGACGTCCTTATCGTTCAAAATTCCTCATTCCTTTTGTCATTTAATCACTCCTTCCCTTTATCCTATCACTCCTGCCCTTTATCCTCCCCATCCCCCGCCATTTTTCCCTGGCTTTGTATTTGCTGATAAATCTCTTAACTTCTTCCAATTGTGACGAAAGGTCATTGACCCGAAATGTTAACTCTGTTTCTCTCTCCCCAGGTGCTGCCTGACCAGCATTTCTGTTTTTACATTACTGCACAATTCCTTTTTGATTGAATTTTCCACGTCGGTCTGTAGCTAATTCCCGACGATTACTTTGTGAAGACTTATGACTAAAGCAAAACACTGCGGATGCTGGAAATCTAAAATAAAAGTGGAAAATACCAGAAACACTCAGCAGGTCAGGCAGCAGTAATGGAGAGAGAATCAGAGTTGAAGTTTCAGGTCAATGACCTTTCATCAGAAATGAAAAATGTTGGAGATGAAAATCCTTTAAGCAAATGCAGAGCCAATGGAAAGACTTGTGACCAGTTTTGGACCATGGACTCACATCCGCAAAACACATTTCGGAGGACCTGTACATCTAGGCCCTCAGGAATCTTTCATTCCATCAATCTGTAATGCATTTGATTGCAGGTTCCACAGTCACCGAAGCTCTTCCGCGATCTCCCCTCGGCCTTGATGGTCGATGGCGAAATTCTTGGAAGAACTGCTACATAAGAAATGGATTTTTGCAGCGCGACAGCAGCAGGAAAAATGCAGGGAACAGCACCAGCTCTTATATATGGCCTTCTTCGACTTTACAAAGGCCTATGACAATGTCAACCGTGAGGGTCTATGGAGTGTCCTCCTCCGTTTCGGATGCCACCAAAGGTTCACCACCATCCTCCGCCTGCTCCACGACGACATGCAGGCCATGATTCTTACCAACGGATCCATCACAGACCCAATACATGTCCAGACCGGGGTCAAACAGGGCTGCGTCATCGCCCCAACCCTCTTCTCAATCTTTCTCGCCGCCATGCTCCACCTCACAGTCAACAAGCTCCCCGCTGGAGTGGAGCTAAACTACAGAAATAATAGGAACCTGTTCAACCTTCGCCGTCTCCAGGCCAGGTCCAAGACCACCCCAACCTCTGTCGTCGAGCTACAGTACGCGGACGAAGACTGCGTCTGTGCACACACACAGGCTGAACTCCAAGTCATGGTCAGCATATTCACTGAGACGTACAAAAGCATGGGCCTTACACTAAACATCCCTAAGACAAAGGTCCTCCACAAGCCTGTCCTTGCCGCACAGCACTGCTCCCCCCAGTCATCAGGATCCATAGCACGGCCCTGGACAACGTGGACCATTTCCCATACCTCGGGAGTCTCTTATCAACAAGAGCAGATATTGATGAGGAAATTCAACACCGCCTCCAGTGCGCCAGTGCAGCCTTCGGCCGCCTGAGGAAAAGAGTTTGAAGATCAAGCCTTCAAAACTGTCACCAAGCTCATGGTCTACAGGGCTGTAGTAATACCTGCCCTCCTGTATGGCTCAGAGACATGGACCATGGACAGTAGACACCTCAAGTCACTGGAGAAATACCATCAACGATGCCTCCGCAAGATCCTACAAATCCCCTGGGAGGACAGATGCACCAACATTCGCGTCCTCGGCCAGGCCAACATCCCCAGCATTGAAGCACTGACCACACTTGATCAGCTCCACTGGGCGGGCCACATTGTTTGCATGCCAGACACGAGACTCCCAAAACAAGTGCTCTACTCGGAACTCCTTCAACGAGCCAAAGGTGGACAGAGGAAACGTTACAGAGACACCCTCAAAGCCTCCCTGAAAAAGTGCAACATCCCCACTGGCACCTGGGAGTCCCTGGCCAAAGATTGCCCTAAGTGGAGGAAGTGCATCCGGGAGGGCACTGAGCACCTTGAGTCTCATCGCCGAGTGCATGCAGAAATCAAGCGCAGGCAGCGGAAAGAGCATGCGGCAAACCTGTCCCTCCCACCCTTTCCCTCAACGACTATCTGTCCCACCTGTGACAGAGATTGTGGCTCTCGTATTGGACTGTTCAGCCACCTAAGGACTCACTAAGAGTGGCAGCTAGTCTTCCTCGATTCCAAGGGACTGCCTATGATGATGATGGGATTCCTTATAGAGGACCCCACAGTACAACCTGTAGAATCAAACCTTCCTCGCAAACAGTGGACAACCATCAACCACCTCAGAACTGGTCATGATAGATGGAAGATTAAAGCAGCCCCATCATGCTCCTGATCAGAGCCTGGAGCACATCATTGAGCACTCCCCTCAGAGGATATTCGTAGGCAGCCTACAAGATGTCCACGCTGGTACACCGGAAGCTTTAGCCTGGATATCCGACTTAGATATTGACCTTTGATTTGCTTTGCTACTATCATACAAAAGAAGACAGTTGTAATGTATGCACCTGTGAGTATGCTCACAGGTTTGCTTAAAATAGTTGTAGAGCTGTTGCATTGTGAGTGGCTCAGCCAGTCACGTGATGTTCACAAGACTCAATAAAACCCCAGTCAGTTGGGTCTAGGTCATCCACGATGAAGTATGCAGTTGTGAGCCTTGTGGGTGAACTGGTAATGTGTAGTGCGACTGTTAAACCTTTGTTAATAAACCAACTTGTTCTTAATAACAATGTATTGCTATGAATTCTTAAGCAAAGAACCCATGAAACAAATACATTGCAACACTAATAAATACAATATTCTAACCTACTGCATAAATTTCTCCCTTTCCTCCTCCTCCTCTTCCCTACCAAGAGACGCCAACTCTAATTGGGTGTCTTCCTGGAGGTTTCATCATATGACCTCCTGCCTCCAACTGCCCACCCCTCCCCCAATATTTTTATAACTAATAAATGAAAGCATTCAAGGAAAATGAAAAATAAAATAAAATGGCCCTCTGATCTTTCTCCCGAGTGTTACTCACAGCAGTCTCCAGGAGTTTAATTCCAGCTGCGCCTCAGTTGGTAGCACACTTGCCTCCGAGTCAGAAAGTTGAGAGTTCAGGAACTTGAGCACATAAAACATCTAGGCTGACACTCCAGCGCAGTGCTGAGGGAGTGCCGCACTGTCAGAGGTGTCATCTTTCGGATGAGACGTTAAACCGAGGCCCCGTCTGCCCTCTCAGGTGGATGTAAAAGATCTCATGACACTGTTTCGAAGAAGAGCAGGGGAGTTCTCCCTGGTGTCCTGACCAATATTTATCCCTCAATCAACATAACAAAAACAGATTATCCGGTCATTAGCACATTGCTGTCTGTGGGAGCTTGCTGTGTGCAAACTGGCCGTCGCCTTTCCAACATTACAACAGTGACTACACTCCAAAAGTACTTCATTGGTTGTAAAGCGCTTTGAGATGTTCGGTGGTCATGAAAGGCGCTATATAAATCCAAACCTTTCTTTCTTAATTCCTGGAGACTCTAAGCCAACCCCGGAGTGTTTGGCAACCCCTATCTCCACCGCCCTTTCTTGAACTGGGGAAGCTGAAGTTATTCACTATTTACAATTCACTGCATCTAGCTGAGCAAAGTTCATAACATGCTTTAGCTTTGGGCAATGCTGATAAAAGCTCATATTTGGAGAGAAGGGGCAGCAAAGAACACATTGGCCTTATCGTACAAATGATAAAAACAGTCTTTGTTCCAGCAGTCATGTTACCATTAATGTGTTATAAAGGTGGGCGGCCAAACAGCCTTTCTCATTATTGGCATGGCAACAACTCCTTAAAAGAAAAAAAAGGGAAATTTGAGCACTCAGTCCTGTTTGCTTCCCATACTCCCTCCCTTCTAAATCCCATTAAAAAAATAAACTGGAAATATAAGAACGCAAGAATTAGAAGCAGGCCTTACGGCCCTTTAAGCCTGTTCAGCCATTCGATGAGATCATGGTTGATCTTCGATCTCAACTCCGCTTTCTCGCTCGATCTCCATATCCCTTGATTCCCTTAATATCCAAAAATCTTATCGATCTCAGTCTTGACTGCAGAGACTCAGCATCCACAGCCCTCTAGGGAAGAGAATTCCAAAGATTCACAACCCTCTGAGTGAAGTAATTCCTCCTCATCTCTGTCTTAAATGGCCGACCCCTTATCCTCAGACTCATCATCATAGGCGATCCCTCGAAACGAGGAGGACTTGTTCCCACGGCAAAAAAAGGATGAGTTCACAGGTGTTTCGAAAGAAGAACCCGAACTACATCCTCAAGGGTGGAAGATGCCTGTGCGTGGATTTTTTTAACGTGTGGTGGCCGTTGCACACCAGCCGCCACACGGGCTTGGTCCAGTGGCAAGGATTACCCAAGACAACTGGAGACCTGCTCTGTTGCACGGACCTAGTGCGCACACATATTGCAGTGTGGGTTGGCCCGTGCTGCCCCTGGGCCTCTGGCCCCGAAGGCACACCTCCCCTGGGCCCCGATCACATCCCTCTACAGTCGCTCACAACTCCTTCGCCCCGATCTTGTCGCTCCTGCTGCATCTGCCCATGCTCCAATCGCCGACCTGGACCTTGCTGACATCAGTCTTCGCTGCCGTTGCTCTCCTGCACCAGCTCGCGCTGGAATGTCAACATTAGGCAAGGAATTGTGGGCCTTGCAGACCACTTGGGATGTGTCTATGTTTCTGCAACTTTTATTCTTTTGACATCAGAAGCCTGTTCTATGCACTTGTGATGTTACCCAACCCGGGGAGGCAGAGAAATCGGCAGGAAGACAGAAAATGGCATGGTTATTAGCACAGAGGGTTAGCACACTTTCTCTTCACCTTTGAAACCTGGTTTAATTCAACTTAGACTGCCAGCAGTTAAGGCCCAAAGCAAAATGAAACTGGAGCTGCCTCAACCCAGTTCTTCACTGGCAATAGTCCACGGCACAAAAGTCTGCGCAAGTTAGCAAACGCACTCCGAGAAGCTGCAAGGATGGCTGAGATGGGGAGTAAAAAAATCAAACGGTGAGGTAAGGGCTACACTTTTCATGATGGGGCCAATGTAAAGGGAACCTTGGTCTGAACCTAATATCCTTCTCATCCAGTAGTGAGAGATGGGATTTGGGAGTGAGTTTTAGGCTGAAGTTATAGAAACATAGAAAATAGGTGCAGGTGTAAGCCATTCGGCCCTTCAAGCCTGCACCACAATTCAACAGGATCATGGCTGATCATGTAAATTCAGGACCACATTCCTGCTTTCTCTCCATACCCCTTGATCCCTTTAGCCGTAAGGGCCACATCTAACTCCCTTTTGAATATATCTAACGAACTGGCCTCAACAACTTTCTGTGGTATATTGCATTTATACCTCCTCAGACTATGTCCCCTAGTTCTAGACTCTCCAGCCAGGGGAAATAATCTCTCAACATCTACTCCCTGTCAATCCCCCTCAGAATCTTCCATGTTTCAAGGGGTGACCTCTCATTCTTCCAAACTCCAGAGAGTATAGGCCCATTCTACTCAATCTCTCCTCATAGGACAGCCCTCTCGTCCCAGGGAATCAATCTAGTGAACCTTTGTTGCACTGCCTCTGAGGCAAGTATATCCTTTCTCAGATAACGAGACCAAAACTGCGCTTTGAAACCAAATCTTATATGTGTTGTGAACAGCGGATGAAGTTGAAGCCGAGGTTCAGTTTTGAAGGCCAGAGTGCTCTGCAAACAATCGCAGCTACACTTTGCGTAGGTCAGATCAAATAAATACTACCAAGCAAGGTAGAATTCCCCCCTCAAAAAAAAACTTTAAAAAAATTCCTAGCTCATTTTCTTTGCACTGCTGAACATCTCCATCTTCAACTGAAGTTATTTTTTTCATGACTAAACCTGTACGAAGGCATGCAGCAACTCCTCCGAAAACCACAGATTAAATTCCGATATCGAACTGTGCACATTGTTGACTCGGCACTACAAATGATTGTACATTCTCATCTTCACAAGTACGCCACATCGCCAAAAGGATTTATTTTATTTGTCTCTTTCTCCTCTCCCCACCACCCCCCCCCACCACTCCCCCCCCCCCCTACACTGAGGGTGGGTCTGCCCCGTCTTGGACATCTGCGTGGCTGTCAGCAATTTTATTCTTGGCCCACATTCAAATCATTATGCAAGAGGACTCTAATCTCAATTTATTGTATCTGCTCTTGCCTTAGAAACATAGAAACATAGAAAATAGGTGCAGGAGCAGGCCATTCAGCCCTTCCAGCCTGCACCGCCATTCAATGAGTTCATGGCTGAACATGAAACTTCAGTACCCCCTTCCTGCTTTCTCGCCATACCCCTTGATCCCCCAAATGTATTACCTCACAATTCTCCGGATTGAATTCCATTTGCCACTGTTCTGCCCACCTGACCAGTACATTGCTATCTTCCTTCAGTCTATTGCTTTTGTTATAGAAACATAGAAAATAGGTGCAGGAGTAGGCTATTCGGCCCTTCGAGCCTGCACCGCCATTCAATAAGATCATCGCTGATCATTCCCTCAGTACCCTTTTCCTGCTTTCTTCCCTTGATCCCCTTAGCCGTAAGGGCCATATCTAACTCCCTCTTGAATATATCCAATGAACTGGCATCAACAACTCTCTGCGGCAGGAAATTCCACAAGTTAACAACTCTGAGTGAAGAAATTTCTCCTCATCTCAGTCCTAAATGGCCTACCTCTTATCCTAAGACTATGTCCCCTGGTTCTGGACTTCCCCAACATCGGGAACATTCTTCCCGCATCTAACCTGTCCCGTCCCGTCAGAATCTTATACGTTTCTATGAGATCCCCTCTCATCCTTCTAAACTCCAGTGAATAAAGGCCCAGTTGATCCAGTCTCTCCTCATATGACAGTCCAGCCATCCCGGGAATCAGTCTGGTGAACCTTCGCTGCACTCCCTCAATAGCAAGAATGTCCTTCCTCAGATTAGGAGACCAAAACTGAACATAATATTCCAGGTGAGGTCTCACCAAGGCCCTGTACAATTGCAGTAAGACCTCCCTGCTCCTATACTCAAATCCCTTAGCTATGAAGGCCAACATACCATTTGCCTTCTTCACTGCCTGTTGTACCTGCATGTCAACTTTCAATGACTGATGAACCATGACACCCAGGTCTCGTTGCACCTCCCCTTTCCTAATCTGCCGCCATTCAGATAATATTCTGCCTTTGTGTTTTTGCCCCCGAAATGGATAACCTCACATTTATCCACATTATACTGCATCTGCCATGCATTTGCCCACTCACCTAACCTGTCCAAGTCACCCTGCAGCCTCTTAGCGTCCTCCTCACAGCTCACACTGCCACCCAGTTTAGTGTTATTTACAAACTTGGAGATATTACACTCAATTCCTTCATCCTTATATATGCAGACTATAGATATACTCTCTGTGTAGTTGCATAAGATGGAGACTTGTTACCAGATGTACTATCAATAAGGTTTACACTGTGTATATACTATGCTGGCACCACTCGAGGGTGCAACTGGTGGAGACCGGGGTTTCCTGCCCCTGTGGCAGAGGCTGTCCACCAGAGAGTACTGCGGTGGGAGACCTGAGGGTCACCTGCATATGTGTGCAGGGCCCAGTATAAAAGGCTGCCCACCATGCTTGTGCCTCACTCTGAAGTTACGAATAAAGGACCAAGGTCACTACAGTTTGAGTACAACACATTGCCTCGTGGAGTCATTCATAGGTACATTACAGATATAACAGCTTTCTTCCTCAGTATCAACAACACAGCCATTTTTTATATCATATGCAAACTTCTTAATCATGCCCTCAACATTGAAGTCTAAATCATTGATTATATACCACAAAAAGCAAGGGACCTAGTACGGAACCCTGTGTAACAGCCTTCCAATCACAAAAACACCCGTCAACCATTTCCCTTTGCTTCCTGCCGCTGAGCCAATGATGGATCCAATTTGCAACTTTCCTTGGATCCCATGGGCTTTTTTTTTTTAAACCAACCTGCCATGCGGGACCTTGTCAAAGGCCTTGCTAAAATCCATGTAGACTACATCAAATGCACTACCCTCATCAACCCTCCTCATTACCTTCTCAAAAGAAATCTTGTTATAATTTGGGACTCCTTGACCAGAGAATCAGTCTGATGTAGTGGGAGGGGGACACTGCCTCTTCATCTCTGAGGCTTGGGTTTGAATCTTGGCCAAGGCTAATGGGAGGAACGTCTCTTCTCTCTGTTAACTGTAAGACTCCTATGTCTACGGGAAACAATCTGGTCAATTGCCAACACACAATGCAAAGCTGACCTTTGCTTGCCACAGCGATCACTAAACTTAGAATAAGGGGCCGCCCATTTAAAACAGAGTGAGGAGGAATTTCTTCTCTCAGGGGGTTGTAAATCTGTGGAATCCGCTGCCTCAGAGAGCTGTGGAGGCTGGGACATTGAATAAATTTAAGACAGAGATAGACAGTTTCTTAGCCGACAAGGACTTAAGGGGTTATGGGGAGAGGGCAGTGAAGTGGAGCTGAGTCCATGATCGATTCAGCCATGATCGTATTGAATGGCGGAGCAGGCTCGAGGGGCCGTATGGTTTGCTCCTGCTCCTATTTCTTATGTTTTTATGTAAAATGGCTTCTCTGAACAAAGGAATATCTTGTGTGACGAGCAGAAATGTTCACACTGGTACAGATCATTAGCCTCGTAGTCATGGTACTGGACTAGCAACCCAGAGGTCCTGAATTCAAATACCATCATGGCAAGTCAGCAAATTGAAACCAATAAATCTGGTTGATTGTGGGCAAGCACCAGAAAAGAAATGGCCACACGAAATGCTGCATTGTTATAGAATCTCAATTGATTCACCAATGTCCTTCAGTGAAGGGAATCGGCCACTCACAACTGCTGTGGTCGACACGTGCCTCCAGTCCCACTCTACATGGGTGACTCAATGTCCTCAGGACAGCTAGGTGTGGGCAATAATTATTAGCTTACCGCCACTGCGCCCATCCCAAGAACGACAACAACAAAAAGTAATGTCCTTTTCAGAGGTGACAATTCAGTCACATTTTCAGGAGCAAAAGCAGGAGTTTGGCTCTGCATCTGGTAAATCTGACCCAGTCACGTCTAAGCCATAGTGTACATGTTAAGTGAAACACATTCTTCTCTCCAGCCAATAACCAGTGTCTTTAGTGGACCATCATCATCATAGGCAATCGCCTCGAGATCAAGGAAGACTTGCTTTCACTCTAAAAGTGAGTTCTCAGGTGACTGTACAGTTCAATACGGGAATTACAGTCTCTGTCACAGGTGGGACAGACAGTCGTTGAAGGAAAGGGTGGGTGGGGAATCTGGTTTGCCGCACGCTCCTTCCGCTGCCTGCACTCGGCGATGAGACTCGAGGTGCTCAGCCCTCCCGGATGCTCTTCATCCACTTAGAACGGTCTTTGGCTAGGGACTCCCAGGTGTCGGTGGGGATGTTGCACTTTATAAAAGGAGGCTTTGCGGATGTCCTTGTAACGCTTCCTCTGCCCACCTGGGGCTCGCTTGCCGTGTAGGAGTTCCGAGTAGAGCGCTTGCTTTGGGAGTCTTGTATTGGACAATGTGGCCCATCCAACGGAGCTGGTCGAGTGTGGTCAGTGCTTCGATGCTGGGGATGTTGGCCTGACTGAGAACACTGACGTTGGTGCGTCTGTCTTCCCAGGGGATTTTCAGGATCTTGCGGAGACATCGTCTAGTTCCCAACATGCCTTAAGTCATGCCTTACATTCATGGGCCATCAAAAAAAACATATTTGCATGAAATGTTTCTTTTCAAACACCTCATGACAACGGGGCCAAAATATCCCGCTCCTAGCAATAAGAAGTTGTCGTGTATTGCATTACTTGTGGGCATGTCAAGTGGATTCCCTCAGCAGATGCACTTTGTTGAACTTCAAAATAATAAGGTTATCAACAGGCTTGCAGCTGACTCGGCATTATAAACCAAATACAAATTGTTCACACTCAACAGGATCTGCAAGGAGATGTGAAATGTCGTGTATTTCAACCTGGTTATTTCAAAAATGGACTCAGAATAAATTAAATCTAGATGATTGCAATTAGAGTTACCTGGGTAATGGTTTCAAAGGTTTTTTTTGTTAATGTTAGAGTGTTTGTGATTGGGATTACCAAGGTAACAGTTTGAGGGTCATTTTATGTTGCAACCTATTACACCCGTTGCTATTTTAGTGACTATTTAAGTTTTTCTCCAGGGATATTACTTTTCAAAGTACAGTGTATGCAAGAGGTGAATTTTACCTGTTAATTAAAAAAAAACACTTTTCTAATTTTTAAAAATTCATTCATAGTATGTGGACGTCGCTGGCAAGACCAGTATTTATTGCCCATTCCTAATTGCCTTGAGTGGCTTGCTGGGTCATTTCAGAGGGCAGTTAAGAGTCAACCAATTGCTGTGGGTCCTGGAGTCACATATAGGCCAGACCCGGTAAGGATGGCAGATTTCCTTCTCTAATAAGGACATTAGTGAACCAGGTGGGTTTTTACGACAATCCGGTAGTTTCAAGGTCACCATTACTGATACAGCTTTTTATTCCAAATTTTTATTTTCATTCATTAAATTTAAATCCCCCAGCTGCTGTGGTAGGATTTGAACTCATGTCTCTGGATTATTAATGCTGGCCTGTGGATTTCTAGTCCAGTAACATTACCACTAGGCTACTATTCCCTCGTATAATATCCCTGTAACTGCTAGTGTGGGATCAGTTTTTGATGTTGTTCCTACATTAAACGCAATTTAAATACTATGGTGTTCAACCCAGTTCTGAAAGCTATCTGGTTCACTGATTTTCCAAAGGCGACTTTGGCCACTTGATAAAGAGTAGCTTATCTTTGAGTAGGCAGTCCATGATGTCCAAGTTGAAGCAGCTGTGATAATCTCTCCTTCTAGGAATGTTATGTCGGGAAAGTGAGCTTTGACAATTTGGAAATGCACTTCAAAACATCGGGTGCAATGGACACCTGGAAAGAATAATGTGTGAAACTCTGTTGTCTTCGGTTTGCTTTATTGAAAATCGATAAATTTGAATGATAGAAGGACAGGCAGCAGATAGCCTATTCGAGTATACCATTTCTGCTGTCAGATGTTGTGTTTTATTTAGAAAAAAGGCATAATTTTGTGACGTCTAGGACAGGATCATAACATAACATTTCCTACATTACAACAGTGACTACACTCCAAAAAGTACTTCATTGGCTGTAAAGCGCTTTGAGACGTCCGGTGGTCATGAAATCTAAGTCTTTATTTTTTTCATATACACCTACCCCACCCTCGTTCACCCAGCCTATGTCCAGGCTGATTCAATCCCTGAATTTTGGCTCCTGGCCTACCTGTCGGCTCTGTCCCTTGCGCCCTAGATTCTGTAGCAGCCCCAACCCAAGCAGTCTCAGCCTGCTTCCGTTAGTGACCGCCAGTGTGTGCAATCCATCGTGGGAGGCACTTTGAAGTGTTTCGATGCGATAAGGCCCCATACAGTGGTTTGCATAAAGAAGGCCGACCTGTAGCGTACACCCTACTGGGAATGAGAACAAATATTTTGATAGTACGCCTCCAGATTCTTGGAAGCCTACATGTTTAATACAGCTGCACAGAGAAATGACAGTCAGAATGGACCTGACCTGGGACTTTAAGCAGTAAACCTTTGTGTGGCCTTTGACCAGTATCACTAAGCTGCAGTGATCTTGATTGATTGCACCACTCTTCCACCATGTTAGCATAACCAGATCCATTAACACTAAGTGCCTATTCCAGTATACCATTTCCAGAGAATATGGATTTTACTGCTTGAATGGACAACTGGTCACTGTCATGTCAAGGGCAGACTTTTGGGTAACCAAAATATCAATTACTAATATTATATTTGGAAATCTAAAAGCAATTTCTGGAATCTGATGCAGATTCAGTAGCTGTTTGTCCCTTATGCTGACAAAAAACACAAAATAATCTTTCACGACCAAGATTGTCAAGGTTGTCTTAGCTAATACATACCTTGAAGGGCTCTTTGCTTGCATTGATGAATGCCATTTTGTCTTTCGTAAATTTTCTGTTACATTCCCTTATGCAAAAAGACTTGCATTTCTATAGCGCCTTTCATGACCTCAGGATGTCAAAAGCGGATTACAGCCAATGAGGTACTTTTGAAGTGTAGTCACTGTTGAAATGTAGGAAACGCGGCAGCCAATATGCAGATGGCAAGGCCTCACAAACAGCAATGAGATAATGATCAGATGATCAGTTTTAGTGATGTTGATTGAGGGATAAATATTGGCTCGGAGATATAACATTTCAGAATATTACATAGTGCCCTGACTATTAAAAGTTTCTCCCACTAATTCTGGTAATCCACAATTTCCGTGAAGCAGAGCTGCTTTTGATCTAGCTATCGGTTTTACATAGAGAATATATTATGCTTTCGAGCGCTGATGCCATCAAGATGCGCACACTTGCTGTTTACGTCAGTGATGGAACTCTATCTTTACCAGGAGCTTGTGAAAACCTTACAAGCAAATGTCAATACTGATGGTGCCATTCTCTATTTGAGCTTATCTACATTCAGTGTCTCTTTGAATTATGATATACAGGCTGCTGCTTGCTAGTCATTCGGTTTCTGAAGCAAAAGCAAAAATAATTGCAAATGCTGAAAATTTGAAACTAAAACAGAAAACATTGGAAATACACAGCAGGTCACAAGACTAGATAACGTTACAGGTGTAGAACTGGCGTCAGAGCTGGAAGAAAGTACAAGTGAACAGCGTTTACCCAAAGGGAACAGAAATCAAGCGCAGGCAGCGGAAAGAGCGTGCGGCAAACCTGTCACACCCTCCCTTACCCTCAACGACTGTCTGTCCCACCTGTGACAGGGACTGTGGCTCTTGCATTGAACTGTTCAGCCGCCTAAGGTCTCATTTTAAGAGTGGAAGCAAGTCTTCCTCGATTCCGAGGGTCTGCCTTTGATGATGATAACCTCTGTGTAAGGTTCAGGTACTGGCTATACATTGTCTAATAAATGTGATGCTTGTTCTTCAGGTAAAACGCCAAAATCTTGAAACCAGTAGTTGTGATTGCGTAGATCTTTTTGAAGAGAGAGTAGACAAGGGTAATGCAGTAGATGTAATTTATCTAGATTTTCAAAAGGCCTTCGATAAGGTACCCCATAATAAACTGATGAAAAAGGTCAGAGAATGCGGAGTCAGGGGAAAAGTAGCAGAATGGATAGCGAGCTGGCTTTAATACAGAAAGCAAAGAGTAGGGGTAAAAGGTAGCTATTCACAGTGGCAGAATATGTGAAGTGGTGTTCCACAAGGATCAGTGCTGGAACCACTGTTCACAATTTATATTAACGATTTAGACTTTGGAATCAAAAACACAATTTCTAAATTTGAAGATGATATCAAATTGGGGGACAGATAGTCAGTCAATACTGAAGAGGACTGCAACAAATAACAAGAGGACATTAATAAATTTGCAGAATGGGCATATAATTGGCAAATAATGTTCAACACAGATAAATGTGAGGTATTACATTTTGGTAGGAAGAATAGGGAGGTCATTTATTACTTGGAGGGTGCGAGTCTGGGTGGGGTAGAGGAACAAAGGGATCTCGGAGTACAAATACACAAATCACTAAAAGTTGTGACACAGGTTAGCAAGGCCGTAAAAAAAAAAACAAGCACTAGGGTTTATTCTGGAGGTATAGAGTTGAAAAGTAGGGAAGTTATGTTAAACCTGTATTGAACCTTGGGTTAGACCACACTTGGAGTACTGCGTACAGTTCTGGTCGCTATATTATCAAAAGGATATAGGAGGCACTGGAGAGGGTGCAGAGAAGATTTACAAGGATGATACCAGAAATGCGAGGGTATACGATCAGGAAAGGATGAATAGGCTGGGTTTCTTTTCTCTTGAGAAAGGAAGGCTGAGGGGTGACCTAATAGAGGTCTTTAAAATTATGAAAGATTTTGATAGAGTGGATACAGAGAGAATGTTTCCATTTGTGGGGAAGAGCATAACTAGAGGCCATCAATATAATATAGTCACGAAGAAATCCAATCTCAGAAGAAACTTCTTTCCCCAAAGAGTGGTGAGGATGCAGAACTCACTACCGCAGGGTGGTGGTTGCAGCGAATAGTATCGATGCACTTAAGGGGAGGCTAGACAAACATATTAGGGAGCAGGGAATAGAGGGTTATACTGATAGATTTAGATGAGGAAACTTGAGTGGAGCATAAACACCGGCATGGACTGGTTGGGACGAATGGCCTTTTATGTGTCGTATATCTATGTAATCCTATGTAAAATCTGAAACTTAACTGCATCTATCTGGTAAGGGTTAGTGTAAGGATGCGGGGGGGGGGGGGGGGGAAAGAGTCGTAATGTGTAAGGAAGTTATATTTGGGATTAAGTTTACTTCAAATGGACCTGCTTGGTAATGGTACACTGAAATCAAATGAATCTTCTTTGAGAGAGTCACTAATCAGGGCCAGGCAGGTCTGTAGTACACCAGTGTGATAGTGAATAATGCCAATATCTTTCTGAAGAGACCTGAAGGGGTATAGCCATCACCAATGGGTAATTTAGGACGAGGATTTCAAGTTCAATGTGTTGGATGTTAGATAGCTAATGAAGATCGGTGAGGACACTGGTGTTAAAATAACATGGCAGCACCTCCCAAAACTGTGACCAAAACCACCTAGAAGGACAAAGGCGATAGGTGCATGGGAACACCATCACCTCCAAGTTCCCTGCCAATTCACACACCATCCTGACTTGGACACTTATCGCCGTTTCTTCATCGTCGCTGGGTCAAAATCCTGGAATTCCCTCCCTAACAGCACTGTGGGAGAACCTTCACTACATGGACTGCGGCGGTTCAAGAAGAGCCCCACCTTCTCAAGAGCTAGGGATGGACAATAAGTGCCGGCCATGCCAGCGACAATGAAGGAATAAAAGACATAATGCAATGACAGGATCCAAGCAGTGAAGTTCTGGATGAACTAGAACTTGGGAAGGCAGTAAGGAGATTGTTGGAGACATTGGGCTAGAAATTCGGAACTTTTTTTGGGCGGTATTTGAGGATTTAGAATAAAAATGCTATGATGGAAGGCTGTAAAATTCACCAAACGGTAATCGACGGTAGCAGTAAAATCCCATCTTGCACGATGGGATTTCTGTGCCAGAGCCGAATTCATTGATTTGAAAAAAAAATGGACCTTCTGCATATGCGCAATTTTTTTTTCTGCCAAATTTTTTATCCTGTCCTTTCTGTTCAGGTGTCAGGGTGCATCCGCACATGCACAGTACACCCAGCTCCCAATCAGACATTTTTCAGACACCGGAGACGATGCAGCACGTTGATCAGAGCAGGCAGAGGGCCAGAAAATGTTGTTTTGATGTGAATGAGTCACTGATAACAGCCATTGAGAGTAGATAGGGAGAGTTTAACAGGAGGGGTCAAGGTTAACCTCCCCCCACCCCCGACCCCCGCCATTGTAAAATGATTTTGGACCGCTGTTGCTGAGGAGATGTCCTCAGTGGATGACATTCCCAGGGACTACCAACAATGCAGGAAGAGGTGGAATGACCATTGCAAAGTCATGAGTGCTAGTAATATTTTTATTCATGCACTCCTTGAATACTTAAATTGTAAATCTGACACATGTTGCTGTACGTAGGCTTAGTGTTGCACTTTATTTGCCATGAATGATCGTTACACATTATTAAGACTGCTTTTTGACATCTTAAAAGAAGTTTCTGCACGTCGATGTATTCCTCATGAACCACGTGGAATTACCAGGGCTATTAAACAGATAGCTGTATTAAATGCACACAGTATGATATAAGTGCTTTGATGGCTATCTGTGTGTGCCACAAGAGCAGAATGGCACTCTGGTAACCATTTCTATTGCCATTTTTGCAGGAAAAGCTGTCACACAATCGACGCGAGCAGCGACGGACAGGTGGTGGCCCACCCAATACATATCCCTTGACTGACCTGGAGGAACGGGTGGCAGGCTTAATCGGTGCCCACGGGAGATCGACTAACTCTGCGGGTGCTGACCCCATGGGCGGAACTCAGGGTAAGTGCTGCAAAAACCCCAGGCTGGGTTGGGGCAATGTGATGCAGTGTCTGTGGACTCGGGTTCGGGTAATGTGATGTAGTGTCTTTCGATGACATATAATGCAGTACCGGTGGTCCTTCAAATAAGCCTGCGCTATGTGACCTTACTCAGGTCACCCTGCCCCCTCCACTACTGCTAACCACTCGTCTGCTGTTTTCTAATTTGGGGCACCACATCGTCCCATGCGAGCCTCCACCTCAGCCCACCGTGTGTGGGTCGAAGATGATGATGAGGGGCGGGCTGAGAACCCTCCAGAGGAGGAACAACATCATGAAGCTGTTGTGGGGTGGGGGGGCGTTGGAGGAGGTGCTGGGGATGGAGGGGGCGATGCAGACAGCACGTGTTTTAGCTGCGGCCGCAGGTTCCTCGGGGGGAAGCCACATTTACAGGCTTTGTCCCACCCGAGGCAGCGGGTGCAAGTCGTGTGCAGCAACGCAGCCCCAGGGTCGAATCCCGTATGCCATCTCTGCGGAGGTTGAGTCGGCAAAGCCGGTCTGCTAAAAGACAGGCCGACGCACACCTGGACATGGTGGGACAGTCAAGGGAGAGCATCGAACTCGGTCGAGAGCTCCTCCAGGCCCTGGGTGGCATTTCCGGCAACATCGCAGCACAATGTGCAACACAATCTGCAGACAGGTCGCAGATGTTTGCTGCGATCCGGGAGAACATCGATGCTGTCAATGCCCTACGGTAATTGATGGTCTCGACTTTTGGCACTGCAGTCTCCAGTGTCATACCACCCAGACCGACAGCACCTGTGAGTGGGGAGGCCGAACAAAAGCCTTCCGACTCAGAAGCCGGGCCTTCCATACCCTGAGCTTCTCCAGGGGGTCCAATGTCATCTCCATTGTCTCTCCCCCTGCAACAGCAGCGCCCTTCAGGCCTTGCTGCACACTGTCTTGGTCTCAACATGGGTAGGGATAGGGGCAAGAAGCGAGGGGTGGGTGGGGGGGAAGGTGGCCACAGTTAAATAGAAGTTTGGTGCAGGGGGGTGGGGGTTGTTATTGTTGTGTTACTGAGGCGTACGAAAGCATGGGCTTTATGCTAAACATCCGTAAGACAAAGGTCCTCCACCAGCCTCGGGAGCCTCCTATCAACAAGAGCAGGCATCGACGACAAGATCCAACACCACCTCCTGTGCGCCAGTGCAGTCTTCGGCTGCCTGAGGAAAAGAGTGTTTGAAGACCAGACCCTCCAAACTGCCACCAAGCTCATGGTCTACAAGGCTGTAGTAATACCCGCCCTCCTGTATGGCTCAGAGACATATGGCTCAGAGACATGGACCATGTACAGCAGACACCTCAAGTTGCTGGAGAAATATCACCAAAGATGTTTCCGCAAGATCCTAAAATCCCCTGGGAGGACAGGCACACCAACAGCAGCGTCCTCACTCAGGCTAATATCCCAAATATTGAAGCACTGACCACACTCGATCAGCTCCGCTGGGCAGGCCACATAGTCCACATGCCAGACACGAGACTCCCAAAGTAAGTGCACTACTCGGAGCTCCTTCATGGCAAACGAGCCAAAGGTGGGCAGAGGAAACATTTCAAGGACACCCGCAAAGCCTCCCTGAAAAAGTGCAACATCCCCACTGACACCTGGGAGTCCCTGGCCCAAGACCGCCCTAAGTGGAGGAAGTACATCCGAGAAGGCGCTGAGCACCTCGCGTCTCAACGTCGAGAGCATGCAGAAATCAAGCGCAGACAGCGGAAAGAGCGTGCGGCAAACCAATCCCACCCACCTCTTCCCTCAATGACTATCTGTCCCACCTGTGACAGAGTCTGTGGCTCTCGTATTGGACTGTTCAGCCACCAAAAAACTCACTTCAGGAGTGGAAGCAAGTCTTCCTCGATTCCGAGGGACTGCCTATGGCTGGTTACTGTTTATTTTGGTTATTTGATATAAGTTTTACAAATTGTTTCAAGTGAAACATTTATTTAAGTTCCAAAATTAAAGTTTACCAAGTTTCAACAACATGCAAATATTTCAAAAATGTAACGATGTGTTATAATTTCTTTTGTTCACATTAACCATTCTTGTGCAGTGTCTTATTTGTAGAATACATGGGGTAATAGTCAACATGGTGGGATAGAGTGGGCAGGCAAAGCTGAAACGTTGCTTTCACTGTTCAAGCAAAGCATTGATTTATGAGCTGCTGATGCAAGAATTTTGCAGCGGCGAAAGTTCCACGAGGCCTCCCCTATCGTTGTGGTGGGAGTGGCGGCATGGGTTCATCGCCAGGCTCCTCGTCCTCCTCCTCTCTCTCTCTTTCTCTCTCTCTCTCTCTCGAGGTTCTCCTGCAGTCCCCACTGACAATTCCTGTTCCCTCATGATGACCAAGTTGTGTATCATGCAGCACACCACAATGAACTCAGAGACCTGCTGAGGGGAGTATTGAAGGCTGCCTCCAGAGTGGTCCAGGCATCAAAAGAGCACTCTTTAACTGTCTTTTCGACAAATTTGCATGTGGCTATATGGCTGTTATTGTAGCGATGCTTGGCCTCTGTCTGAGGATTGCGGGGGGGGGGGGAGGGGTCATGAGCCAGGTGGCGAGGCTGTAACCTTTGTCCCCCAGCATCCAGCTCTGGCCTTGTGGCTGACGCTCCAACAGGTCAGAGCCACTGCTCTCACGCAAGGTGAAAGCATCATGGTGCTCCTTGGAAACTGGGCATTGACTGTTATGATGCGCTTCGTATGGTCGCATACAATCTGTACGTTCAGTTACTGGAATCCTTTTCGGTTTCGGTACACCTTTGGATCCTGTAAAGGTGCTCGCATGGTGATGTGCGTATTGTCAATGGCACCCTAAACCTTGCGGAAGCCAGCAATTCGTTCAAAACCCACAGCCCTCTCATTCTGGGCCTCCCTGGTCATTGGGCAGTTTATGAAGTCCATCCTGCGTGCATACACTGCAGTAATCACCTGGCGAATGCAGCTATGTGTAGCGTGCTGAGAGATGCAGCATGCGTCCCCTGCTGATGCCTGAAAGGAGCCAGAGGCACAGAAGGGCAAGTGCCACGGTCACCTTCACCTCGACGGGCAGTGCAGTCCTGTTCCCGCTGGTAGGCTGCAGGTCTGTCTTTATGAGCTAGCATTTCTCTGTGACCACCTCTTTTCGGAAGCGCAACCTTCGAATGCACTGTGCCTCGGACAGCTGCAGGTATGAACGCTGTTCCCTGTAAACTTGTTGGGGTAAGGCCTCCTCCCCATACATCTGCAAGCTCTTTGATTACGCTCATAATGCTCTTGAATAAGCCTTCTTGCAGCTCTATGCTGCAGCCACCATTATTGGCAGATATATTATAACCCCCTTTGTTTTAAATGTCCTCAAAATGTCCTCCAATGTGCTCAAATAGCCTTAAAAACTATGAACTCACAAAGGTCATTGTGTAAAATGTAGCCTCCTCTCAAAATCCTTTTATGCACTGAACTTCTGCTCCGTTTTTCAAAATGGCGTCATTAGCGCTGGGTGCGTCGCGGGTCCGAGCAGGTAAGACTTGAGTTTTCACAACTGTTTTTTTGGCGGGCGATAAAAATAACGGTATCGGCGAATTTCCCGCCCGCAGCAATAGCAGGGCTTGGCATGCCAATTTACTTGATAAAAACGGTGAAAAAAAAGGGCGGGCAGTATTTTTTACCGCCAGCGCATAACCGTTGCCGAATTTTCCACCCCGGTGCTAAATTTTGTACGTTGCGTTTACCGCCCCAAAAATGAATTTTTCCACCCAAAAACGGCGGAAAATGGGCGCAAACCTGAATTTCTAGCCCATTGAGTCTTTAGATGACAACAGTTTACCAGAGAGCTTGTGGCTATGGAAATAAGGCAAGAACAGAATGAGGAACTTTGCAGTTTTTCAACATTTCCCAGTTAGAAACATAGAAACATAGAAAATAAGTGCAGGTGTAGGCCATTCGGCCCTTCTAGCCTGCACCGACATTCAATGAGTTCATGGCTGAACATGCAACTTCAGTACCCCATTCCTGCTTTCTCGCCATACCCCTTGATCCCCCTAGTAGTAAGGACTTCATCTAACTCCTTTTTGAATATATTTAGTGAATTGACCTCAAAAACTTTCTGTGGTAGAGAATTCCACAGGTTCACCACTCTCTGGGTGAAGAAGTTTCTCCTCATCTCGGTCCGAAATGGCTTACCCCTTATCCTTAGACTGTGACCCCTGGTTCTGCACTTCCCCAACATTGGGAACATTCTTCCTGCATCTAACCTGTCTGAACCCATCAGAATTTTAAACGTTTCTATGAGGTCCCCTCTCATTCTTCTGAACTCCAGTGAATACAAGCCCAGCTGATCCAGTCTTTCTTGATAGGTCAGTCCCGCCATCCCGGGAATCAGTCTGGTGAACCTTCGCTGCACTCCCTCAATAACAAGAATGTCCTTCCTCAAGTTAAGAGACCAAAACTGTACACAATACTCCAGGTGTGGCCTCACCAAGGCCCTGTACAACTGTAGCAACACCTCCCTGCCCCTGTACTCAAATCCCCTCGCTATGAATCCAACATGCCATTTGCTTTCTTAACCGCCTGCTGTACCTGCATGCCAACCTTCAATGACTGATGTACCATGACACCCAGGTCTCGTTGCACCTCCCCTTTTTCCTAATCTGTCACCATTCAGATAATAGTCTGTCTCTCTGTTTTTACCACCAAAGTGGATAACCTCACATTTATCCACATTATACTTCATCTGCCACGCATTTGCCCACTCACCTAACCTATCCAAGTCACTCTGCAGCCTCATAGCATCCTTCTCGCAGCTCACACTGCCACCCAACATAGTGTCATCCGCAAATTTGGAGATACTACATTTAATCCCCTCGTCTAAATCATTAATGTACAGTGTAAACAGCTGGGGCCCCAGCACAGAACCTTGCGGCACCCCACTAGTCACTGCCTGCCATTCTGAAAAGTACCCATTTACTCCTACTCTTTGCTTCGTGTCTGACAACCAGTTCTCAATCCATGTCAGCACACGACCCCCAATCCCATGTGCTTTAACTTTGCACATTAATCTCTTGTGTGGGACCTTGTCAAAAGCCTTCTGAAAGTCCAAATATACCACATCAACTGGTTCTCCCTTGTCCACTCTACTGGAAACATCCTCAAAAAACTCCAGAAGATTTGTCAAGCATGATTTCCCTTTCACAAATCCATGCTGACTTGGACCTATCATGTCACCTCTTTCCAAATGCACTGCTATGACATCCTTAATCATTGATTCCATCATTTTACCCACTACTGAGGTCAGGCTGACCGGTCTATAATTCCCTGTTTTCTCTCTCCCTCCTTTTTTTAAAAAAGTGGGGTTACATTGGCTACCCTCCACTCAATAGGAACTGATCCAGAGTCAATGGAATGTTGGAAAATGACTGTCAATGCATCCGCTATTTCCAAGGCCACCTCCTTAAGTACTCTGGGATGCAGTCCATCAGGCCCTGGGGATTTATCGGCCTTCAATCCCATCAATTTCCCCAACACAATTTCCCAACTAATAAGGATTTCCCTCAGTTCCTCCTCCTTACTAGACCCTCTGACCCCTTTTATATCCGGAAGGTTGTTTGTGTCCTCCTTAGTGAATACCGAACCAAAGTACTTGTTCAATTGGTCTGCCATTTCTTTGTTCCCCGTTATGACTTCCCCTGATTCTGACTGCAGGGGACCTACATTTGTCTTTACTAACCTTTTTCTCTTTACATATCTATAGAAACTTTTGCAATCCATCTTAATGTTCCCTGCAAGCTTCTTCTCGTACTCTATTTTCCCTGCCCTAATCAAACCCTTTGTCCTCCTCTGCTGAGTTCTAAATTTCTCCCAGTTCCCGGGTTCACTGCTATTTCTGGCCAATTTGTATGCCACTTCCTTGGCTTTAATACTATCCCTGATTTCCCTTGATAGCCACGGTTGAGCCACCTTCCCTTTTTTATTTTTACTCCAGACAGGAATGTACAATTGTTGTCGTTCATCCATGCGGTCTCTAAATGTCTGCCATTGCCCATCCACAGTCAACCCCTTAAGTATCATTCTCCAATCTATCCTAGCCAATTCACGCCTCATACCTTCAAAGTTACCCTTCTTTAAGTTCTGGACCATGGTCTCTGAATTAACTGTTTCATTCTCCATCCTAATGCAGAATTCCACCATATTATGGTCACTCTTCCCCAAGGGGCCTCGCACAACGAGATTGCTAATTAATCCTCTCTCATTACACAACACACAGTCTAAGATGGCCTCCCCCCTAGTTGGTTCCTCGACATATTGGTCTAGAAAACCATCCCTTATGCACTCTCGGAAATCCTCCTCCACTGTATTGCTTCCAGTTTGGTTAACCCAATCTATGTGCATATTAAAGTCACCCATTATAACTGCTGCATCTTTATTGCATGCACCCCTAATTTCCTGTTTGATGCCCTCCCCAACATCACTACTACTGTTTGGAGGTCTGTACACAACTCCCACTAACGTTTTTTGTCCTTTGGTGTTCTGCAGCTCTACCCATATAGATTCCACATCATCCAAGCTAATGTCCTTCCTAACAATTGCATTAATCTCCTCTTTAACCAGCAATGCTACCCCACCTCCTTTTCCTTTTATTCTATCCTTCCTGAATGTTGAATACCCCTGGATGTTGAGTTCCCAGCCCTGATCATCCTGGAGCCACATCTCTGTAATCCCAATCACATCATATTTGTTAACATCTATTTGCACAGTTAATTCATCCACCTTATTACGGATACTCCTTGCATTAAGACACAAAGCCTTCAGGCTTGTTTCTTTAACACCCTTTGTCCTTTTAGAATTTTGCTGTATAGTGGCCCTTTTTGTTCTTTGCCTTGGGTTTCTCTGCCCTCCACTTTTCCTTGTCTCCTTTCTGTCTTTTGCTTTTGTCTCCTTTTTGTTTCCCTCTGTCTCCCTGCATTGGTTCCCATCCCCCTGCCATATTAGTTTAACTCCTCCCCAACAGCACTAGCAAACACTCCCCCGAGGACGTTGGTTCCGGTCCTGCCCAGGTGCAGACCGTCCGGTTTGTACTGGTCCCACCTCCCCCAGAACCGGTTCCAATGCCCCAGGAATTTGAATCCCTCCCTGCTGCACCACTGCTCAAGCCACGTATTCATTTGCACTATCCTGCGATTCCTACTCTGACTAGCACGTGGCACTGGTAGCAATCCCGAGATTACTACTTTTGAGGTCCTACTTTTTAATTTAGCTCCTAGCTCCTTAAATTCATTTCGTAGGACCTCATCCCTTTTTTACCTATGTCGTTGGTACCAATGTGCACCACGACAACTGGCTGTTCTCCCTCCCTTTTTAGAATGTCCTGCACCCGCTCCGAGACATCCTTGACCCTTGCACCAGGGAGGCAACCTGGAGTCTCGGTTGCGGCCGCAGAAACGCCTATCTATTCCCCTCACAATTCTAGTCATACAGTTGGAAACTCTGCTTCGAAGTTTCCATTCTCCTTGTCTTTAGGGTGCTTTCAAGTGGTCAATTTTCAGTCACAATTCTACAATAATGAGTTAATTTTAGGGGCCTTTACTAGTATTGCCAACTTTCACAATATTGGGAATTTAGAAAAATTCCTCAAGAAAATCGCATCAATGGCTCAGAAATTCCAGTCCGCTACTTCCCGTGGGCGATCGAGGGAAAAACTTTAATAAGATGCGTACTTACCTGAAGCTGCTGTGCCCACGCGAGTTCCCAGTCCTGAGGCCTCCTCCAACTGCGCATCGCAGCGTGTGCATGTCAGGACGTGCACAGGGCTGGAGCTGCAGTCACATGGCTCTGGGCAGCCAATCAGGTAAAGTATAAAAACATAAGAAATAGGAACAGGAGTAGGCCATAAGGCCCCTCAAGCCTGCTCCACCATTCAATAAGATCATGGCTGATCTGATCATGGACGATCTGATCATGGACTCAGCTCCACTTCCCTGCCCGCTCCCCATAACCCCTTATCCCCTTATCGTTTAAGAAACTGTCTATTTCTGTCTTAAATTTATTCAATGTCCCAGTTTCCACAGATTTACAACCCTCAGAGAATAAATTTCTCCTCATCTCTGTTTTAAATGGGCGGCCCCTTTTTCTAAGATTGTGCCCTCTAGTTCTGGTCTTCTCCATCAGTGTTAACATCCTCTCTGCATCCACCTTGTCAAGCCTCCTCATAATCTTATACATTTCGATAAGATCACCTCTCATTCTTCTGAATTCCAATGAGTAGAGGCCCAACCTACTCAACCTTTCCTCATAAGTCAACCCCCTCATCCCCGGAATCAACCTAGTGAACCTTTCTGCCAAAACCTCACTCTTTCCAACATTATACTCCATCTGCCAAATTTTTGCCCACTCACTTAGCCTGTCTATGTCCTTTTGCAGACTTTTTGTGTCCTCCTCACACGTTGTTTTTCCTCCCATTTTTGTATCATCAGCAAACTTGGCTACTTTACACTCAGTCCCTTCTTCCAAATCGTTAATATAGATTGTAAATAGTTGGGGTCCCAGCACTGATCCCTGCGGCACCCCACTAGTTACTGGTTGCCAACCAGAGAATGAACCATTTATCCCAACTCTCTGTTAGTTAGCCAATCCTCTATCTATGCTAATATATTACCCCCAACCCCTTGAACTTTTATCTTGTGCAGTAACCTTTTATGTGGCACTTTGTCAAATGCCTTCTGGAAGTCCAAATACACCACATCCACAGGTTTCTCTTTATCCACCCTGTTTGTTACATCTTCAAAGAACTCCAGCAAATTTGTCAAACATGACTTCCCCTTCATAAATCCATGCTGACTCTGCCTGACCGAATTTTGCTTTTCCAAATGTCCTGCTACTGCTTCTTTAATAATGCGACATTAAACGATAAAGGAATTATTATGTTCTCATTCATAATAATAGAAATTCAGTAAGTTGGAGTTCCCATTATTATGAATGAGAAAGCCCCCAAACACTAATAATAAATAGAAAAAATACACCACGTATTTTTATTAATTTAAATTAAAGATATTTATATATTATAAAAATATATATATTTTTCCGATTGTTAAAAAAGTTTTTAAATTATGGTTTAAAATAAACTTACCGTAGTGGGAAGGGTTTTTAAACAATAAAATATATTATTATAATTTTATTTTCAAATGTTTTTGTGTATTTTAAACTCTTATGCCTGTAAAAATAGGTTATGCACCTGCTTTTATCAGGCGCAAGAGTTTTGAGGACATTTGCTGGGCAAGATATGGGTAAATACCGCAATCTTGCCCTTGCAAATGTCCTGGCTGCCGAGATACAGAGGATCTGTCAAGCTCCAGCTTGACAGATCGGAAAAGCTGGTTTTCAGTGCATAAGAACATAAGAAATAGGAACAGGAGTAGGCCATACGGCCCCGCGAGCCTGCTCCGCCATTTAATACGATCATGGCTGATCCGATCATGGACTCAGGTCCACTTCTCTGCCTGCTCCCTATAGCCCCTTATCGTTTAAGAAACTGTCTAGTTCTGTCTTAAATATATTCAATGACCCAGCTTCCACAGCTCTCTGAGGCAGAAAATTCCACAGATTTACAACCCTCAGAGAGGAAATTCCTCCTCATAGTTTTAAATGGGCGGCCCCATTGTGCGCTGAAAAACGGCTTTTGCGATGCCTTCCCAGGTCCGTACACACACTTATTTGCGAGTTTGCCACACGAGTTGTGAGCAAGCAGGGGTGGATTAACCCACAGGAGCCCCAGCCATAACTGTGGGGCCACCCGCTCGAATTGCCGGAGTCTGCGAAGCTCCCACTGCGTGACGCCTCAAGTAGAGAGGGTGTGACTGGAGCCAGCTGAGGGTGGAGAGGCAGCGTCATGGGCAGCAGGTTTAACGCCAACCCAGGAATCTACTTAGCAAAGGTCGGGCGGGTATAGTTCTGCCGCCCGCTGATTACTCTCCACCAGGCAGAGCCCTGACACTTTCCAGCAGTCGCCACCCGACTTCCTGCCCGTTCCAGGATCAGCTCTGGCACAGCTCGGCCTCCAACTTCTTGCTCAATTACACATCGTTTTATAAACCCAACATCTTCCATTTATATTGCGCCTCACAGAAGCATAAATCAGACAAAAATCGACACTGTGCAAGAAAAGGAGACATTAGGGCAAGTGACCAAAAGTTTGGTCAGAGACAGTTTTTAAGCAGAGTCTTAAAGGAGAGAGGTGTGGAGAGGTCGAGAGAGGGAATTCCAGAGCTTAGGGCCGAGATGGCTCAAGGCCCCGCCGCCAATGGCTGCGCGAAGGAAATGGGGGATGTACAAGAGGTCAGGGTTGGAGGAACGTGGTGTTCTCGGCGGGTTGTAGGGCTGGAGGAGGTTACAACGATTGGGTGGGACGAGGCCATGGAGGGATTACACAAGAACATAAGAAATAGGAGCAGGAGTAGCCCCTACGGCCCCTCGAATCTGCTCCGCCATTCAATAAGATCATGGCTGATCATCGACCTCAAATCCACTTTCCCACCCGATCTCCATAATCCCTTGATTCCCCTAGACTCCAAAAACCTATCTATGTCAGCCTTGAATATACTCTAAGACTCAGTATCCACAGCCCTCTGGGGCAAAGAATTTCAAAGATTCACAACTCTCTGAGTGAAGAAATTACTCCTCATCTCAGTCTTAAATGGCCGACCCTTTATCCTGAGACTATGCCTCCTAGTTCTACACACTCCAGCCAGGGGAAACAACCTCTCAGCATCTACCCTGTCATGGTCCTTCAGAATCTTGTATGTTTAAATGAAATCACCTCTCGTTTTTCTAAACTCCAGAGAGTATAGGCCCATTCTACTCAATCTCTCCTCATAGGACAGCCCTCCCACGCCAGTAATCAATCTAGTGAACCTTTGTTCCACTGCCTCCAAGGCAAGTATATCCTTCCTTAGATAAGGAGACCAAAACCATGCACAGTACTCCATGTTGATCTCACCAAGGCCCTATACAAATGTAGCAAGACTTCCTTCCTCTTATACTCCAACCCCCTTGCAATAAAGGTCAACATGCCATTTGCCTTCCTTATTGTTTGGATTGGAACATGAGGATGAGAATTTTTTTTTTTTTTTTTTTAAATCGAGGTGTTGATGGACCAGGAGCTGATGTAGGTCAGTAAGCACAGGGGTGATGGTTGAATGTGACTTGACACAGCCTGGTTAACTGAATAGTATACCCCGGAGCCAATTGCAAAGGGGTTGTAGTATAAAAGCAGGGAAGTCTTGCTGGAGCTATACAGAGTATTGGTGAGGCCACACCTTGAATACTGTGTGCAGTTTTGGTTTCCATATTTACGAAAGGATATACTTGCTTTTGAGGCAGTTCAGAGAAGGTTCACTAGGTTGATTCTGGAGATGAGGGGGTTGACTTATAAAGGAAAGGTTGAGTAGGTTGGGCTCATTGGAATTCAGAAAAATGAGAGGTGATCTTATCGAAACGTATAAGATTATGAGGGGTCTTGACAAGGTGGATGCAGAGAGGATGTTTCCACTGATGGAGGAGACTACAATTAGAGGGCATGATCTTAGAAAAGGGGCTGCCCATTTAAAAGTGAGATGAGGAGAAATGTCTTCTCTGAGGGTTGTAAATCTGTGGAATTCACTGCCTCAAGAGCTGTGGAAGCTGGGACATTGAATAAATGTAAGACAGAAATAGATAGTTTCTTCAACGGCAAGGTGATAAGGAGTTATGGAGAGCGGGCGGGGAAGTGGAGCTGTGTCCATGATCAGATCAGCCATGATCTTATTGAATGGTGGAGCAGGCTCGAGGGGCCGTATGGCCTATTCCTGTTCCTATTTCTTATGTTCTTATGTAATCTGTGCATCGCTGCTTTCTATGGTAGATCTATGCAAAAGGAAGCATAATCTCTGCGAGTCCTCTACATCTCCGTGTTGCTCAAGCACTTCTCTTTGAGTTTGAACTTTCTTTTTTTCCCCTCCTCACTGCTGTAATGTTGTATAAATTATTGTTTAATTTAATTCCCAATGAACACATTACCGCAAACACATTATTTCACTCCTGGCAGTTCAATTCAACAAGCACAATTACACAAGAAACCTTCAGCCAAAGAGTCACAGTATCCTGGCAGAATTACGACAAAGCATTAAATCCAGCAAGTAATCTTTTATGAACCAAAAGGCCATCTCCACATTCAGAAATCCTCCACAAAATGAATTACATTTTAAAAAGGCGCGTGCTTGATAAGTGTCCTTTCAACCATTGGTGGCCGTGCCTTCTGTTGCCTAGGCCCCAAGCTCTGGAACTCCCTGCCTAAACCTCTCCGCCTCTCCACCTCTCTTTCCGCCTTCAAGACACTCCTTAAAACCTATCGCTTTAACCAAGGTTTAGGTCACTTGTGCTAATTTCCACTTATGTGGCTCCGTGTCAAATTTTTAATCTCATAATACTCCTGTAAAGCGCCTTGGGACGTTTCATCATGTTAAAGGTGCTATATAAATACAAGTTGTTGTTGTTGAGTGGATGAAGGTTTTAGTATTTCAACTACTGTAGTAACTTTACACTCAGGAATTGAACAAAGAACAAGATGGCTAACTGCGGTCATAGGGTGATCAGTGACATTACAAATATTACACGCAACTTTTGACCTCTGCCCCAATATCGCACGCTGGGCCGTTACCCCAACTTAAAGTGTGAGAAATTGAATTTGGCTCATATTTTTCTCCCTCCACTTCACCACAATGTTCTCCTCTTGCTAAGGTTCCACCAATGCCAGCAACCCCCTCCACTGTCACTGTTACTAGGTAAAATAATGGGACTAAAGGCGGACAAGTCCCCTTACATCCTAGGTATTATGTATGTAAGCACCTTGATAATGACTCCACGAGGCAGGGGTATGGTGCTCAAACTGTCTAGACTGTAGCCCTTTATTTGTAGCTCCTTGAGTGAGGATACCTAGAGGTTAGGTCTCCAGCAGCAGCACCCTCTGGTGTACAGGTAAGGTGTGTACAGTGTAAAGATACATTCAATGTTACAGACATCATATAACAATACAAGCATGCATACATAACACTAGGGTCTTAAGAGAAGTAGCTGCAGAGATGCATTGGTTGCAATCTACCAAAATTCCCTGGATTCTGGGGCGGTCCCAGCAGATTGGAAAATCGCAAATGTAACGCCCCTATTTAAAAAAGGAGGCAGACAAAAAGCAGGAAACTATAGACCAGTTAGCCTAATATCTGTCGTTGAGAAGATGCTGGAGTCCATTATTAAGGAAGCAGTAGCGGGACATTTGGAAAAGCATGATTCAAGCAAGCAGTGTCAGCATGGTTTTATGAAAGGGAAATCATGTTTGACAAATTTGCTGGAGTTCTTTGAGGATGTAATGAGCAGGGTGGATAAGGGGGAACCAGTGGATGTGGTATATTTGGATTTCCAGAAGGTACAACATAAGAGGTTACTGCACAAGATAAAAGCTCACGGGGTTGGGGGAATATATCAGCATGGATAGAGGATTGGCTAACTAACAGAAAACAGAGAGTCGGGATAAATGGGTCATTTTCCGGTTGGCAAACAATGACTAGTGGGGTGCCGCAGGGATCGTGCTGGGTCTCTACGAATGATTTGGATGACGGGACCGAGTGTAATGTAGCCAAGTTTGCTGATGATACAAAGGTGAGTGGGAAAACAAATTGTGAGGAGGACACAAAAAATCTGCAAAGGGATATAGATAGGCTAAGTGAGTGGGAAAAAATTTGGCAGATGGAGTATAATGTGGGAATATGTGAGGTTATTCACTTTTGCAGAAATAATAGAAAAGCAAATTATAATTTAAATGGAGAAAAATTGCAAAGTGCTGCAGTAGAGAGAGACCTGGAGTTCCTTGTGCATGAAACACAAAAAGTGAGTATGCAGGTACAGCAAGTAATCAGGAAGGCAAACGGAATGTTGGCCTTTATTGCAAGGGGGATAGAGTATAAAAGCAGAGAAGTCCTGCCACAACTGTATAGGGTATTGGTGAGGCCACACCTGGAGTACTGCGTATAGTTTTAGAGTCCGTATTTAAGGAAGGATATACTTGCATTGGAGGCTGTTCAGAGAAGGTTCACCAGGTTGATTCCGGAGATGAGGGGGTTGACTTATGAGGATAGGTTGAACAGGTTGGGCCTATACACGTTGGAGTTCAGAAGAATGAGAGGTGATCTTATTGAAACTTCTAAGATAATGAGGGGGCTTGACAAGGTGGATGCAGAGAGGATATTTCCACTCACAGGGGAAACTAAAACTTGGGGACATAGTCATCAATAAGGGGCCGCCCATTTAAAACTGAGATAAGGAGATATTTCTTCTCTCAGAGAGTTGTAAATCTGTGGAATTCTCTGCCCCAGAGAGCTGTGGAGGCTGAGTCATTGAATATATTTAAGATGGAGATAGACAGTGTTTTGAGCGATAAGGGAGTAAAGGGTTATGGGGAGCGGACAGGGAAGTGGAGCTGAGTCCAAAATCAGATCAGCCATGATTTTATTGAATGGCAGAGCAGGCTCGAGGGGCCAAATGGCCTACTCCTGCTCCTATTTCTTATGTTCTTCATACCGTTCTTTTGTGCTCCCCTAGCCGAAATGCCCAAATTTCAAGCCCTTAAGAAAACGCTTGGCCAAAATTGTTTTAAAAGGTCGAGGCAATATTTTACAACTGAAATTTAGAATTTGTCAGTGAGTCGAAGGTTGTAGAGTAATGTAACATGCAGCTTGGCTGTTCTTGACAAGTCAAGGTTAGATTGGAGAGCTAACTCAAGCTCCCGTCTACTCCCAGGATTTCTTGGAAATCATCCATAGTCCTTATCAAGCTTGTTTCATCCTTGAACTTTTGCAATGTTTCAAATACAGCTGTAAGGGTTTTCTCCACCCCCACACCTTCCCCCCACACTAACCCATTGCACTATCCAGTCCCAGACAATTGCCAGTCACTGTTGGGCCAGGCCACTCACCAAGTTGAATATCACAGTAATTTACACTGGGGAAATAACATCTTGGGCTGGATTTTCCGGTCCTTTACGCTCCGATTTTTACCCCGGAGCGGGGTGAGAGGCGGTGGTGAGATCTCCTGCGCCCCGTCGTGATCCTCCGGTCGGGTTTAGCGACGCCGCTCAGCAGCACCGCCGGGTAGAGCTGCGCCGGCTGTGCCAGGCCTCTGGTTGCGACCCCGGCAATAGTTGTGACTTTTGCCCGATCCGTCTGCCCAGAAGTGAGCCCACGATGACCACCTGGAAATTCAGAGCGATCCAGCATAGCCGGCAGTGCAGAGGAAGGTTTGTTCTTGTCGCTTTTTTAGCGAGTTGTGCTGTGGTGGCGTGGGCAATGTTTTGGGAATGTTTTTGTGGGGGCTTTTTTGAGGTTTCCCCCCACCTCCCACCCCCGCCCCAGGCCTGTCTCGGAACACTCCCGGCCTGGCTCTTTAGTTTGTGAATTTCCCATCCTTGCGCCACCAAAAGTGTACCGCGCCTCCCTTAGCGCTGTGCCCCCCTGACACAGGGCCCAGATGCCCAAACTTACATACTAAAGCGCAAACTACTCCCGGGCCGGTAACTTTCGCGCCCCGCCTCAGTTTTCCCCCCAAAACAAAAAAGCCCAAAATCCAGCCCCTTGTCCAGACAATGGCTGTGGTTAAATGGTACATCGCAAACCAGAAGGGATTCTAGTCCTGGGTTGTCCACTCAGCATGTAGCTAATTGGGAATCCAGATATTTTGTTAATTGCATTTTTAATTAGTGAATAACAATAGACACCATCATGTGATCGCAATACTGTATACGCACAACATTTGCATATGTGCTTTAATGGCATGGTGAAAGGCAGGGTGTGCTAGGGTTTTTTTTAAATCAGTGTCATGTGTTTTAGTTCCTTGGGCACTGTTTACTTGTTATCGACTAAACCCGGCTGAAAATGCCAGACTTCAGCGCCACGGAATCATCAGCAACATTGTAACGAGAGGGGAGCTGCCATTGTGGGAAGAGAAAGACAGCACCATTTTGCACCTAATGGAGGCAGATGTTTGTTTGGGTAGCACTCTCGCCTCTGAGTCAGAAGGTTGTGGGTTCAGGTCTCATTCCAGGGGCTTGAGCACAAAAAAAATCCAGGCTGACACTCCAGTACAGTGCTGAGGGAGTGCTGCACTGTCGGAGGTACCTTCTTTTGGATGAGACGTTAAACTGAAGCCCCGTCTGCTCTCTCAGGTGAACGTAAAAGATCCCATGGCACTATTTCGAAGAAGAGCAGGTGAATTATCCTCGGTGTTCTGGCCAATATTTATCCCTCAATCAACATCACTAAAGAAACAGATTATCTGGTCATTATCACATTGCTGTTTGTGGGAGCTTGCTGTGCGCAAACTGACTGCCGGGTTTCCTACATTGTAACAGTGACTACACTCCAAAAGTACTTCATTGGCTGTGAAGCGCTTTGAGACGTCCAGTGGTCTTGAAAGGCGCTATATAAATGCAAGTCATTCTTTCTTTCGTTAGCATATCTTAGCCAGTACAGCTGTAAACATACAAGTTGCCTCCATGTTGTCCATGAGGGCAGGAGGAATGGATAGAGCCGGCACAGACATGAGGAGTCGAATGGCCTCCTTCAGTGCTGTATGATTCTTAGATTAGACTCATACGCAGTCTCTGTCCATACTTGCATATGAATGAATGATCACGTGAGGAAGGTTCTAGAAGGTTTCCGTCTGAAAGATTAACAGCAATAGCATTCAAAAGGTTATCTTAAAAAATATATAAAGCTATAAGAGATTAGCATTTTGAATGGCGCAGATAAAGGAATAAGAGATTGGAGATGGGGACAAGGACGGCACAGAGCTACGAGAGGGAGGTGGGGGAGAAGGTTGACGCACTCCTGATACAGACCTGCAAGAATGTTGGCAAACACTGCACTTAATTCATACACATTAAACCAACAGCATTATTATGAATTGCATTTTAAAACATTTGTGTGTGGTTAAGATGAAATTATGGCCCTCAATAAATCGGCACACAAAGCAGTTTTGTCTATCTTTATCTCCATCTTCGTCCTTGGAATCATAACACATCACTAAACCATAATCTTTCTGTACTTTGAAGTTACGTTTCAATTCAGAATCGATTGCAGGACAAACTTAAAAAATTCAGAACAGCATTGAGCGCAAAAAAAATGTAGAGTCAATGTCAGCATTACAGATCCGGTAAATGTGATGTTCACCATCGAGAACTACGACAGCTTGAAATTCCATTCAAATACACACAGCTGGATATTTTGCCTCGGAAGTGACGCGCTTACAAAAATCATCCCGTTTTAAGCAGACGGGGCGAATTTTTTGGAACAGCTGGTGCAGGAGGGCAGATAGCTGGGGTATGGTAGTGCAGTGGTAATATTACTGTACTAGTAATCCAGAGGCACTCCACTCTGAGCTCCGTCACAGCAAGCGAGACCCAGGAGGGCAGAGAAAAGCCTCCTTGAAAAAATATAACATCCCCACCGACTCTTGGGAATCCTTGGCCCAAGACCACTTAAAGTGGAGGAGAAGCATTGGAGAAGGCACCAAACACTTTAGGTTTCTCAGTCAGGAGCACGTGGAAGCCAAGCACAAACAGCGGAAGGAGCTTACGGCAAACAAAGTACCACACCCACCCCAGTCCCTTCAACCACCACCGGCCCCACCTGTGACAGAGGATTCATTAGTCACATTAGAACTCATATTAGTGTGGAAGCAAGTCATCCTTGAATCCAGGGGACTGCCCAAGAACAACAATCCAGAGGCCTGGGCGAATAATCCAGAAAATCGCGAGTTCAAATCCCACCACGGCAGCTTGAGAGCTTGAATTCAGTACTTTTTTTTACAAAATCTGGAAATAACAAGTAGTAAAAATGACCGTGAAGCTGTCGGATTGTGGTAAAAACCCTTCTGGTTCACTAATGTCCTTTAAGGAAGGAGACCTGCCGTCTATTGAGGGAGTGCAGCGAAGGTTCACCAGACTGATTCCCGGGATGGCGGGACTGACATATCAAGAAAGACTGGATCAACTGGGCTTGTATTCACTGGAGTTCAGAAGAATGAGAGGGGATCTCATAGAAACGTTTAAAATTCTGACGGGGTTAGACAGGTTAGATGCAGGAAGAATGTTCCCAATGTTGGGGAAGTCCAGAACCAGGGGTCACAGTCTAAGGATAAGGGGTAAGCCATTTAGGACCGAGATGAGGAGAAACTTCTTCACCCAGAGAGTGGTGAACCTGTGGAATTCTCTACCACAGAAAGTTGTTGAGGACAATTCACTAAATATGTTCAAAAAGGAGTTAGATGTAGTCCTTACTACTAGGGGGATCAAGGGGTACGGCGAGAAAGCAGGAATGGGGTACTGAAGTTGCATGTTCAGCCATGAACTCATTGAATGGCGGTGCAGGCTCGAAGGGCCGAATGGCCTACTCCTGCACCTATTTACTGTGTTTCTTTACCTGATCAGGCCTATACGTGACTCCAGTCTCACACTGTCTTGACTCTTACACTGCCCTCTGAAATGGACTAGCAAATCATCATCATCGTAGGCGGTCCCTCGAAGCGAGGATGTCTTGCTTCCACGCCAAAAAGGGATAAGTTCACATATGTTTCAATGAAGGACCTAATATTCCAGATCCCAAACTAAATGTTGAAGGGTGGAAAATGCCTGTGCGTGGATTTTTCTTAAAAACGTGTGGTGACCGTTGCACACCAGCCACCACACGGGCTTGACAGAGCTAGGTCTTGGTCCAGTGGCAAGTATTACCCAAGACGACTGGAGACCAGCTCTGCTGCACGGACATAGTGTGCACACATATTGCAGTGTGGGCTGGCCCGTGCTGCCCCTGGGCCCTTGCCTCTTCTGGGCCCCGAACTCGAACCTCTCCTGGGCCCCGATCACATCGCTCCACGAACTCTTGCCGCTCCTTCGCCCGAATCTCGGAAGGTATCAAATAGAAGGCAGCTCACCACCACCTTCTCACAGCAACAAGCTATGGGCAATAAATGCAAGCCTTGCCAGCGACACCAACATCTTGAGAATGAATCTTAAAAATACAGCAGTTCAGAGGGAAGTGGTGGTGATGGTCGCAGAACACATTGAGCCCCTGACCTGTGGGGAGGGTGAAGCCTGCAAACTGGTGGGGCTGAAGTCGACAATTATCGACCAAGGAAACATTGAACCTTCAGTCGCCGCGCACACTGAAACAAACATTAGTTCGTGTGGGATTTCCACAACAGTCATGCCTTTTGAAGGGGAATATTGAAGATCATGCGTCTGTCAGTCTGAGCGGAAACATCAGTCGAGGGCCGACTGACCTATTCAGAGCCAAAGTGGTGAGCCGGGCCACCTAATCAACCTATGTGCTCGAGACCGTGGTGCGCATCGCCACTGGTACGTAACCAGAATTGATCGGAGCGGCCCAAGACATTGCAGCCTTGAATTCTGTCCCCTTCCACATGGAGAGATACCTTTACAAGAAATTCTTTCCCACAAAAAAAAAAGTGCTTAGGCATGACAAAACGCAGGAAAGATGTTGGGACATTTAGTTCACTTTCTTCCCACGGTGGAAGAACACGAAATAATGTGGCGACAGGCTGGGTCTTCTCACCAGCAAAGACACAAATCCAATGGGTTAATGCGTCCCTTTCCCCCGCCACTTCTCCAAATCAAAAACAACCATGCAGCTTTCCCTCCCCAATACTGGCTGCATCTCTGATCTGAAAAATAAAACATAATTCCAGAAAAGGACAGCAAGTCCATCTGTAGAGGTAATTTTAACCAAAGTCGCCAGTCAGGAAACCCACCTTCGATGGCGAGTTAAATCGGGCGGGGTGAAAAATACAGCCTTGCGCCCCCTTCCTGTCAGTTTCCCGACGGGAGGATTAGGTTAAAATTGCCCCCTTTATCTGTGAAGACGAAATGTAGGTTTACGTTGAAGAGAGATACTGGAAAATTAGAGTTTATTTTTGAAAAGCTGGTGGATAACATGCAACAATCATCTCATTTAAAGCTGTTAATTCAGAATAAGGAATTGCCCGTTTAACATGGAAATGAGGAAACATAGAAAATAGGTGCAGGAGTAGGCCATTCGGCCCTTCGAGCCTGCACCGCCATTCAATGAGTTCATGGCTGAACATGCAACTTCAGTATCCTGAGTAATTTCTTCTCTCAGGAGGTCGTGAATCTTTGGAATTCTCTACCCCAGAGAACTGTGGCAGCCGACTCACTGAGTATATTCAAGGTGGAGATAAACAGATTTTTGAATGATAAGGGAGTAAAGGGTTATGGGGAGTGGGCAGGGGAGTGGAGCTGAGTCCATGATCAGATCAGCCATGATCTTATTGAATGGCGGAGCAAGCTCAAGGGGCCGAATGGCCTACTCCTGCTCCTATTTCTATGTGAACAAGATCAAAAAAAAGATACGAGGCAAGAAAATAGGGGAAGGCAGCTACAAATCTACAACTGTTAAATATTCAGATCAGAAGTTGGCAAGAATGTTGAAGAGAAAGATGAGATGCTGCTCCTGGAGATTGCATTGAGCTTGGTTGGAATAGTTCAGGAGGCCAAAGACAAGAATAGGATTGCGAGACGAAGCTGAAGTGGCAAACTACAAGGAAATCCGGATTACAGTTCAGGGTAGAACAATGAAGAGACAATAATTGCTGTCTCCCATAGAGCCCAAAACAGTGATGTGGGAAGAGGCAAATGGGCAGATGCTGAACCTTCTACTGCTGCACATGGATGGTGCGAGAGGAGTAACAGCCAGATGTTAACAACTTGCATTAATATAGCATCTTTAACAAAGTAAAACAATCCAAGGAACATCGCAGGAGCGATTATCAAATAAAATTTGACACCAAGCCTAATGAGGACCTATTGAGACAAAGAGGTAGGTTTGAAGGAGCGTCTAAAAGGAGGAGAGAGAGATGTAGAGAGGCGGAGAGGTTTAGGGAGGGAATTTCAGAGCTTAGGGCCTAGGTAACTGAAGGTACGGCCACCAAAGGTGGGGCAAAGGAAGTGGGGGTTACACACGGGGCCAGAGTTGGAGGAATGTAGAGTTCTCAGTGGGAGGTAAGGCTGGAGGAGGTGACAGAGGTAGGGAGGGGCAAGGCCATGGAGCGACTGGAAAACAAGGATGAGAATTTTTTTTAAATCAGGCTGAACAAGGGTGGCATGGCGACACAGCCCTTCCAGACAGGAAGACATGCCACCCTGCAAAAAGGCCTGTGATGACCTGCAGGATTCAGAAGGAAAACATTATTCGGTAAAGCGAATGAACGGCGACTCTATCCTGAGCACCATTCTGGAACACTCTCTACTTCAGAGCTATCACAGCTCAATTTCCCATCTCCAAAACACGACACTGCACCCACCCCACGATCAAAATATGCCCATTCGAGCACAGTACACTGTAGCTGCAATGCACTGCTCCAGGGTGGGATTCCGATTTTGCCACATAACAAATCCCTTATCCAAATTAACATACCGAAGAATCAACCTTCCCAAAAATGATGTAACTAACAGCGTGCATTTATATAGCACCTGTTAACATAAATATCCCAGAAATATTTTTGCACAGCGAGTTGCTGTGATCTGGGACGCACTGCCTGAAAGGGTGGTGGAAGCAGATTCGATAGTAACGTTCAAAAGAGAATTGGATGAATACTTGAAGGGAAACCATTTACAGGGCTACGGGGAAAGACAAAGGGACTGGGATTAATTGAGTAGTTCCAACAAAGAGCACGACCGGCCAAATGGCCTCCTTCTGTACTGTATCATTCTATGATTCAAAGGCACTCTACAAAATCAGTGCCTCACCATGTAAAGAGACGACAAGGGCTGACTGAAAAAGCTTGGCCAAAAAACATGACTTAAGAAAGTTATTTAAAAAGAAAAAGCTTAGAAAGCTTCAGTGGGGTCAAGGCGGTTGAAGGGTCTGCTGCAAGGGGAGAGGGAGCAGGAAGAACGGACAAAAGGCCAGAATCAGAGGATAAAGTGTGGGCGGAATACAAGGCTGCAGGAGGCTGCGGACATGGGATGGGGCAAGGTAGACGAGGAGTTTAATTTTAGAATGCTGGGGACTTGAGCCTGAGTGGATCACTGACTGGAGCGAGGGGAAACCAGGATTTTTGATGCTTGCATTTTGGTCCAGCTGGTGTTTGTGGAGATTGGGTAGCTGGAAAGGATGATCGCAAAGGAATAGTCTTGAGGTCATAAAAGCACAGGCAAGCATTTCAGTGATGGAGACAGTCAATGTTGTGTGACTGGAAATGACGCTCTATACTGGTGTGAAGTAAAAACAGAAAATGCTGGAAACAACTCAGCAGAAACAGAAAACGTTGGAAACAGTTAGCAGATCAGGTAGCATCGGTGGAGAGAGGAAGGTAGGGTGGACATTTCAGGTCGATGACCTTGCGCGCGGTCCTGACGCAAGCGGAAGTGTGGCCAGCTACCTCCCGGGAAATTAGCTCACTGACTGAATCAGCGATTGCCCTATCATCAACTTGCCAGACGGTCTGCACCTGGGCAGGACCGGAACCAATGTCCGAGGGGGAGTGTTTGCTAGTGCTGTTGTGGAGGAGTTAAACTAATATGGCAGGGGGATGGGAACCAATGCAGGGAGACAGAGGGAAATAAAATGGAGGCTGAAGCAAAAGATAGAAAGGAGCATAGTAAAAGTGGAGGACAGAGAAACCCAAGGCAAAAAGCAAAAAGGGCCACATTACAGCAAAATTCGAAAGGGGAAAAGTGTGATAAAAAGACAAGCCTGAAGGCTCTGTGCCTCAATGCGAGGAGTATTCGGAATAAGGTGGACGAATTAACTGCGCAGATAGCAGTTAACGGATATGATGTAATTGGCATCACGGAGACATGGCTCCAGGGTGACCAAGGTTGGGAACTCAACATCCAGGGGTATTCAACATTTAGGAAGGATAGACAGAAAGGAAAAAGAGGGGTGGCGTTGCTGGTTAAAGAGAAAATTAATGCAACAGTAAGGAGGGACATTAGCTTGGATGATGTGGTATCGGTATGGGTGGAGCTGCGGAATACCAAAGGGCAGAAAACGCTATTGGGAGTTGTATTCAGACCATCAAACAGTAGTAGAGGTGTTGGGGACAGAATCAAACAAGAAATAAGGGATGTGTGCAATAAAGGTACAGCAGTGATCATGGGCGACTTTAATCTACATATTCATTGGGCTAACCAAACTGGTAGCAATGCGGTGGAGGAGGATTTCCTGGAGTGTATTAGGGATGGTTTTCTGGACCAATATGTCGAGGAACCAACTAGAGGGCTGGGTGATGTGTAATGAGAAAGGACTAATTAGCAATCTTGTTGTGCGAGGCCCCTTGGAGAAGAGTGACCATAATATGGTAAATTCTTTATTAAGATGGAGATTGACACAGTTAATTCAGAAGCTAGGGTCCTGAACTTAAGAAAAGGTAACTTCGACTGTATGTGGCGTGAATTGGCTAGAATAGACTGGCAAATGATACTTAAAGGGTTGACGGTAGATAGGCAATGGCAAACATTTAAAGATCACATGGATGAACTTCAACAATTGTACATCCCTGTCTGGAGTAAAAATAAAACGGGGAAGGTGGCTCAACCGTGGCTAACAAGGGAAATTAACGATAGTGTTATTCCAACGAAGAGGCATATAAATTGGCCAGAAAAAGCAGCAAACCTGAGGACTGGGAGAAATTTAGAAATCAGCAAAGGAGGACTAAGGGTTTAATTAAGAGGGGGGAAAATGAGTATGAGAGGAAGCTTGGCGGGAACATAAAAACTGACTGCAAAAGCTTCTATAGATATGTGAAGAGAAAAAGATTAGTGAAGACAAACGTAGGTCCCTTGCAGTCGGATTCAGGTGAATTTATAATGGGGAACAAAGAAATGGTGGACCAATTGAATAAATACTTCGGTTCTGTCTTCACGAATGTATTAGGGGACCGAGGGTCTAGTGAGAAGGAGGAACTGAAGGATATCCTTATTAGGCGGGAAATTGTGTTAGGGAAATTGAACTTAAGGAAGTGGCCCTAGAAATAGTGGATGCATTGGTGATCATTTTCCAACAGTCTATCGACTCTGGATCTGTTCCTATGGACTGTAGGGTAGCTAATGCAACCCCGTTTTTTTAAAAAAGGAGGGAGAGAGAAAACGGGTAATTATAGACCGGTTAGCCTGACATCAGTAGTGGGAAAAATGTTGGAATCAATCATTAAGGATGAAATAGCAGCGCATTTGGAAAGCAATGACAGGATTGGTCCAAGTCAGCATGAATTTATGAAAGGGAAATCACGCTTGACAAATCTTCTGGAATTTTTTGAAGATGTAACTAGCAGAGTGGACAAGGGAGAACCAGTGGATGTGGTGTATTTAGACTTTCAAAAGGCTTTTGACACAAGAGATTGGTTGAAAAATCAAAGCACATGGTATTGGGGGTAATGTACTGACATGGATAGAGAAACATAGAAACATAGAAAATAGGTGCAGGAGCAGGCCATTCAGCCCTTCTAGCCTGCACCGCCATTCAATGAGTTCATGGCTGAACATGAAACTTCAGTACCCCCTTCCTGCTTTCTCGCCATAACCCTTGATCCCCCTAGTAGTAAGGACTTCATCTAACTCCCTTCTGAATATATTTAGTGAATTGGCCTCAACTACTTTCTGTGGTAGAGAATTCCACAGGTTCACCACTCTCTGGGTGAAGAAGTTTCTCCTCATCTCGGTCCTAAATGGCTTACCCCTTATCCTCAGACTGTGACCCCTAGTTCTGGACTTCCCCAACATTGGGAACATTCTTCCTGCATCTAACCTGTCTAAACCCGTCAGAATTTTAAACGTTTCTATGAGGTCCCCTCTAATTCTTCTGAACTCCAGTGAATACAAGCCCAGTTGATCCAGTCTTTCTTGATAGGTCAGTCCCGCCATCCCGGGAATCAGTCTGGTGAATCTTCGCTGCACTCCCTCAATAGCAAGAATGTCCTTCCTCAAGTTAGCAGACCAAAACTGTACACAATACTCCAGGTGTGGCCTCACCAAGGCCCTGTACAACTGTAGCAACACCTCCCTGCCCCTGTATTCAAATCCCCTCGCTATGAAGGCCAACATGCCATTTGCTTTCTTATCCGCCTGCTGTACCTGCATGCTAACCTTCAATGACTGATGTACCATGACACCCAGGTCTCGTTGCACCTTCCCTTTTCCTAATCCGTCACCATTCAGATAATAGTCTGTCTCTCTGTTTTTACCACCAAAGTAGATAACCTCACATTTATCCACATTATACTTCATCTGCCATGCATTTGCCCACTCACCTAACCTATCCAAGTCACTCTGCAGCCAAATAGCATCCTCCTCGCAGCTCACACTGCCACCCAACTTAGTGTCATCCGCAAATTTGGAGATACTGCATTTAATCCCCTCGTCTAAATCATTAATGTACAATGTAAACAGCTGGGGCCCCAGCACAGAATCTTGCGGCACCCCACTAGTCACTGCCTGCCATTCTGAAAAGTACCCGTTTACTCCTACTCTTTGCTTCCTGTCTGACAACCAGTTCTCAATCCACGTCAGCACACTACCCCCAATCCCATGTGCTTTAACTTTGCACATTAATCTCTTGTGTGGGACCTTGTCGAAAGCCTTCTGAAAGTCCAAATATACCACATCAACTGGTTCTCCTTTGTCCACTTTACTGGAAACATCCTCAAAAAATTCCAGAAATTTGTCAAGCATGATTTCCCTTTCACAAATCCATGCTGACTTGGACCTATCATGTCACCATTTTCCAGATGCACTGCTATGACATCCTTAATAATTGATTCCATCATTTTACCCACTACTGAGGTCAGGCTGACCGGTCTATAATTCCCTGTTTTCTCTCTCCCTCCTTTTTTAAAAAGTGGGGTTACATTGGCTACCCTCCACTCCATAGGAACTGATCCAGAGTCAATGGAATGTTGGAAAATGACTGTCAATGCATCCGCTATTTCCAAGACCACCTCCTTAAGTACTCTGGGATGCAGTCCATCAGGCCCTGGGGATTTATCGGCCTTCAATCCCATCAATTTCCCCAACACAATTTCCCGACTAATAAAGATTTCCCTCCAGTTTCCACTCCTTACTAGACCCTCTGACCCCTTTTATATCCGGAAGGTTGTTTGTATCCTCCTTCGTGAATACCGAACCAAAGTACTTGTTCAATTGGTCTGCCATTTCTTTGTTCCCCGTTATGACTTCCCCTGATTCTGACTGCAGGGGACCTACGTTTGTCTTTACTAACCTTTTTCTCTTTACATACCTATAGAAACTTTTGCAATCCACCTTAATGTTCCCTGCAAGCTTCTTCTCGTACTCCATTTTCCCTGCCCTAATCAAACCCTTTATCCTCCTCTGCTGAGTTCTAAATTTCTCCCAGTCCCCGGGTTCGCTGCTATTTCTGGCCAATTTGTATGCCACTTCCTTGGCTTTAATACGATCCCTGATTTCCCTTGATAGCCACGGTTGAGCCACCTTCCCTTTTTTATTTTTACGCCAGACAGGAATGTACAATTGTTGTAATTCATCCATGCGGTCTCTAAATGTCTGCCATTGCCCATCCACAGTCAACCCCCTAAGTATCATTCGCCAATCTATCTTAGCCAATTCACGCCTCATACCTTCAAAGTTACCCTTCTTTAAGTTCTGGACCATGGTCTCTGAATTTACTGTTTCATTCTCCATCCTAATGCAGAATTCCACCATATTATGGGCACTCTTCCCCAAGGGGCCTCGCACAATGAGATTGCTAATTAATCCTCTCTCATTACACAACACCCAGTCTAAGATGGCCTCCCCCCTAGTTGGTTCCTCAACATACTGGTCTAGGAAACCATCCCTTATGCACTCCAGGAAATCCTCCTCCACCGTATTGCTTCCAGTTTGACTAGCCCAATCTATGTGCATATTAAAGTCACCCATTATAACTGCTACACCTTTATTGCATGCACCCCTAATTTCCTGTTTTATGCCCTCCCCAACATCCCTATTACTGTTTGGAGGTCTGTACACAACTCCTACTAACGTTTTTTGCCCTTTGGTGTTCTGCAGCTCTACCCATATAGATTCCACATCATCCAAGCTAATGTCTTTCCTAACTATTGCATTAATCTCCTCTTTAACCAACAATGCTACCCCACCTCCTTTTCCCTTTACTCTATCCTTCCTGAATGTCGAATACCCCTGAATGTTGAGTTCCCAGCACTGATCATCCTGGAGCCACGTCTCCGTAATCCCAATCACATCATATTTATTAACATCTATTTGCACAGTTAATTCATCCACCTTATTGCGGATACTCCTTGCATTAAGACACAAAGCCTTCAGGCTTGTTTTTTTTAACACCCTTTGTCCTTTTAGAATTTTGCTGTACAGTGGCCCTTTTTGTTCTTTGCCTTGGGTTTCTCCGCCCTCCACTTTTCCTCATCTCCTTTCTGTCTTTTGCTTTTGCCTCCTTTTTGTTTCCCTCTGTCTCCCTGCATTGGTTCCCATCCCCCTGCCATATTAGTTTAAATCCTCCCCAACAGCACTAGGCAGACAGGAAGCAGAGAGTCGGGATAAACGGGTACTTTCCAGAATGGCAGGCAGTAACTAGTGGAGTGCCGCAGGGCTCAGTGCTGGGACCCCAGCTCTTTACAATATACATTAATGATTTAGATGAAGGAATTGAGTGTAATATCTCCAAGTTTGCAGATGACACTAAACTGGATGGCGGTGTGAGCTGTGAGGAAGCTAAGGGGCTGCAGGCTGACTTGGACAGGTTAGGTGAGTGGGCAAATGCATGGCAGATACAGTATAATGTGGATAAATGTGAGGTTATCCACTTTGGGGGCAAAAACACGAAGGCAGAATATTATCTGAATGGCGGCAGATTAGGAAAAGGAGAGGTGCAACGAGACCTGGCTGTCATGGTTCATCAGTTATTGAAAGTTGGCAAGCAGATACATCAGGCAGTGAAGGCGGCAAATGGTAAGTCAGCCTTCATAGCTAGGGGATTTGAGTAATAGAGCAGGGAGGTCTTACTGCAGTTGTACAGGGCCTTGGTGAGGCCTCACCTGGAATATTGTGTTCAGTTTTGGTCTCCTAATCTGAGGAAGGACGTTCTTGCTATTGAGGGAGTGCAGCGAAGATTCACCAGACTGATTCCCGGGGATGGCTGGACTGACATATGAGGAGAGACTGGATCAACTGGGCCTTTATACACTGGAGTTTAGAAGGATGAGAGGGGATTTCATAGAAACGTATAAAGTTCTGGCGGGACTGGACAGGTTAGATGCGGGAAGAATGTTCCCGATGTTGGGGAAGTCCAGAACCAGGGAACACAGTCTTAGGATAAGGGGTAGGCCATTTAGGACTGAGATGAGGAGAAACTTCTTTACTCAGAGAGTTGTTAACCTGTGGAATTCTCTGCTACAGAGAGTTGTTGATGCCAGTTCATTGGATATATTCAAGAGGGAGTTAGATATGGCCCTTATGGCTAAAGGGATCAAGGGGTATGGAGAGAAAGCGGAAAAGGGATACTGAGGGAATGATTAGCCATGATCTTATTGAATGGTGGCGCAGGCTCGAAGGGCCGAATGGCCTACTCCTGCACCTATTTTCTATGTTTCTATGTTGTCAGCCATTTAAAATGTGAACCCTCCCCCACCCACACCTCCACAGCAACGCTGAATGCTGGAATGCAATCGCATCCGCCTTAGCAACAGTGGAAGTACAACGGCATACTCAGTGCCCAGCGTTGCTAAAAATGTTGGAGGGAAAATTGGTTGGATGACTCATTTCCTTCATTAGCATGCTACTTACTTGAATACATCTACCGAAAGCATATTCACAGTCTGCTGTCCCTTCCCAAGGGAAAATCCCAGCAATGGCAGCAGCCAGTAGAACATTTCCCTCAGCAATTTCCCTCCCCCACCTGAAGTTAAACAAACTAACGGTTTAACTTAAACACACCTGTCTCCCAAAATTGCTTTATGTGCTGATCCTGGGAAAATGAAAGAGTGAGATTATAGTGTGTGGGGGGCATGCATAAGAATATATGAACATACGGAATAGGAGCAGGAGTAGGCCATTTGGCCCCTTGAGCCTGCTGATCTGATCTTGGCCTCAACTCCACTTTCCTGCCTGTTCCCCATAACCCTCGTAGTTCAAAAATCTGTCCATCTCCGCCTTGAATATATTCAGTGACTCAGCCCCCACAGCAATCTGGGGCAGAGAATTCCAAAGATTCATGACCCTCAGAGAAGAAATTCCTCCTCATCTCCGTCTTAAATGGGAGACCCCTTATTCTGTAACGATGCCCCCTAGTTCTAGACTCCCCCATGAGGGGAAACATCCTCTCAGCATGCAGTTCAATGAGTAAAGGCCTTAACTGGTAGGTAGTCCCTCTTACATTCACATCCTCTACACACCACAGGAAAATAGCAAGGCATTATGAAATTAGAAGAAGGAGATTTCTTTGTAGGAACTGAAACATCAACTTTCAGGATCAAAAGCAAAATACTACAGATGCTGGAAATCTAAAATGAAAACAAGAAGTGCGAAAAACACTCAGTAGGTGAGACAGCATCGGAGGAGAGGGGAATAAGAGTTATTATTTCAGGTCACTGACCCCCTGAAACGTTAATACTGTTTCTCATTCCACAGATGCTGTCTGTTTTCCAGCATTTTCTGTTTTCAAGAACAGTCCCCTAAAGGCATTGTTGCATACTGCAATTCAAGCTAAAGAGTGTCGGCCTACTAAATCTATCAAGATTACCACTTTGGAAGTGCTATCAATTGGGAACTAATTCAGATATCCAGGAGGCAGTCATTGAAGAGGCGGAAAGATGGCTAAACTGTCCTTGCAAAATGCAGGTTGCACTGAACCATCCACTTGGCTAACTGCAGCTTACATACTAGTCTGCCTTAGGTCTTTGCACCATAGAAACAAATAATTATAAAGACTTCCTAAAATTACTCTTTGTGACTAAGGGCTTTGCAAGAAGTTATGATTTGTGCAGTGGATGAAACGACATGACAATTTCATGACCCAAACAAAATGAAACTATAAACTAGTGGATGCCCCGAGAGAACTAATAAAGGTATCAAGAATTCTCATGCAACAGTCAGTCTTTAATCACAGATCTTCAACTAAAAGTCCGTGGACTTGGATGCAATAATTAACCCCTTCTCCTTTCGCACTCCATGCACCTCATGAGGGAACACAATCCTACCTCTGCTCAGTGAAATGTGAGAGAATTTCCCGAAGGCACTAGGTGCTCAGCAATATTGCTTTTCTCTCTTGCTCGCTTCATTTTATTTTTCCTTCTACCCATAGAATTAACAATAACTTGCATTTAAATTGTGCATTTAACGTAGTAAAACGACCCAAGGTGCTTCACAGGAGTGTTGTCGAACAAAATTTGTCAATGTGCCTTGTGAGGAGACATTAGGACCGCCTTGGTCAAAGAGGAGCGTCTCAAGAGGAGAGAAAGGTGGAGAGATGGAAAGACTTAGGGAGGGAATTCAAGGGCTTACGCCCCAGGCAGCTAATGGTGGAGCGATTAAAATCGGGGATGTAGAAGAGGCCAGAATTGAGAAAGTTCATGCGGAATCTTCCTCTTGGAAAAGGAAATTAGCATAGCCTTCATCTTTGATCAGAAACACAAGATTTAATGGTTGTCTGTGCAATGTATGCACCTGTAGAGCTGTTTAGGAGTTCGTGTTCCATGTGTATTTTCAATGTGTCAGGTTGCAGCCCCTATTCCATTATTTGAAGGGGCTGCCCCTCAATTTCCCATACTCCTGATCTTTGAGCACCCGGTGCGGAAGGGAGCAGTCAGGTCGGAGGGTCTCCTCGTAGGACTGCTCCTGGGCCTGGTCAAGGGGGCCATCAGCCGGTCCAGGCAGCGGGCGGTCGAGTGGGTCGTTCAGCCTGACTGCCTGCCTCTCTTCCACGGTTACATCCGAGCCAGGGTGTCCCTGGAGATGGAGCACGCGGTGTCCACTGGTACGCTCGCGGCCTTCCGCGAGAGGTGGACGCCGGAGGGACTGGAGTGCATCATCACCCCCGGCAACCAAATTTTAATTTGATTTTATATGTTTAAAGTTTAATTTGTTTTATTGCCGGTTTTAGTGTCCCTCTCCCCTTTTATAGGGGGCACTTGTATAATGTATGTTTTAGTGCCTAAAAAAAAACACAAAAAAACAAAAAAGGGCCTTGATAAGTGTTGGAGTGTCCCCCGGATTAGGGGGCACTTGATTTAATGTTTATTTCTGTTGCAACCAAAAGAGTTGTAGAGCTGTTTAGGAGTTTGTGTTCCATGTGTATTTTCAATGTGTCAGGTTGCAGCCCCTATTCCATTATTTGAAGGGGCTGCCCCTCGACTTCTGACTGCACTTCAGTCCACGCTCCTGATCTTTGAGCACCCTGTGCGGAGGGGAGCGGGCAGGTCGGAGGGCCTCCTCTTGGACTGCTCCTGGGCATGGCCAAGGTGGCCATTAACAGGTCCAGGCTGCGGGCGGTCGAGGGGATCGTTCAGCCCGACTGCCTGCCTCTCTTCCGCGGTTACTTTCACACCAGGAGATGGAGCAAGTGGTGTCCACCGGTACGCTCGCAGCCTTCCGTGAGAGGTGGGCACCGGAGGGACTGGAGTGCATCATTACCCCCGGGAACAGAATTTTAATTTAATTTGGCCAAGTTCCCAGTTAAGTTGTAAATTTGAGGGTTCTAGTGCCCTTACAAAAAGGGGGCACTTGATTTAAAGTTATTTTAAAATAGTTGTAGAGTTGTTGAGTTGGGAGTGGCTTAGCCAGTCACATGCTTTCACAAGACTCAATAAAACCCCAGCCAGTTGGGTTCATGGGATCCACGATGATGCATGTGAGCCTGGTGGATGAACTGGTAATGTGTTGTGTGATTGTAAAATTTTTGCTAATAAACCAACTACTTCTTAATAGCAATGTGTTGCTATGAATTTTTAAGCAAAGAACCCATGAAGCAAATACATTAAGGTCTGGGAAGAGAAACTACTTTGACTTTGGAAGCCACTGGCTCCTGAAAATACGCTAAACATAATTTTTGCAAGATTTAGCAAGAAGAAGATTAGTAGATTTAGATTTGGCAACCATGATATAGGTAATTGAATGGGCTCATAAATGGCAGATGCCCTGTAATATAGGGAAGTATTGCATTGTGAACATAGGCCCAGCAACTCAAACGGCTATTTATTCCATGTGTGGGTGCTCAAGAGCAGGAAAGGGACTTGGGTTATGGTCTAGCCACTACTCACGAGCAATATGAAGCAACTAAAGTGAAAACAAATGGTTCCAGGAAATACACTGCTAAGTTAATAAAGCACTATGCGTCAGTTATATGAGGCTGTGTTATGGTCACAATTGGAGTGCAGGTTGAACCTTCCTTATCCGGAACCCTCGGGACCTGGCCTGTTCTGGGTAAGGGATTTTTCTGGACGAGGGGTGGTCACATTAAATTGGATGGTACAAGTACTGAGCAAAGGGGTATCTGGGCTGGCTGGCTTGCTTGGGGCTGGGAATGCAGCAGAGAGATCATGGAGGGAGAGGTGGGGGGGGGCGGGGGCGGTGGATAGCGGGGTCAGGTCATCGATTGCGGGAGTTGGCAGCGAGGAAGGACTTCAATTTGTTCATGTCGGAGTTCTGTGCATGCGGCACCTGGTGGCCGGGAATGGTTCTGGACGACGGGTGGTTCCGGTTAATGGCGGTTCAACCTGTATTTTGCCCATTTTTTGTCCCACGCCTAACAATGGGGTACGGTAGTATAGTGATTATGTTACAGGCCTATCCAGAGGCCTAGACTAATGATCCGGAGACACAAATTCAAATCCCACCATGGCTGAGGAATTTCAATTCAGTTAATTAAATAAATCTGGATTTTTTTTTAAAAAGCTAGTATCAGTAATGGTGACCGTGAAACTACCCGATTGTCGTAAAAACCCAACTGGTTCACTAATGTCCTTTAGTGAAGGAAATCTGCCGTCCTTACCCGGTCTGGCCTATATATGACTCCAGACCAACAGCAATGTGGTTGATTCTTAACTGCCCCTTTGAAATGGCAGCTCACCACCACCTTGTATGCGGCAATTTGCGACGGGCAATAAATGCTGGCTTTGCCAGCAACGCCCACATCCCGTGAACTAATTTTTAAAAAATAGATTTTGAGGTTCTTGGAGAGAGTACAGAGGAGATCAACTAGGATCAATAACTAAACTTTGTTCCAAGGATTGGCTTGGGGAGCGATTCACTTTGGAGAAACGTACTGTAATATATTTATACCACCAATTTGGAGGGATAGGACTGAGGGTTTTACACAAGATTGGACATGGTATAGATATTAAAATTGGGAAGTGATACAGGAACTATACAGTATGCCAATAAAATGTGTGACAGTATTCGAAGTGGCAGCTGACCAGTGAACTTGTAAAGTCACAGAACAACCTCCATACACTTCTATACCTCTGCTCTGGCCCTGTATCTTGATATTCGATGTTCTTCTTTCCATTGAAAATGGACCCAGGAGTGTAGATTAATCGCTGTGCTAATTCTACTCCTTTTTATCCTGTAACCTATTCTTAGAATATTCAGTACTTAATGTTTAGTCAATATTGTTTCATTTACCATTCATCTGTCCAATTGCTCAACAAGCTGTATATCCTTCTGCAAAACATTAAATACATTATCTGTTCATACAGCCCCGTCTATTTTCGTGTCATGTGCATATTTAACCAGCTTAGAATTCTGCATCCAGTTCATTTTTGTAGTTCATTAAGCAGTAACAATCCACCCCATCCCAGCCCAAGTTGACACTGCACATGAGTATTTTTCTTTTTACTCTAATTTCTCACCTGGTCCCACATTCTACTCTACATTCCCATTGAGTTTAGTTTAAGAAATCTTGGTTTATTTTGAAAGCCCTTCGACTATCAATTGAGGGTGTTATAAAGTCCCATAGTCAAGAGATTTGTCAGGCAAGATTTCTGAAATCCATACTGACTGTGGCTTATTAAGCCATTTGTGTGCAGGATCTCCTCTAACTTACTCCTTAGTGTAGTTTCTACTATTTTTCCCAGGACGAGTGGGCCTGTAGTCAATTAGGTCCAATGTGCAATGTTTTTAAATGCCAGCATTATATTTGCCAGCTTCTAATTTTGAGGAACTCTCCAGGGCCCAATGAATTGGTCATTGCTATAGCCTGTGCCCTGCAGATTTCCTCGATCTTCTTCAGCACCCTAGGATATATGGATTCTGGCCCAGGAGCATTGTTCATCTTCAGTCCTTCAAACGTGTGAAAAGTACAAATGAGAGTTCCTTCCCGTCTTCAGGATGTCCTAAAGCACTTCGGCCAATAAACTGCTTTTGAAGTGTCATCAACGTTACTTATACAGACTCGGCAACAAATCTGTACACAAACAGTAAATGAAATAAATGATCAGTTCATCTGTTGAATGAGAGGAAAATGTTGGCACTTTTTTTGAAGTCCCAGTTTTTTCCCCAACACTGATATTGTGATATGGGTGGGGTGGGGTGAGGCATTTTGGCATTTAATATTCTTTGCTACATTCTTCAGCAGTTCTTTTGCATTCCCAAAGCATTTTCTTGTAATCCTTCTTGTATTCAGTGTCAGCTATGGCTCAGTGGGTAGCACACTTGCCTGTGTCAGAGGGTTGTGGGTTCAAGGCCCACTCTAGGGACTTGAGCATATAAATCTAGACTGACCCTTCAGTGCAGTGCTGAGGGTGTGCCACACTGTTGGAGCTGCCGTCTTTCGGATGAGACATTAAACCCCGTCTGCTCTCTCAGGTGGAGGTAAAAGATCCCATGGCACTATTTCAAAGAAGAGCAGGGGAGTTATCCCCGGTGTCCTGGCCAATATTTGTCCCTCAATCAACATAACAAAACAGATTATCTGGTCATTTTCGCATTGCTGTTTGTGGGAGCTTGCTGTGCGCAAATTGGCTACTGCATTTCCCACATTACAACAGTGACTACACTCCAAAAATACTACATTGTCTGTAAAGTGCTTTGAGACAGCCAGCGGTCGTGAAAGGCGCTATATATATGCAATTCTTTTTTTAAAGTTAACGGCTCATCAGTAAGACAGCACCTCCGCCAGTGCAGCACTCCCTCAGTACTGCACGGGACCCCATCTTGCCAGTGGCAGACAACTGTGGTGGTGACTAGCCCCCAACACACACACACACACACCTTGCCCTGTACGTTGGTTGAGAAGTGTTCCAGATTTGATCTTGCTGCCCTTGGTTCTGATCAACTAGTGTGCAGGTCATTGCTCTATAGTCACTTGCCTGGAGGTCAGTTCCCTTGTACAATTAGGTGCCCAATCAAGTCCAGTATATATCCATTCTCACTGTTAAATGTGGGAAAGGTGGTCACAGACAGATCACTTGTCCTCCATGTCCGGTTCAACTGAACATCCTTGGTTGTTAAAAGGGAAGTTCTCTGGTGCATCATTGCCACAGCAAGTTCAGCTAGAAACAAAGTTAGCCCTTATTTGGGTTGTATTTGTGATTCCTCTAAAATGGAGCATGGATTCCTGCTCTAGTATTTACTGCATGACTGGGCTGGCAGACCCCACATCCCCATGGATATCCAATCTGTTCTGACCACAGATAGATACCTTATGAAAACTCTATGTGGGGCTGAGGGGAGGCTAGTTTTAATTTCCAGTTAGTGATCACCAGTGGCTTTCTCAACCCTTGCAGAAACTGACCTACTTTCAGCCTCTTTGCCTCTCCTACCTTTCAACCAGTGATGACGCCCCAAAAGGTACTTCATTGGCCGTAAAGTGCTTTGAGACATCATTTTTGTCTATATTTTGTGCACTCTTTCTTTACAGTAACCCATGGCTCTGCACTGAATAATCAGAGGCCCTCAGTGATTATGGAATGTTTTCATTATTTTTTCTCTTGTAAGCAGTGGTCATTATTAGATGGGGCAGCTTCTAATGAGGCACAGTGGCTGTGGCCTGAGCATTCTAAACACAAAGCCAGACATGGTGCTTGTCTATTTGTGATCAAAAAAAGTTTGTGTTGTATTATATTGCTCAAAGAAAGAGGGTATTTTTTTTAATACAAAATTTTAAATGATTGATAACATTGTACACCAAAAAAAAGTGCATGTTTTTTTTTTAAGGCCCCTGTGACGTGCATTAAGTGCATCGTTTCAGGAGTTTTAAAAGTTTCAAATATTACACAATATTTATTTTCTAAATGTGCCAAAGTTGACTGTAAAAGGCGCTATATAAATCCAAGTCTTTCTTTCTTTCCTATTCTACTCCATCCTATCGTATAGGAGTACGCAGGTTAGAAATAGATTCTCTAACCCATACTCCCAACTGGGAGTACTGGATTTACCTTTCTATGTGAATTATTATGGTGTGAGCTACTATATATCTGCCACAATCTTTCTCTCTCTCTCACACACCACTTTCTTCCCCCATTTGTATCGAGCAATATAGTAGCAATGACATGGCAGAAAATAAATTGTAACAAGACAAAAGCTGCAATGCTAAACTCCTTGTTGCCTCTGGATGTGAGATCTGCTTCCCTCCCTCTTTTTTAAAAATTAGTATCAGATACTTGGTACAGGAGTCAAGACTTGAGTCAATTAGCTCCCATCCATCCCCAAAGCTATTGATGTACATGACTCAGCAGGCTACATTACCACTTACAAGACGAGTATCAATGAAATATTTTTTTTAATGGACAGAGTTAATGCTACATTTAATTGCATTTTGGCAGAGGCCTATTTCTCCATTTGAAGCATCCAGGGACTGCGATTCTACTCTGAATCACAACATCGTCATTTTGTACTGATTCTGCAGTTTAAAATGTTTATACTTACATTGCACTATTTAAATAAGTGCATCATCCCGCCCCTTCCAATCTTCAATAAGAAGTTGAGACTTCCCACCTTAACTTGAACCCCAGATTGCAGCTCTTTAAACGATGTGCCACGCACTCATTTCCTCCAAAAGAAAATCCCCCCACATTTAAAATGTGTGTCTTTACCGACAGAGCGGGTTAGAATAATCCCTTTTATTAATTATGAAGGAAATTGTAGATGCATAGTTGTGTTTAATTAACCCTACTTCAGGCTGAACGGTCATCCCCCTACATATCATACACATATCTCTACTGGAAGGCAGGCAGCAACATTTCGCATTTCCTGTGCGAACTTCCCCATATTCAGCAGCGTCGCGTCTCACACCCTCTGCCTGCATGTTTACATCTGAGGCTGGTCCGACACAGCGCGCACTCTCTCTCTCACACACACACACACAGCGCTCGCAATAAGCTTGTGTTTACAACACAGACAGCACCTACCGGAATATTCAGACGCAACATGCGTCTCTTGTTTCTCTTCATCCCGCTTTTCTTTTTAGTGGAATCCACGGCGGTGCTTCCCATAGGATCTCCTGGATAGATGGAAGGGACAGAGAGAGAGAGAGGGATCGGTCGATTCCCAGACTTGAACTTGCGCCCTTCCTGACCGCTGAACCGCACACTCCTTGGAGAAGGCAGAGAGAGAGAGAGAGAGGAAACGCTCGGGCTCTTTAACCTTCCTTCCCTCTGAAAGCTGGATTGGTTCTTTAAAAAAAAATCACCTTCAGCTGCAACAACCACTCATCTCGGCGAATCTAGATACATTTTACACCTTCCCAACAAAGGCGAGAGCCCCTTGTGAAGTCCGCTTTAAGAAGCCAAGATGTTTATTGTGATATCCTCGCCCTTGTAACAACACGTGAGTAACACAGTTCCCAATCAAAGAGGCTCTCCAAAAGGAAAACAAATGCACATTGAGAGAGAGAGAGAGGAAAGCAGCCAGAGCTTGGCGTTTAAAGGGATGAAGGCGAATCCTCTTTTATTCCCTCCCTCGTCGCCGCTCTGCAAATCGACACACTGCAAAGTCAAAGCACATATTGCAATTGGTGAAAACGCGTGTTCGATTTTAAAGAGGGGAGGGGGGGGGACGACAAATCTTTAAAAAAAAGTTTCAGGAAGTGAACTCTTGGCTCGACCACGGGTGTTGATCTGTCCTGTGCAATGCAAAGTCCGACTTATGCCACCAACACACACACACACTGAACTCTCTTCCTCCTCCCTGTGCTCCCCTACCGATCGCACTCAAACCGAAACGCAACATAATATGTGTTTCATGTTGTTACACAGTAGCATACAACAGTGCAACTTTCAAACCCAATTTTGAACCATATACCTAACTATACCCTCCCCCGCGCCACACACAAACTTCAGTGCTGCACATTTATATATCGACCCGCCGTTATGCAATACCCTCTCGCTATCCTTGTCGTAAACGTAACAAGCAATGGGCGGCGCTACTCGATATTTAGTAACACAAAAAAAAACAATTTTTGTTAAAGGCACACTGTTAAAATCAGCCTCCCGCCGCCCTGCAGACATGTTTTGGTAAAACTTTTATAATATTTCTCCGAGCCAGTTTTTGACGGTGATTTTTAAACCAATGCTACTACATTCCATCAAGGTATTTTAATTCATTTTGCACCCCCCCCCAAAAAAAAACTTGTGTGCAGACAATTTCGGGGAAAAAAGTGTGCCACATTGTAGTAGCGGGTGCAGAAAAAGCAGGTCTAGTTTTGTTGTAATACGCCTGGTGAATTGAGATGTGCTGATGAGGCGGCAGCTCAGTCCCGGTATTTACAGCAGTAAAAACAAAAGCCCGAGATCTGCTCTAATGCTCTTTTCTCCTGCCACCTGGGCGGTTTAGTTCCTTGCGAGTGTATTGCAGACCGAGAGGGTGGGGAAGGGGAGAGGAGAGCTGCATGTATGTCTTCGGCGTCCCCTGAACGCGTGAACGCATTTGCCGCATCTGCAGTTCTGCACATTGTCAAATCTGTTTTTACTAAAACGTGAATATTTCAATACCTGCAGCTCACAACCCCATTTTTTAAATCCGTGAAGATGCGGGCAATGAGGAGTATTTTAATTAGTTATTGTCTTGGACATTTGGGTGGGGGAAGCTGCCGCGTGCATGTATGCACAAGCTGGGCGACCCTACTTGCGCAGTACTGTCACATCTTAATCGGATGATATGCTACAACATAAATCGACCTAGTAAGGTTTCAATGGTAATTAACGCGGCCAGCAACAGTTCGTACCATCAGCAAAGAATATGCCCCTCCCCGCAACACCCCCTTTATAACCCAACACATGATATGTAAAATGCAAGATTATGAGGTCGCTGCGATCCAACAACTTGCATTTATATAGCGCCTTAAACGTAGTAATACGTCCCAAGGCGCTTCACAGGAGTGTTAACAAACGAAATTTGGCACCGAGCCACATAGAGAGAGATCAGGCCAGTGGTAGACGTTAAGGGGCGTCTTAAAGGACAGAGAGATGGAGAGGCTTGGGGAGTGGATTCCAGAGCTTGGAGCCTCGGCAGCTGAAGGCAGGGCAAGAATAAGCCAGAACTGCAAAGGTGATAGTGTCCCTAAAGCTTCGCACCATGAGAGGATGGAGATCTCACGCCACCCTGTCTCTGTAACCTCCTCCAGCACTACAACCATCTGAGATCTCTGCCTTCTCCAATTCTGCTGTCTTGCGCATCCCCCCACTTCCACCATTGGCGGCCGTGCCTTCAGTCGCCTGGGCCCTAAGCTCTGGAATTCCCTCCCCAAACCTCTTCGGCTCTCCATCTCGCCTCCTTTACGATTCTTTTTAAAATCTACCCCCTTGGCCAAGCATTTGGTCAGCTGTCCTAATGTCACCTCGTGTAGCTCAGTGTCAATTTCCATTTGATTGCACTCCTGTGAAGCGCATTGGGATTTTTACGATGTTAAAGGTGCTGTTACTGGTGTTGTTACTGGTGAGTTACAAGTCCCAGCTGCTTCTTTGAGAAGGGAAACGCAAGATCATCCTATGGTCGCTCCAGTGAATCAAGCTGCTAAGTCAGAAGCAACTGAACTCTAAGAAACAGAGCATCACTTGGCTGCTGTTGGAGAAATGGGGAATGGTGTGTGCTTATGGGACCCCTGAGTGGAACCAAATAGGACATTTAAAAAGAAACAGTCCAAATGTTTAACGTGAGTATAAGTTGCTCTACATGGTAAAATGACAATTCAGCACATGATCAGTACCACTGCAATTGACACAACCTGCCCAGGTAAGAGGAACATGGGAGAATTTCCTAGCTACTGAGCTGGTAGTCAGTTGTACTAATGATATGACCAGCCTTTTGTTTCAAAGTATTTTTCATCTATTCTTACATGACTTGGTGTTCTTCAGCCAAGACAGACATCTTCAATTGACCCAGAACTACATGTTCCCTACATTCCAAATGTGTTCCTGGTCACTGGTTAGCACCTCTTTCCTCCTCTTCACCTGCTCCCCCAACACCTTGGCAAAGACAATATAGGGAGTTATAGGTGATAATCTACCAGCTGTGTCACAATTATGGAACATCAATACCCTGACTATTTTTCTTAATACGACTAGAATTCAGCCAAGCACCCATCCACTTGCTACGATGGAACATGCTGTACATGAAAGGAATAATGAAAAGCATCTAAGAAGGTCCCTTGGTTGACCTACTCTTCTGTTTGCCTGAGAAGGTTGGCTGAAGTTCAACTCTTGTTGTGCAGTAGCACATGAATTACCAATTGGCGGTGATTTGATCGTACAGTGCACATCAGCATATGGTTCATTGAGTATTTGTGCTTGACCCACTATTAGCATTGACCAGATCCCTGACGTTGAATGAGCTTGTTGGAAGACATTGATGCCTTCAGCTGCCTTCACTGCTCAAACACCAGGAATTGAAAGTTAGTCAACCTTTCCTGAATGCTCCTGAGAGCTTTCACTCCAAAACTAGGCAAACACAAAGGAGAAAGGACTAGAAGGTTTTGCCATAGGGTTAGATAAAGAGGAGTGGGAGGAGGCTCATGTGGAGCATAAACACCGGCATAGACCAATTGGGCCGAATGGCTTGTTTCCGGTTGTACCTTCGATGTAATCTTGAAATCTTTGCAGCACAAGTATACTACTTTTATAAAGGGACAGAAATACCACCTTTCGGATGAGACGTTAAACCTGTGCCCCGTCTGCCCTTCCAGATGGACATAAAAGATCCCATGGCGCTGTTTCAAATGTGGCCTATTCAGGGAGGACAATAAATAACTGCCTTGTACGCAGCATCCCAACAAACAAATTTTAAGATAATCAGCAAAAGAAGGGGAGACGAGGAGAAATTTTTTTACGCGGTGAGTTGTTGCGATCTGGAATGCACTGCCTGGAAGGGTGGTGGAAGCAGATTCAATAATAACTTTCATAAGGGAATCAGATATATGCTTGAAATGGAAATATTGGCAGGGCTATGGAGAAAAAGCAGGAGAGTAGGACAAATTGGATAGCTCTTTCCAAAGTGCCAGCACAGGCACAATAGGCCGAATGGCCTCCATCTGTGCTGTATGATTCTATGAATTCGAGAACAAACCCAGTTCCATGCAAAGTTGACAGTTAAGGGATAGATATCACATGATTTTGAAAGTTGCATTTAAACTAAAATTTTCTCTATTCCTGCTGTAAGAGGGGGAAATATCACCCAAGTGTCTTTATAAGCAAGCCTTGAAATACGCAAACCAAGTAATGCCAGTTTGCGGCAAAGCCTTTACAAGCAGTAGATAGATGCAATCTGAGTCACTGACTACTGAAGAAGAGGCAATAACAGCCTGGTCTCTACAGTGAATAAATAACCTTGCATGTCAGCCATGACTCAGTTGGTTGCTCTCTCACCTCTTAGTCAGATTATTGTGTGTTCAAGCCCCACTCCAGAGACTGGAGGACATAATCTATGCTGACACTTCAATGCGGTGTTGAGGCAATGCTGCACTGTCGGAGCTGCCGTCTTTCGAATAAGACATTAAACCGAAGTCCTGTCTGCCCTCTCAGGTGGGTGTAACAAATCCCAAGGCACTATTTTGAAGAGCAGGGGAGTTATCCCCGGTGTATTGGCCAATATTTATCCCTCAAACAACACCTAAAAACAGCTTATCTGGTCATTATCACAGTGCTGTTTGTGGGAGTTTGCTGTGTGCAAAGTTGCTGTCACATTTCTTACGTAACAGTGATTATACTTCAAAATACTTCATTGACTGTAAAAAGCGCTTTGTGACATCCTGGTGTCGCGAAAGGCGCTATATAAATGCAAGTATTTATAATTAGGACATTTGAATACATATAGGATGTATGTGTTTTTTTAATGTATTGCTCACATTTTTATTTGGAAAGGTGGAATAAAGTTGGCTTAATATGAGAGTTGGGAAAGTAATTTGAACATCCTCCGATGTTTCAGTCAAACTGCGGTGTATAATCTGTATCTGCAATTTGTTCAATCCAATAGAGAAAACACTGCTTTTTTGACACGGCAACAGGGTAACACAATTGCATGCAACAGAAAACTTGATCCTTTAACGCTCTATAAAACCAACATCTACACAGTGCTGGAATAATGTTGGTCTTATTTAGGACTGTCCAAGGTGGCTGACTTACAGCGTCAAACGAGACTGACAGGTTTACAGGGTGTTATGTATGTAACTATGTAATACTTGCCACCAGAGGGTACGACCATTGGAGTCCTAATGGTCACCTGCACACACGTGCAGGGCCAGTATAAAAGGTTGGCTGCCATGTTGGTTAGGCACTCTGGAGTTGCAATAAAGACTACTAAGGTCACACTAAGTTTAGCTCACAATACTCAGCCTCGTGGAGTTCTTCTATACACAACAATTGGCGACAAGTAACAGAATATGAATCTTCACGCAACCATGGCTGCCATTGGAATATTAAAGAGATTCGTAAAGGGTGATGATTGGGAAGCTTTCATCAAGCGTCTCGACCAGTACTTCGTGGCCAACGAGCTGGAAGGAGACAATAATGTGGCCAAGCGCAGGGCGGTTCTCCTCACCGTCTGTGAACCTAAAATATACAGCCTCACCAAGAATCTGCTCGCACCGACAAAACCAACGGAGAAGGAATATACAGAGTTGTGCACACTGGTTCGGGGCCACCTCAAGCCGAAAGAGAGTATCCTCATGGCCAGATATCGTTTTTACTCGCACCATCGCTCCAGGGGCCAGGACGTGGCGGATTATGTCGCCGACCTGAGACGCCTCGCAGGACCTTGCGACTTTGGAGCTGCATTGGGGCAAATGCTGCGGGACTTTTTCGTGCTGGGCATCAGCCACAAGCTAATTCTTCGAAAGCTGCTGGCTGCTGAAACCCTAGACCTGAGCAGGGCCGCCGCGATTGCCCAGGCATGCATGGCCACGGACAATAACACAAAACAGATATCTTCTCAACATCGAAGCTCACCGGCAAGTACTGTGCCTAAAATGACGTCGCTAGCAGGCCGAACTGCAAATGGCAGGGCCTATACGTCTGCGGCTGCAAGACCTGTGATGACTCAGAGTCCACCATCGAAGGTGAATATGAATCCATTGGCACCATGTTGGTGCTGCAGGGGTAATCATCGGGCCCATCAATGTCGATTCAAGCACTACGTGTGCAAAGGCTGCGCAACGATGAGGCATCTCCAGCAAATGTGAAAACGTGCTGCGACATACCACATGGCAGAGGATGATCGATCCGGTGCAGAGCACGCAGCACAGGCAACTCAACCCGAGGAAGAAGTTTATGGGGTGCATACCTTCACCACCAAGAGCCCTCCTATAATGCTGAAAGTCAAATTAAATGGAGTTTCAGTATCCATGGAGTTGGACACGGGTGTGAGTCAGTCAATAATGAGCCAGAAGGCTTTGAGAAACTGTGAGGCAATAAAGCACAAAGGCCCAAACTGAGCCCGATTAATGCAAAGCTGTTTCCTACACCAAAGAGCTCATACCAGTCATTGGAAGTGCGGCAGTGAAGGTATCATATGATGGAGCTGTGCATGACCTATCATTGTGGATTGTTCCAGGCAATGGCCCAACGCTGTTCGGCAGAAGCTGGCTAGAAAAGATTAGACGGAATTGGAACGACATCAAAGCGCTATCTTCAGTGGATGACGCCTCGTGTGCTCAAGTGCTGAGCAAGTTTCCCTTGCTATTCGAACCAGGCATCGGCAACTTCACAGGCGCCAAGGTACAGATCCATCTCGGCCCTGATGCATGGCCCGTCCATCACAAGGCTCGGACGGTTCCGTACATGATGAGGGAGAAAGTAGAGATCGAACTGGACAGACTCCGACGCGAAGGAATCATATTGCCAGTCGAGTTCAACGAGTGGGCCAGTCCAATTGTTCCGGTGTTGAAAAGCGATGGCACGGTTAGAATCTGCGGAGACTACAAGATAACGATTAACCGAGTCTCATTACAGGACCAGTACCCACTGCCCAAGGCAGATGACCTGTTCGCAACGTTAGTGGGGGGGGGGGGAAGTCGTTCACCAAGTTGGACCTAACCTCCACCTACATGACACAGGAGCTGGTTGAATCTTCGAAAAGACTGACATGCATCAACACACACAAAGAGCTGTTTATATACCACAGATGCCCTTTCGGGATTCGCTCGGCTGCAGCCATTTTCCATAGAAACATGGAGAGTTTTCTGAAATCTGTTCCATGCACCATTGTGTTTCAAGACGACATCCTGATCACTGGTCGTGACACTATCGAACATCTACACAACTGGAAGAGATTCTAAGTCGCCTAGACCAAGTGGGACTCAGGCTGAAACACTCCGTGTGTTTTCCTGGGGCCAGAAGTCGAATTTTTAGGGAGAAAGATTGCAGCAGACGGCATCAGGCCCACGGACTCAAAGAAAGAGGCCATCAAGAATGCACCCAGACCACAGAATGTGACGGAGCTGCGTTCGTTCCTGGGAGTCCTCAACTATTTCGGTAACTTTCTACCCGGGTTGAGCAAGTTGTTAGAGCCTTTGCACATGTTGCTACATAAGGGTGACGACTGGGTTTGGGGCAAATCTCAAGACAAAGCCTTTGAGAAGGCCAGGAACCTGCTATGTTCAAATAAGCTACATGTACACTATGACCCATGCAAACGTTTAGTGCTAGCTTGTGACGCCTCATCGTACGGGGTCGGCTGTGTATTACAGCAAGCCAATGTATCGGGCAACCTCCAACTGGTTGCATACTGAGAGAGCCTATAGTATGGTCGAGAAAGAGGCAAGTGTATATATGGGGTTAAGAAAATGCACCAATACCTATTTGGACTTCGGTTTGAGCTTGAAACTGACCACAAGCCGCTCATTTCGCTGTTTTCAGAGAGCAAAGGTATGAATACCAATGCTTCAACCCGCATCCAAAGATGGGCGCTAACTTTATCCGCTTATGACTATGTTATCCGCCACAGACACTGAAAACTGTGCCGATGCTCTCAGCCGGCTACCATTATCCACCGCTGAGGTTGAACTGGCGCAGCCCGCAGACTTGCTACTGGTCGTGGATGCTTTTGAGAGCAAGGGGTCACCCGTCACAGCTCGCCAGATCAGAACCTGGACCAGGCAGGATCCTGTGCTATCATTAGTAAAGAGTTGCGTCCTAAATGGGAAGTGGTCGACCGTTCCCGGGGAAATGCAAGATGAAATTAAGCCATTTCACCGATGCAAAGATGAAATGTCCATCCAATCGGATTGTCTCTTATGGGGTAATTGCGTGGCTTTGCCATAAAAAGGCAGGGAAACGTTTATATGCGACCTACACCGTACCCACACAGGCATTGTCATTATGAAGGCAATTGCCAGGTCGCATGTTTGGTGGCCCGGCATTGACTCAGACTTGGAGTCATGCGCATCAGTGCAACACTTGCCCACAACTGAGCAATGCACCAAGGGAGGCTCCATTGAGTCTGTGATCATGGCCCTCCAAACCTTCCAGGATCCAAGTAGATTTTGTCAGCCCCTTTCTAGGAAAGATGTTTTTAGTAGTTGTGGATGCCTACTCCAAATGGATTGAATGCGTAATCCTGTCATCCAGCACGTCCACAGCCACCATTGAAAGCATCCGGGCCATGTTTGCCACCCATGGCTTGCCCGATGTCCTTGTCAGCAACAATGGACCGTGTTTCACCAGCTCAGAATTCAACGAATTTATGACCCGCAATGGCACCAATCACGTCAGATCTTCTCCGTTCAAGCCCACGTCTAACGGTAAAGTGGAACGGGCAGTCCAAACAATCAAGCAGAGCATGAAACGCGTGACGGACAGCTCCCTGCAGACCCGCTTGTCTCGCATTCTGCTCAGGTACCAGACGCGACCCCATTCGCTCACTGGGGTTCCCCCGGTAGAATTGTTAATGAAGAGAGCCCTCAAAACCAGGTCCTAGTCCACCTGGATCTTAAAGATCACGTGGAAACCCAACAGAACATGTACCACGATCGCAAGGCTGTTTCACGTGACATTGAAGTTAATGACCCTGGGTTTGTCCTGAATTACAGTCATGGTCCCAAGTGGGGCACTGTTTTGGCCAAGGAAGGAAATAGGGTGTTTATAATCAAACTGTTAAATGGCCAAACGTGCAGAAAGCATTTAGATCAGATCAACTCGCGATTCACTGACAACCAGGAACGACTTGAAGAGGACATCACCATCGACGATCCACCAACACACACCCAACCGGCAATTGACGTCGCTGTGAATCACGAGGATGAACCCACCGTACCTGACAGTCCGGTCAGACCAGCCGCGGTGCAGTGCAGCAATGGTCCGACCAACTCTCACACACCAGGGTTTGAACTTAGACGATCAAGCAGGGAGCAAAGGAATAACTTGTACCGAAGACTTTGGGTGGGGTGGGGGGAGTGATTTTATGTATGTAACCATGTAATACTTGCCACCAGAGGGCGCGGCTGTTGGAGTCCTAATGGTCACCTGCACACACGTGCAGGGCCAGTATAAAAGGTTGGCTGCCATGTTGTTTAGGCACTCTGGAGTTGCAATAAAGAAGACTAAGGTCACACACACCAAGTTTAGCTCACAGTACTCAGCCTCGTGGAGTTCTTCTATACACAACACAGGGCACAGTTTGTTGCAGGGAATTCTGCAAGTGGCAGATCTGAGACTGATGTCAAAAGAGATAAAGGGACAAAGAGACATGTACAGTGCAAGCAATAAGACCGGAGGTGAGGAAAAGGTCTGCAGCAGCTGTGGCTCAGTGGAGGCGCACTGTCTCCTCCATATCAGAGGATCGCGAGTTTAAGCCACACTTCAGAGATGTAAGATATGGAGATTGGGCGGGAAAGTGGAGTTGAGGTTGAAGATCAGCCATGATCTTATTGAATGGCGAAACAGGCTCAACGGGTTGTATGGCCTACTCCTGCTCCTATTTCTTGCGTTCTTACACGATCTAGGCTAACATTCTAGTGCAGTACTGAGGAAGTGCTGCACTGTCAAAGGTGCAGTCTATCGGATGAGACGTTAAACCGAGGCCCCGTCTGCTCTCTCAGGTGGACGTAAAAAATCCCATGGCGTTATTATAGAATGGTCACAGCACAGAAGGAGGCTATTCAGCCCATCAAGCCCATGCCGGCTCTCTGCAGGAGCATTTCAGCGAGTCCCACTCCCCACCCTTTCCCCATAACCCTGCAAATCTTTTTCCTTCAGGCACCTAGCCAATTCCCTTTTGAAAGCCACAATTGAATCTGCCTCCATCACCCTTTCAGGCAGTGCATTCCAGATCCTAACCACTCGGTGCACAAAAAAGTTTTCCCCAGGTTGCCTTTGGTTCTTCTGCCAATCACCTTAAATCTGTGTCCTCTGGTTCTCGACCCTTTCGCCAATGCAAACAGTTTCTCTCTATTAGGGTCAAGGATGTCACCGAGCGGCTGCAGGGCATTCTGGGGGGGGAGAGGGTGAACAGCCAGAGGTCGTGGTCCATATCGGTACCAATGACATAGGTAGAAAGAGGGATAAGATCCTGCAGGCAGAGTTTAGGGAGCTAGGAGAGAGATTAAAAAGCAGGACTTCAAAAGTAGTAATCTCTGGATTACTCCCGGTGCCACGAGCTAGTGAAATAGAAGGATAGAGCAGATGATTGTGTGGCTGGAGAGATCGTGCAGGAGGGAGGACTTTAGATTCCTGAGGCATTGGGACCGCTTCTGAGGTAGGTGGGTTCTGTACAAGCCAGACAGGTGGCAGCTCAACAGAGCCGGGACCAATATCCTTGCGGTAGGGTTTGCTCGTGCTGTTGGGGAGAGTTTAAGCTAGCTTGGCAGGGGGCTGGGAACCTGAGAATAGAGTCAGTAGGGAGGGGAGTAAAGCTGGAATTGGAAAGCAAAAATGTAGACAGTGAATTTGAAGGACAGAGGAAACCAGGGCTAGAAAGTAGTCAACAAGGAGGTTTGGCTGTACTAAATGCTATATACTTCAATGCAAGGAGTATAGCGAATAAGGCACATCAGCTGAGAGCGCAGGTAGCCACTTGGGAGTATGATATTATAGCCATTACAGAGACGTGGCTAAAAGAGGGGCAGGTATGGCAGCTCAACAGTCCTGGTTACAGAATTTTCAGACGGGATAGAGAGAGGGGTAAAAAGAGAGAGGAGGTCATGGTGTTGATTAAAGGAACTATTACAGCTGTGAGGAAGGATGATATGTTAGAGCGATCATCAAATGAGGCCATATGGATCAAACTGAAAAACAAAAAAGGAGTGATCACATTGCTGGGAGTGTACTATAGACCCCCAACAGTGAGAGGGAGATAGAAGAGCAAATATGTAGGCAAATTTCTGAGAAGTGCAAAAACTATAGGGCAGTAATAGTAGGGGATTTCAACTATCCTAATATTAGAACATAAGAACATAGAACATAAGAACATAAGAATTAGGAACAGGAGTAGGCCATCTAGCCCCTGGAGCCTGCTCCGCCATTCAACAACCTCATGGCTGATCTGGCCATGGACTCAGCTCCACTTACCCGCCCGCTCCCCATAACCCTTAATTCCCTTATTGGTTAAAAATCTATCTATCTGTGATTGGAATACATTCAATGAGCTAGCCTCAACTGCTTCCCTGGGCAGAGAATTCTACAGATTCACAACCTTCTGGGAGAAGAAATTCCTTCTCAACTCGGTTTTAAATTGGCTCCCCCGTATTTTGAGGCTGTGCCCCCTAGTTCTAGTCTCCCCGACCAGTGGAAACAACCTCTCTGCCTCTATCTTGTCTATCCCTTTCATTATTTTAAATGTTTCTATAAGATCACCCCTCCTCCTTCTGAACTCCAACGAGTAAAGACCCAGTCTACTCAATCTATCATCATAAGGTAACTCCCTCATCTCCGGAATCAGCCTAGTGAATCGTCTCTGTACCCCCTCCAAAGCTAGTATATCCTTCATTAAGTAAGGTGACCAAAACTGCATGCAGTACTCCAGGTGCGGCCTCACCGATACCCTATACAGTTGCAGCAGGACCTCCCTGCTTTTGTACTCCATCCCTCTCGCAATGTAGGCCAACATTCCATTTGCCTTCCTGATTATCTGCTGCACCTGCAAACTAACTTTTTGGGATTCATGCACAAGGACCCCCAGGTCCCTCTGCACCGCAGCATGTTGTAATTTCTCCCCATTCAAATAATATTCCCTTTTACCGTTTTTTTTCCCAAGGTGGATGACCTCACATTTTCCGACATTGTATTCCATCTGCCAAACCTTAGCCCATTTGCTTAACCTATCTAAATCTCTTTGCAGCCTCTCTGTGTCCTCTACACAACCCGCTTTCCCACTAATCTTTGTGTCATCTGCAAATTTTGTTACACTACACTCTGTCCCCTCGTCCAGGTCATCTATGTATATTGTAAACAGTTATGGTCCCAGCACCGATCCCTGTGGCACACCACTAACCACCGATTTCCAACCCAAAAAGGACCCATTTATCCCGACTCTCTGCTTTCTGTTCGCCAGCCAATTCTCTATCCATGCTAATACATTTCCTCTGACTCCGCGTACCTTTATCTTCTGCAGTAACCTTTTGTGTGGCACCTTATCGAATGCCTTTTGGAAATCTAAATACACCACATCCATCGGTACACCTCTATCCACCATGCTCATTATATCCTCATAGAATTCCAGTAAATTAGTTACACATGATTTCCCCTTCATGAATCCATGTTGCGTCTGTTTGATTGCACTATTCCTATCTAGATGTCCCGCTATTTCTTCCTTAATGATAGCTTCAAGCATTTTCCCCACTACAGATGTTAAACTAACCAGCCTATACTATAGTTACCTGCCTTTTGTCTGCCCCCTTTTTTAAACAGAGGCGTTACATTAGCTGCTTTCCAATCCGCTGGTACCTCCCCAGAGTCCAGAGAATTTTGGTAGATTATAACGAATGCATCTGCTATAACTTCCGCCATCTCTTTTAATACCCTGGGATGCATTTCATCAGGACCAGGGGACTTGTCTACCTTGAGATCCATTAGCCTGTCCAGCACTACCCCCCCTAGTGATAGTGATTGTCCCTTCCCACATTCCCGTGACCAGCAATTTGTGGCATGGTTTTTGTGTCTTCCACTGTGAAGACCGAAGCAAAATAATTGTTTAAGGTCTCAGCCATTTCCACATTTCCCATTATTAAATCCCCCTTCTCATCTTCTAAGTGGGACAAAATTAGTGTGAAGGGTATAGAGGGTGCGGAATTCCTAAAATGCATTCAGGAGAACTTTTTTAGCCAGTATGTAGCAAGCCCAACACGGGAGGGGGCAGTTCTGGATTTAGTTTTAGGAAATGAAGCTGGGCAGGTGGAAGGGGTATCAGTGGGAGAGCATTTAGGTGCTAGTGACCATAATTTAGTTACATTTAAGGTAGTTATGAAAAAAGACAAGGATAGACCAGGAATAAAAGTTCTAAATTGGGGAAAAGCCAACTTTGCTAAGCTGAGAGGTGATTTAGCCATAGTGCACTGGAAACAGCTACTTGAAGGTAAATCAGTGTCAGAGCAGTGAAAGGCATTCAGGGTGGAGATCCGGAGGGTTCAGGCCAAATATGTGCTATTAAAGAAAAAGGATGGGATGAATAAATCTAGAGCCCCCTGGATGTCAAGGGACACACAGGGTAGGATAAAGAAAAAAAGGGAGGCTTATGACAGAAACCGAGGGCTAAATACTGCAGAAACTCGAGAGGAGTATAAAAAGTCCAGGGGTGAAATTAAATAGGAAATTAGGAAAGCAAAGAGAGAGCATTAACAATTCTTGGCAAGTAAAATCAAGGAAAACCCAAAGATGTTTTATAAATATATTATGAGCAAGAGGATAACTAAAGAAAGGGTAGGGCCTGTTAGAGACCATGATGGTAATCTGTGTGTGGAGGCAGAAGATGTGGGTATGGTTCTTAATGAATATTTTGCGTCTGTTTTCACAAAAGAGAGGGGCGATGCAGACGCTGTTATTGAGGAGGAGGAGTGCGAAATATTAGAAGAAATAAATATAGTGAGAGAGGAGGTATTAAGGGGTTTAGCAGCTTTGAAAGTGGATGAGTCCCCATGCCTAGATGAAATGTATCCCAGGCTGTTAAGCGATGCAAAAGAGGAAATAGCAGAGGCTTTGAAGATCATTTTCCAATCCTCTCTGGCTTTACATAGAAACATAGAAAATAGTTGCAGGAGTAGGCCATTCGGCCCTTCAAGCCTGCACCACCATTCAATAAGATCATGGCTGACCATTCCCTCAGTATCCCTTTCCTGCTTTCTCTCCATACCCCTTGATCCCTTTAGCCGTAAGGGCTATATCTAACTCCCTCTTGAATATATCCAATGAACTGACATCAACAACTCTCTGCGGCAGGGAATTCCACAGGTTAACAACTCTCTGTGTGAAGAAGTTTCTCGTCATCTTAGTCCTAAATGGCCTATCCCTTATCCTAAGACTGTGTCCCCTGGTTCTAGACTTCCCCAACATCGGGAACATTCCACCCGCATCTAACCTGTCCCGTCCCGTCAGAATCTTATATATTTCGATGAGATCCCCCTCATCCTTCTAAACTCCAATGTATAAAGGCCCAGTTGATCCAGTCTCTCCTCATATGTCAGTCCTGCCATCCCGGGAATCAGTCTGGTGAACCTTCGCTGCACTTCCTCAATAGCAAGAACGTCCTTCCTCAGATTAGGAGACCAAAACGGAACACAATATTCCAGGTGAGGCCTCACCAAGGCCCTGTACAACTGCAGTAAGACTTCCCTGCTCCTATACTCAAATCCCCTAGCTATGAAGGCCAATATACCATTTGCCTTCTTCACCGCTTACTGTACCTGCATGCCAACATTCAATGACTGATGAACCATGACACCCAGGTCTCGTTGCACCTCCCCTGTTCCTAATCTGCCACCATTCAGATAATATTCTGTCTTCGCAGTTTTGTCCCCAAAGTGGATAACCTCACATTTATCCACATTATACTGCATCTGCCATGTATTTGCCCACTCACCTAACCTGTCCAAGTCACCCTCAGCCTCCTAGTGTCCCCCTCACGGCTCACACCGCCACCCAGTTTAGTGTCATCTGCAAACTTGGAGATATTACACTCAATTCCTTCATCCAAATCATTGATGTATATTGTAAAGAGCTGAGTTCCCAGCACTGAGCCCTGCAGCACTCCACTAGTCACTGCCTGCCATTCTGAAAAGGACCCGTTTATCCCTACTCTCTGCTTCCTGTCTGCCAACCAGTTCTCTATCCATGTCAATACATTACCCCAATAGCATGTGCTTTAATTTTGCACACCAATCTCTTGTGTGGGACCTTGTCAAATGCCTTTTGAAAGTCCAAATACACCACATCCACTGGTTCTCCCTTGTCCACTCTACTAGTTACATCCTCAAAAAATTCCAGAAGATCTGTCAAGCATGATTTACCCTTCATAAATCCATGCTGACTGAGACCGATCCTGTCACTGCTTTCCAAATGCGCTGCTATTTCATCCTTAATAATTGATTCCAACATTTTCCCCACTACTGATGTCAGGCTAACCAGTCTATAATTACCCACTTTCTCTCTCCCTCCCTTTTTAAAAAGTGGTGTTACATTAGCTACCCTCCAGTCCATAGGAACTGATCCAGAGCCGATAGACTGTTGGAAAATGATCACCAATGGATCCACTATTTCTAGGGCCACTTCCTTAAGTACTCTGGGATGCAGACTATCAGGCCTCGTGGATTTATCGGCCTTCAATCCCTTCAATTTCCCTAACACAATTTCCTGCCTAATAAGGATATCCTTCAGTTCCTCCTTCTCACTAGATCCTTGGTCCCCTAGTACTTCCGAAAGGTTATTTGTGTCTTCCTTCATGAAGACAGAACCAAAGCATTTGTTCAAATGGTCTGCCATTTCTTTGTTCCCCATTATAAATTCACCTGAATCCGACTGCAAGGGACCTACATTTGTGGTGTGGTGCCAGAGGACTGGAGAACTGCTAATGTTGCACCTTTGTTTAAGAAGGGAGAAAGGGATAGACCAAGTAATTACAGGCCAGTCAGCCTAACCTCAGTGCTGGGAAAATTATTGGAAAAAATCCTGAAGGCAGTGATACGTCCTTACTACACAGTATAAATGCACACGAGGCCCATGCTTGAGAGAAGGTCAGTCTGTGACCTGTCCTTTATTCCTTAGCACTCAAGTGTTGAAGGTGGGTGGAGCTTCCCCTTTTATACCTGAAGGCCCAGGTTAGGAGTGTCTCCCACCTAGTGGTCAGTGTTCTCACGGTGTACAACTTAGGTCAGTTTATACATGGGTTACAATGCTGGTTGAATACATGACATCACCTACCCCCCCAAAGTCTTATTGGGATCACAGGTTGAGTCTCTCTGGTGGTTTACGCTCCCTTGTAGAGCGCCTGAGTTGGGGCTCCGGTTGTTGGGCGCTGGCCTGAGTGTCTGCTGTTTGCAGTGCCTCAGGCCTGTCCGGACTGCCCACAGTGACTGGGCTCTCCTCCCTTTGGTTCCGGTGTTCGGTCACCTGTGGTGGAGTGAACTCTATCTCGTGTTCTTCCTCTGCTTCTTCTATGGGGTTGGTGAACCTCCTTTTTGTTTGATCCACATGTTTGCGGCAGATTTGTCCATTGGTAAGTTTAACTACCAGAATCCTATTTCCCTCTTTGGCAACCACAGTGCCTGCGAGCCATTTGGGCCCTGCAGCGTAGTTGAGGACAAAAACAGGATCATTTACATCAATACATCGCGCCCTCGCATTCCTGTCATGGTAGTGATATTGTGACTGGCGCCTGCTCTCGACAATTTCTTTCATGGTGGGGTGTATAAGGGATAATCGGGTTTTGAGCGTCCTTTTCATTAGTAGCTCTGCGGGTGGAACCCCTGTGAGCGAGTGTGGTCGGGATCTATAGGCCAACAGGAGGCATGATAAGCGGGTTTGTAGGGAACCCCCTTGGAATCTGAACATCCCCTGTTTGATTATCTGTACTGCTCGTTCTGCCTGGCCATTTGAGGCCGGCTTGAACGGTGCCGTTCTAACATGGTTAATTCCATTACCTGCCATGAAGTCCTGGAATTCAGTGCTTGTGAAGCACGGGCCACTGTCACTGACCAAGATGTCCGGTAGACCGTGGGCGGCGAACATTGCCCGTAGACTTTCTACCGTGGCAGAGGATGTGCTTGAATTTAAAATGTCACACTCGATCCATTTGGAGTAGGCATCTACTACAACCAAAAACATTTTCCCCATGAAAGGACCTGCGTAGTCCACATGGATGCGTGACCAAGGCTTGGCGGGCCATGGCCAAGGGCTAAGGGGGGCTTTCCCTGGGCGCATGGTCCAGCTGGGCACACGTGTTGCACCTGCAAACACAAAATTCCAGATCTGCGTCTATCCCTGGCCACCAAACGTGTGACCTGGCAATTGCCTTCATCGTGACAATGCCCGGGTGCCCATTGTGGAGTTCTCTGATGAACACCTCTCTGCCCATCTGGGGCATGACTACCCGGTTTCCCCACAGTAGGCAATCGGCCTGAATCGAGAGTTCATCCTTGCGCCTGTGAAATGGTTTAAATTTCTCAGGGCATGCCCTGTATGTGGTTGCCCAGTCCCCATTCAGGACACATTTCTTGACTAGAGACAATAGCGGGTCTCTATTTGTCCAGACTTTAATCTGACGGGCTGTCACGGGTGAGCCTTCGCTTCCGAAAGCTTCAACAGCCATGACCATCTCAGCACCATGCTCGGTAGCCCCCTCAGTGGTGGCTAGTGGGAGCCTGCTGAGTGCATCGGCGCAATTTTCGGTGCCCGGTCTGTGCCGAATTGTGTAGTCATGGGCAGCTAACGTGAGTGCCCACCTCTGTATGCGGGCCGATGCGTTTGCATTTATGGCCTTGTTGTCGGCCAAAAGGGACGTTAGGGGTTTGTGATCTGTCTCCAGCTCAGATTTCCTGCCAAACAGGTACTGGTACATTTTCTTTACCGGATATACACATGCGAGCGCCTCCTTTTCTACCATCCCGTAGCCCCTTTCTGCCTGGGACAGACTCCTGGAGGCATAAGCTACCGGCTGTAACTGACCCTTGGCATTGACATGCTGCAATACACACCCGACACCATAGGACGATGCATCGCACGTTAACACAAGTTTCTTACATGGGTCATATAGCGTTAACAGATTGTTGGAACATAACAAACTGCGTGCTCTATTAAAAACCCTTTCCTGGCTGTCCCCCCAGACCCATTCACGACCTTTGCGTAGGAGCACGTGTAGCGGCTCTAGCAGCGTGCTCAATTTGGAAAGAAAGTTACCAAAATAGTTCAGGAGCCCCAGGAACCAATGCAGCTCCGTCGTGTTACGGGGTCTGGATGCTCTCTGGATCGCTTCCGTCTTGGATGCAGTAGGGCTGATCCCGTCTGCTGCTACCCTCATCCCCAGAAATTCTACCTCTGGAGCTAGGAAGACGCACTTCGCCTTTTTCAGTCGCAGACCTACCCGGTCCAGTCTGCGTAGCACCTCCTCCAGGTTGTGGAGGTGTTCTTCAGTATCGTAACCCGTAATGAGGATGTCGTCCTGAAAAACCACCGTCCCTGGAATCGACTTGAGGAGGCTTTCCATATTTCGTTGGAAGATCGCAGCGGCCGAGCGAATCCCGAACGGACATCTGTTGTACTCAAACAACCCCTTGTGTGTCGTGATGGTGGTCAGCTTCTTCGACTCACTCGCCAGCTCCTGGGTCATGTAAGCTGAGGTCAGGTCCAATTTTGAAAAAAGTTTGCCACCGGATAGCGTCGCAAAGAGGTCTTCCGCTCTCGGTAGCGAGTACTGGTCTTGGAGTGACACCCGATTGATAGTGGCCTTGTAATTACCACATATCCTGACCGACCCATCCGCCTTGAGCACCGGCACAATCGGGCTCGCCCAGTCACTGAATTCGACTGGCGAGATGATGCCTTCCCTGAGCAGGCGGTCCAATTCGCCTTCTATCTTTTCCCGCATCACGTACGGCACCGCTCTGGCCTTGTGGTGTACTGGTCTGGCGTCCGGGTTTATGTGAATCACTACCTTGGCCCCCATGAAAGTGCCAATGCCGGGTTGAAATAATGAGTCAAATTTGTCCAGGACCTGTGAGCATGATACTCGCTCCACAGAGGAAATTGCATTGACATCGCCCTATTTCCAGTTCATGACAGCAAGCCAACTCCTCGCCAGTAGTGCGGGACCGTCCCCTGGGACAATCCAGAGTGGCAACCTGTTCTCCGAATCTTTGTGGGTCACGACTACCGTGGCGCTGCCTAGCACCGGAATGATCTGCTTTGTGTAAGTCCGTAGCTGTGCGTCAATCAGCGATAATTTTGGCCTCCTGGCCTTGGATGCCCACAACTTTTCGAACTGTTTGATACCCATCAGGGACTGGCTGGCACCCGTGTCTAACTCCATTGATACTGGGATGCCATTGAGGAGCATTTTCATCATTATCGGTGGCGTCCTGGTGTATGAACTGTATATGTGCTCCACACGAACTCGCTGAACTTCAGCTTCCAGCGATTTCCCTCAGTGTCCATTTCTGCAATTTCTGCAGGTATTTTGCTCATCTCTGCAAACTCCGGCTGAGTGTGTACCTCCACGCCTCCAGCATGAGTTGCGGTTTGAAACAAAAGGTCCCTTGCCAGTTGATCGTCCCTGACTGCCCCTGTTATTGTCCTTGAGTGCACCATTAACAGGTGTTGATGGCCCCATTACTGGCCGCATTGTCCCTTGCAATGGCGTGAATCGCTGTTCAGCTTGCCATTGTCTCTGTCGAACTCCCCCTCTGGGTTCGACTACATGTTGGGGCATGCCCGACTGTCCTTGTCTGCCTGGAGAACTGTGTGCTGCTTTAACAATGTTGAATCTCTGTCCCAACCATTCCTTAACACAGTACCTTTCATCTGTTCTGCTAGTGGCCATGCTCGCGTGGTTTAAATCCCAGTTTCTTGTCGCCATTGATACGTCCTTACTACACAGTATAAATGCACACGAGGCCCATGCTTGAGAGAAGGTCAGTCTGTGATCTGTCCTTTATTCCTTAGCACTCAAGTGATGAAGGTGGGTGGAGCTTCCCCTTTTATACCTGAAGGCCCAGGTTAGGAGTGTCTCCCACCTAGTGGTCAGTGTTCTCACGGTGTACAACTTAGGTCCAGTTTATCCATGGGTTACAATGCTGGTTGAATACATGACAGGCAGGATAAAGCTTCACTTCGAAAGATACGGATTAATCAAAGACAGTCAGCTCTGATTTGTTCAGGGAAGGTCGTGTATGACTAACTAGATTGAATTTTTCGAGGAGGTAACCAGGAGGGTCGATGAGGGCAAAGTGTATAATGCAGTGTATATGGATTTTAGCAAAGCTTTGGATAAGGTCTCACATGGTAGACTGGTCACAAAAGTAAAAGCCCATGGGATCCAGGGCAAAGTGGCAAGTTGGATCCAAATTTGGCTCAGAGGCAGGAAGCAAAGGGTAATGGTTGATGGGTGTTTTTGTGACTGGAAGGATGTTTCCAGTGGGATCCGCAGGGCTCAGTACTAGGTTCCTTACATTTTGTGATATACATCAATGATCTAGACTTGAATATAGGGAGTATGATTAAGAAGTTTGTAGGTGATACTAAAATCGGCTGTGTGGTTGATAATGCAGAAGAAAGCTGTGGACTGCAAGAAAATATTAATCAACTGGTCAGGTGGGCAGAACAGTGGCAGATGGAATTTAATCCAGCGAAGTGTGAGGTAATGCATTTGGGGAGGGCTAACAAGGAAAGGGAATACACATTAAAGGGTAGGACACTGGGAAGTGTAGAGGAACAAAGGGACCTTGGAGTGCATGTCCACAGATCCTTAAAAGTAGCAGGCCAGGTAGATAAGGTGGTTAAGAAGGCATACGGAATGTTTGTCTTTATTAGCCAAGGCATAGAATATAAGAGCAGGTGGGTTATGCTTGAACTAAATAAAACACTGGTTAGGCCACAGCTGGAGTACTGCATGCAATTCTGGTCACCGCATTACAGGAAAAACGCGATTGCACTGGAGAGGGTACAGAGGAGATTCACGAGGATGTTGCCGGGAGTAGAGAATCTAAGCTACGAGGACAGATTGGATAGGCTGGATTTATTTTCCTTGGAACAGAGGAGGCCGACGGGAGACCTAATCGAGGTGTATACAATTACGAGGGGCCTAGATATAGTCGATAGAAAGGGTCTATTTCCTTTAGCAGAGTGATCAACAACCAGGAGGCATCAATTTAAAGTAGAAGGTTTAAAGGGGTTTGAGGGGAAATTTCTTCACGCAGAGGGTTGTGGGGGTCTGGAACTCACTGCCTGAAAGGGTGGTCGAGGCAGAAACCCTCACCACACTTAAAAAGTACTTGGATGTGCACTTGAAGTGCCGTAACCTACACGGTTACGGACCTAGAGCTGGAAAGTGGGATTAGGCTGGATAGCCTCTTGTTCGCCGGCATAGACATAATGGGCTGAAATGGCCTCCTTCCGTGCTGTAAACTTCTATGATTCTATGATCTATTTGCCTCCCACATTCTACACTCCGTAAACTTGAGGTCATCCAAAACTCAGCAGCCGTGTCCTAACTCACACCAAGACACAATCAGCCATCACAAGATTAATTGAATCACTGGACAGGGAATGAATTTTAAGGAAAGTTAATAACTGATTTAATTTGCTTCAATTGCTGATTTTCTAATTTTAACTTAATTTATAATTATGGTATATATTATTTAACTTTGTTTAATTATAATTAATCTTTATTATATTGATTTTACTATTGTATACTCCTTATTGTATTATTTACAATGTAATTTGAATTTAAAAAAAAAATCTTTCGCCTGTGTCTATCAACGTGCACATTCTTGCTGCCGCTTCGGACTCAAGCCTTTAACCTCTTTTTACATTTCCTTCTCCTGCTTTTTCCCTCAATGGTCAATGTCTAACGTGTTGTAAAATTGTTGTGAAGCGCCTTGGGATGTTTTACTATGTTAAAGGCGCTATATAAATAAAAGTTATTATCACCACTGTGCTTTCTGACCTACACTGGCTTCCGGTTAAACAACACCTCGATTTCAAAATTCTCATCCTTGTTTACAAATCACTCCATAGAGTTGCCCCTCCCGATCGCTGTAATCTTTTTTCAGCCTCATAACCCCACAAGATATCTGTGCTCCTTAAGTTCTGCCCTCATTATAACTGCTCAACCATCGGTGGCCGTGCCTTCAGCTGTTTGGGCCCTAAGCTCTGGGACTCACTACTTAAATCTCTCCAATTCTCTTTCCTCCTTTAAGATGCTCCTTAAAACCTACCTTTTTAACCAAGCTTTTAGTCATCTGCCTTAATTTCTTCTTTTGTGGCTTGGTGTCAAATTTATCTGTTTTGTCTTGTAACACTGCTGTGAAGCGCCTTGGGAAGTTTTATTACGTTAGGCGCTAAATAAATAAATATTATCTACTCTGTCTTCACTCGTCATGATTTTGAACACCTCCATCAAACCTCGTCTCAACCTTCTCTGCTCTAAGGAGAGCACCCCTAGCTTCTCCAGTCTATCCACATAACTGAAGTCCCTCATCCCTGGAACCATTCTTGTAAATCTTTTCTGTACCCTTTCTAAAGGCCTTCACATCCTTCCTAAAGTGCGGTGCCCAGAATTGGGCACAATACTCCAGTTGAAGGAGAGCCGGGTATTTTCCCCGGTGTCCTGGCTAATATTTATCTCTCAGCCAATATCGCTTAAAATAAAAAAACAGATTACCCGGTCATTATCATATTGCAGTTTGTGGGAGCTTGCTGTGCATAAATTGGCTGCCGCACTTCCTACATCACAACAGTGACGACACTCCAAAAGTACTTCATTGGTTGTGAAGCGCCCTAGGACGCCCTGAGGTTGTGAAAGACACTGTATAGTTTTTTTTCCCCTCGGAGGATTAGCTGGATTATGTGGGCAATCAGAGAAGGCTAACTTGAATAATTTGTCATTATCGCTCAAAAATTAGTGGATTAACCTGATCATTAGAAAAGCTGATCTATTGCTGAAGGTAAAGGTTGAAAGGATGGTGATTTCCATACGGGGGTAGAGTTGATGAATTCAATTTTGTTGAACAAAAAAATATTCTGGAGAGTCACGATCATCCGGAGTACAAGAAGACTTTGAAAAGTAATGGAATATTCAGATCAAATTTTCAGCCCACGTGGGGTCTCTGGTGCCAAGACCTCTATGTTGAGATGTAAACAAGCTGTTCCCAAATGTCTACAATGTCTTGAAGCTGGAGTTCAATGGCAGCTCAAAAGGAATCACTCAGAATTTCCATCCTGACGTAGTGATCACTTCGCACCCGCTCAATATCTCTCCTTTATAAGAACATAAGAAATAGGAGCAGGATTAGGCCATTTGACCCCTCGAGCCTGCTCTGCCATTCAATATCATGGCTGATCAGCTCCACTTTCCTGCCCGCTCCCCATAACTCTTTACTCCATTATCGCTCAAAGATCTTGTCCATCTCCGCCTTAATTATATTCAAAGACCCAGTCTCCACAGCTCTCTGGGGCAGAGAATTCCATAGATTTACAACCCTCAGAGAAAAGAAATTTCTCCTCGTCTCAGTTTTAAATGAGTGGCCCCTTATTCTGAGACTATGTCCCCTAGTTTTAGTTTCCCATGCGAGTGGAAATATCCTTTCTGCATCCACCTTGTCGAGCCCCCTCATTAGCTTTCGAGCCCCCTCATTATCTTACTTGAGATCAGAAACTTGATGCTCAACTGTTGGCACAGGTTAAAATCACCTGGGGCTTTAGGCCTTAGAAGGCCAGAGTTACACAGAATGTAGAGTACAGAAATAAGCCATTCAGCCCCAACTGGTCTATGCCGGTGTTTATGCTCCACACGAACCTCTTCCCACCCCTCTTCATCTAACCCCACCAGCATATCCTCCTATTCCTTTCTCCCTCGTGTTTATGTACCTTCCCATAAAAGCATCTATGATATTCGCCTCAACTACACCTTGTGCTAGTGAGTTCCAATCCTAACCACTCTCTAAAGAAGTTTCTCCTGAATTCCATATTGGATTTATTAGAGCATTTATATTTTTTAAAAATCAGTGTGAAATCTACCAATTGCTGAAAATATTGTTTTGCCAATTAAACATAACATTTGCTGGCATCAATTGAAATTAATTTGATCTCTATGATCCTGCTGGAAATGCTTCATTCTGAAAAGTTGAGTGCCAGGAATTCTACTTCTGACAGATTCTTATTCATCACTGTACTTGCCCTAAAGGGTAAAAAAAAACAGTATATTTACCAGGTGACTGTCATCCATCACAACCAACATGGATGCTGGGGAGTAGGTCACAAGTCCCCTTGAGTGAAAGTGGCATCTATCCTGGAACGACAGCACAGACAGAACAGAAAATGTGCCTCCCCCTTCCCTACTGCTCCTCCAACAGATCATGGAATCATACATAAGAACATAAGAAATAGGAGCAGGAGTAGGCCATTTGGCCCCTCGAGCCTGCTCCGCCATTTAATACGATCATGGCTGATCCGATCATGGGCTCAGGTCCACTTCCCTGCCCGCTTATTCCCTTATCGGTTAAGAAACTGTCTATCTCTGTCTTAAATTTATTCAATGACCCAGCTTCCACAGCTCTCTGAGGCAGCGAATTCCACAGATTTACAACCTTCTGAGAGAAGAAGTTTCTCCTCATCTCTTTTTTTTTTAAATGGGTGGCCCCTTATTCTAAGATCATGCCCCCTAGTTCTAGTCTCCCTCCATCAGTGGAAACATCCTCTCTGCATCCACCTTGTCAAGCCCCCTCATAATCTTATACGTTTCGATAAGATCACTTCGCATTTTTCTGGAGTCTAGTACAGCACAGAAGGAGGCCATTTGGCCCATCAATACTGTGATGGCTCTTTGAAAGAGCTCTGCAGTTAGCCCCACTCCTCTGCTCTTTCCCCAAAGCCATGCCAACTGTTCCCCTTCAAGTATTTATCCAGTTCCCTTTTGAAAGTTACTATTGACTCTGTTTCCACCACCCTTTCAGGCAGTGGATCCCAGCATCTCACTGCGTAAACCAATTCTCATCTCCACTCTTGTTCTTTTGCCAATTACCTTAAATCTGTGTCCTCTGGTTACCGACCCTTCTGCCACTGGAAACAGTTTCTCTGTATGTACTCCAATAAAAACCCCTCGTAATTTTGGATGCCTCTATTAAGTCTTCCCTTAACCATCTCTGCTCGAAAGAGAACAATTCCAGCTTCACTAATCTCTCCACATAACTGAAGTCTCTCCTCTCCGATCATGCCCTAGCTGTTAACTGGTGCAAAATATGTACAACAGTAGTGCATTTATACTGCTGAAACAGTTACTAACTATGATGGACTGTACAGCTGAGGAACATTTAAGTATGCCTTCACTTTAGAACATATTAGAAAGGAAGGGCACAATTGTCCCAGTCAATGTCTTAACAAAGCATCACTGTATTTTTCATCTGAGTTACATTTGCATCGAATTCCGGGTTCACACAAGTAAATTATGTAACTGTTTCTGTCCTTACCCGGCTGATTGTTTGTTTGAGTCAAGGTCTACTAAACCAGAAACAATAAGGTTGTCTGATGTATTGTTGAGCTGTACTATTCCGGTTCTGCCTTATTCCCACTGGAAAGAGAACGCGTGCTTGCTGGTGCAAAGATTTTGAACATAGCCAGGTAGTCGAGCATATTCTCATCCTCTTTTACAAATCCTTCCGTAGCCTCGCCCCTCCCTATCTCTATAAGCTGCTGCAGCCCTACAACCCTCCGAGACCTTTGCGCTCCTCCATTTCTCGTCTCTTTCACATTCTCCATTTTAATCACTCGACCACTGACGGCCGTGACTTCAGCTGCCAATGTCCTTAGCTCTGGAATTTCCTCCCTAAACCTCTCCGCCTCTCTCTGTACCCATCCCTCCTCCTTTTAGACGCTCCTTAAAACCTACCCCACCTGTCCTAATATCTCTTTGTGGCTCTGTGTCAAATGTTTTTTGATAATACTCCTAAGGCTATATATAAATGCAAGTTGTTGTTGTTTATCCAATTGGTTGATGCGATTTTCAGAACTGGCAGAGCCACTGAGCATCAAGAAGATCGCTGCAGTTTTTAAGACAGTATAACTAAGGGAAGTCACCATCATCAAATATCCTTCCCATATATAATCATTAATTGCCTAAGTCCAATTACATCCCTAGCACCACAGCACAATCTGGTTCAGTAACTCCAAAATGATTCCTTATTAACGATTTGATAAAATCGCAACATAAAAATTAAGATCATAACTACATGGAAAATAGGATGAGATTCAATGCAAATCCAGTCACTGGAAACATTTACCAAAGTCCTTGGTTAGAAGAACATGAAGATTTAATTGGTAGTTATTTAAAATAATTAATTATCAGGATATGGGAGCTGCTGGTTGCGCTCGAGAAGGTGGTGGTGAGCCGCCTTCTTTCTTGAACCGCTGTAGTCCGTGTGGTGAAGATACTCCCACAGTGCTGCTTGGTAAGCAGTTCCAGGATTTTGATCAAGTGACAATGAAGGAACAGAGATCTATGCCCAAGACAGGATGGTGTGTGATCTGTAAGGGAACTTGGAGGTGATGGTGTTCCCATGCACGTGCTACCCTTGTCTTTCCAGATGGTGGAGGTCACGGGTTTGGGAGGTGTTGCCAGAGAAGCATTGGTGAGTTGTTGCAGTGCATTCTGTATCCACAGTACTCTGGTGGTGGAGGGAGTGAATGTTTAAGCTGCTGGATGGGGTGCCGATCAAGTGGACTGCTTTGTCCTGGATGGTGTCGAGCTTCTTGAGTGTTACAGCTGAATCCAATTGGTCAAACATAGAAACATAGAAATTAGGTCCAGGAGCAGGCCATTTGGCCCTTCGAGCCTGCACCGCCATTCAATAAGATCATGGCTGATCATTCAACCTCAGTACCCCTTTCCTCTTTCTCTCCATACCCCTTGATCCCTTTGGCCATAAGGGCCATATCTAACTCCCTTTTGAATATATCTAACGAACTGGCATCAACAACTTTCTGTGGTAGAGAATTCCACAGGTTAACCACTCTCTGAAGAAGAAGTTTCTCCTCATCTCAGTCCTAAATAGCTTACCTCTTATCCTTAGACTGTGACCCCTGTTCTGGAACTCCCCAGCAATGGGAACATTCTTCCTGCCTCTAACCTGTCCAATCCTGGAAGAATTTTATATGTTTCTATGAGATCCCCTCTCATTCTTCTAAAATCCAGTGGATACAAGCCCAGTTGATCCAGTCTTTCCTCATATGTCAGTCCTGCCATCTCGGGAATCAATCTGTTAAACCTTCGCTGTACTCTCTCAATAGCAAGAACGTCCTTCCTCAGATTATGTTCTTATGTTCTCTCCACTTGAGAGCAGTAGGAAACACCAAGACTGTTTCGATGAGAATGACCAAGAGATCCAGGAACTAATATGCCGCAAGCGCAAGGCATTCTTGGACTGAAAGCAGCAACACAACTCAAGGGCAAGAAGGCAGCTCCACAAACATCTGAATGCCGAGATTCAACAGAAAACCCGTGACCTAAAGAACAAATAGTGGGCGGAGAAAGCTCAAGAAATGCAGCAGCTAGCTGACAACCATGGCGTGCGAGGATTCTTCAGTACAATCAAGACGACCTACGGCCCAAGTACCCAAGGCCCTACCCCACACTTGGCTGCTATTAAATGAACAAAGGACAACATTTTTAAATATCAACTTAGCACTGACAGCAAAGGAGATTTCCTCCCCATAGCAGGTGTGCGATAACCATTCCCAGATATGTGTAGGTGCCCTCCTCTTTGTGCTCCACAGAGGGCATAGGTGGCACATTCATTGCAGAATAAACTATTCCAGGTTGTGGATCAGCTGAACAGAAGTTCAAAATTTGTGGAAAGATTTGTGCTGGGGCATCTATTTAAAATCTAGAAACACTGAAACATAGAAAATAGGTGCAGGAGTAGGCCATTCGGCCCTTCGAGCCTGCACCACCATTCAATAGGATTATGGCTGATCATTCACCTCAGTACCCCTTTCCTGCTTTCTCTCCATACCCCTTGATCACTTTAGCAGTCAGGGCCATATCTAACTCCCTCTTGAATATATCTAATGAACTGGCATCAACAACTCTCTCCGGTGGAGAATTTCACAGGTTAACAACTCTCTGAGTGAAGAAGTTTCTCTTCATCTCGGTCCTAAATGGCTCACCCCTTAGCCTTAGACTGTGACCCCTGGTTCTGGACTTCCCCAACATCGGAACCATTCTTCCTGCATGTAACCTGTCTAGTCCCATCAGAATTTTATATGTTTCTATGAGATCCCCTCTCATTCTTCTAAACTCCAGTGAATACAGGCCCAGTCGATCCAGTCTCTCCTCATATGTCAGTCCTGCCATCCCGGGAATCAGTCTGGTGAACCTTCGCTGCACTCCCTCAATAGCAAGAATGTCCTTCCTCAGATTAGGAGACCAAAACTGAACACAATATTCTAGGTGAGGCCTCACCAAGGCCCTGTACAACTGCAGTAAGACCTCCCTGCTCCTATACTCAAAACCACTAGCTATGAAGGCCAACATGCCATTTGCCTTCTTCACTGCCTGCTACACCTGCATGCCAACCTTCAATGACTGATGTACCATGACACCCAGGTCACGCTGCACCTCCAATTTTCCTAATCTGCCGGCATTCAGATAATATTCTGCCTTTGTGTTTTTGCCACTAAAGTGGATAATCTCACATTTATCCACATTACACTGCATCTGCCATGCATTTGCCCACTCACCTAATCTGTCCAAATTACCCTGCAGCCTCTTAGCATCATCCTCACAGCTCACACCGCCACCCAGCTTAGTGTCATCTGCAAATTTGGAGATATTATACTCAATTTCTTCATCTAAATCATTGATGTATATTGTAAAGAGCTGGGTTCCCAGCACTGAGCCCTGCGGCACCCCACTAGTCACTGCCTGCTATTCTGAGAAGGACCCGTTTATCCCTACTCTCTGCTTCCTGTCTGCCAACCAGTTCTCTATCCATGTCAATACATTACCCCCAATACCATCTGCTTTAATTTTGCACACCAATCTCTTGTGTGGGACCTTGTCAAAAGCCTTTTAAAAGTCCAAATACACCACATCCACTGATTCTCCCTTGTCCACTCTACTAGTTACATCCTCAAAAAATTCGAGAAGATTTGTCAAGCATGATTTCCCTTTCATAAATCCATGCTGACTTAGACCTAGCCTGTCACTGCTTTCCAAATGTGCTGCTATTTCATCTTTAATAACTGATTCCAACATTTCCCCCACTCAAACCGGTCTATAATTAACCGTTTTCTCTCTCCCTCCTTTTAAAAAGTGGTGTTACATTAGCTACCCTCCAGGCCATAGGAACTGATCCAGAGTCTTTAGACTGTTGGAAAATGATCACCCACACATCCACTATTTCTAGGGCCAGTTCCTTAAGTACTCTGGGGTGCAGACAATCAGGCCCTGGGGATTTATCGGCCTTCAATCCCATCAATTTCACGAACACAATTTCCTGACTAATAAGGATTTCCATCAGTTCCTCCTTCCCGCTAGACCCTCGGTCCCCTAGTATTTCCGGAAGGTTATATGTGTCTCCCTTCGTGAAGACAGAACCAAAGTATTTGTTCAACTGGTCTGCCATTTCCTTGTTCCCCATTATAAATTCACCTGATTCTGACTGCAAGGGACTACATTTGTCTTCACTAATCTTTTTCTCTTCACATATCTATAGAAGCTTTTGCTGTCAGTTTTTATGATCCCAGCAAGCTTCCTCTCATACTCTATTTCCCCCTCCTAATTAAACCCTTTGTCCTCCTCTGCTGAATTCTAAATTTCTCCCAGTCCTCAGGTTTGCTGCTTTTTCTGGCCAATTTATATGCCTCTTCCTTGGATTTAACACTATCCTTAATTTCCCTTGTTAGCCACGGTTGAGCCACCTTCCCCATTTTATTCTTACTCCAACAGGGATGTACAATTGTTGAAGTTCATCCATGTGATCTTTAAATGTTTGCCATTGCCTATCCACTATCAACCCTTTAAGTATCATTCGGCAGTCTATTTTAGCCAATTCACGTCTCATACCATCGAAGTTACCCTTCCTTAAGAGGACAGAGCCTCAAATCCCTCCATGGCTTCACCCCCTCTCAAACTCTGCAACCTCCTCCAGCCCCACAGCCCTCTTGAGTTTTCTGCATTCCTCCAATCCCGGCCTCTTGTGCAACCCCCATTTCCTTCACCCCACCATTGAAGGCCGGACCTTCTGTTACGTTCAGAATAACTCCACAAGACTGTATGTTGTAAGCTCAAACTGTTGTCACCTTGGTCTCTTTAATGTAACTCCAGAGTGAAGAAGCAGCATGGTAGACTGCCTTTTATACCTGCTTGCCCGGGTTGTGCAGGTGACCCTTGGGTCTCCCACAGGTGTGCCCCCTGGTGGCAAGAGTTACACACTAGTAAATTTACATACATTACATTACAACCCCCCCAAAATCTTAGATACAAGTTATTTACAATTGAGGCGATCCGGGGCTCTGCGTTCCCGGGTTGATTGCCTGAGTTGAAGTCCTGGCATGGGTGAGTCAGTCGGATCATTGCTGCACTGCAGTGCGGCTGGTTTGATCAGACTGTCGGGCATGGTGGGTTCATCCTCGTGGTTGATCGCGAGGTCAATTGCTGGTTGGGTGTGAGTAGGTGGATCAATGATGGTAATGTCCTCTTTAAACTGCTCTTGGTTGTCAGTGAATCGCAGTTTGGTCTGATCCAAGTGCTTTCTGCACGTTTGTCCATTCAAAAGTTTGACAACACTCAATTCCCCTGCTTGGCTAACACAGTGCCAGCAACCCATTTGGGACCATGACCGTAATTAAGAACAAGCACAGGGTCATTAACCTCACTGTCACGTGATACAGCCGCGCGATCGTGGTACACGTTATGTCGGTGACGCCAGGTTTCTGCATGATCATTGAGATCCGGGTGGACTAAGGAGAGCCTGGTTTTGAGTGCTCTCTTCATTAACAATTCTCCAGGGAGAATACCTGTAAGTGGGTGGGGTCGCGTACGGTAGCTGAGCAGAATCTGAGATAACCGGATCTAAAGGGAACCGTCCGTCACGCGTTTCAAGCTCTGCTTGATCATTTGGACTGCCCGTTCCGCTTGACCATTGGATGCGGGTTTAATCAGGGCAGACCAGACATGCTTGATGACATTGCGGGTCGTGAACTCGTTGAATTTCGAGCTGGTGAAACATGGTCCATTGTCACTAACAAGGATGTCAGGGTGGGGAACATGGCCCGGAGGCTTTCAATGGTGGCAGTGGACGTACATGATGACATTATTATACATTCAATCCATTTAGAATAAGTGTCCACTGCTACTAGGAACATCTTTCCTAGAAAGGGGCCAGCGAAATCTACGTGGACCCTGGACCACGGTTTGGAAGGCCAGGATCACAGACTCAGTGGGGCCTCCCGTGGTGCATTGCTCAACTGTGAGCAAGTGTTACATTGGTGTACATGTGACTCCAATTCCGAGTCAATGCCGGGCCACCAAACGTGCGACCTGGCAATAGCCTCCATCATGACTATGCCTGGGTGGGTACTGTGAGCGTCGTGTATAAACATTTCCCTGCCTTTTTTTTGGCAAAACTACGCGATTCCCCCATAGGAGACAATCCGAATGGATGGACATTTCATCCTTGCGTCGGTAAAACGGCTTAATTTCGTCTTGCATTTCCCCAGGAACCGCCAACCAGCTCCCATTAAGGACGCAGCTTTTTACTAGTGATAGCACCGGGTCCTGGCTAGTCCAGGTCCTGATCTGACGAGCCGTGACAGGTGACCGCTCGCTCTCAAAAGCATCCATTACAAGAAGCAAGTCTGCGGGTTGCACCATTTCCACCCCGGTGGTGGGCAATGGTAGCCGACTGAGGGCATCAGCACAGTTCTCAGTGCCTGGTCTGTGGCGGATTACATAGTCATACACAGATAACTTTCGTGCCCATCTTTGGATGCGGGACGAAGCGTTAGTGTAAATACCTTTGCTTTCTTAGAACAGTGAAATGAGCAGTTTGTGGTCGGTTTCGAGCTTGAACTGGAGTCCAAATAGGTACTGGTACATTTTCTTAACCCCGTATGCGCATGCTAATGCTTCTTTCTCAACCATACTGTCGGCTCTTTCAGCCCTTGATAAACTTCTGGACGCATATGCAACTGATTGCAGTTTGTCTGATACATTGGCTTGCTATAACACACAACCGGCCCCGTACGAAGATGCATCACAAGCTAGTACTAAATGTTTACACAGGTCATACAATACAAGTAATTTGTTAGAAAATAGCAATTTTCTGGCCTTATTAAAGGCTGTCTCTTGAGCTTTACCCCAAACTCAGTCGTCACCCTTGTGTAGCAATAAATGCAAAGGTTCCAACAAAGTGCTCAACCCCAGTAGAAAGTTACCAAAATAGTTGAGGAGTCCCAGGAACGAACACAGCTCCATCACATTCTGTGGTCTGGGTGCATTCTTGATGGCCTCAGTCTTGGAGTCCGTGGGTCTGATGCTGTCCACCGCAATCTTTCTCCCCAGAAATTTGACCTCTGGCGTCAGGAAAACACACTTGGAGCGTTTCAGCCTGAGTCCCACTCTGTCCAGTCGCTTTAGAACCTCTTCCAGGTTGTGAAAGTGTTCGGTGGTGTTGCGACCAGGGATCAGGATGTCGTCTTGAAACACCACGGTGCGCGGATCCAATTTCAGCAGACTCTCCATGTTCCTCTGGAAGATGGCCGCAGCCGAGCGAATCCTAAAAGGGCATCTGTGGTATATGAACAGTCCTCTGTGCGTGTTGATGCATGTCAATTTTTTCGAAGGTTCAGCCAGCTCCTGTGTCATGTAAGCAGAGGTTAGATCCAGCTTGGTGAACGACTTCCCTCTGCGAACAGGTCATCCGCTTTGAGTAGTGGGTACTGGTCCTGTAACGAGACTCGGTTGATCGTTACCTTGTAGTCCCCGCAGATTCTGACCGTCCCGTCGCTTTTCAACACTGGAACAATTGGACTGGCCCACTCATTGAACTCGACTGGCGATATGATCCCCTGTCATTGAAGTCTGTCCAGCTCGATCTCGACGTTCTCTCGCATCATGTATGGAACCGCTCGGGCCTTGTGATTAACTGGTTGTGCATCAGGGACTAATTGGATATGCACTTTAGCGCCTGTGTAGTTGCCGATGCCTGGCTCGAATAACGACGGGAATTTGTTTAACACTTGGGTGCACGAGGTGTCATCCACCGAAGACAGTGCTTTGATGTCGTCCCAGTTCCATCGGATCTTTCCTAGCCAGCTTCTGCCGAACAGCGTTGGGCCATCGCCTAGTACAATCCATAGTGGTAAATCATGCACAGTTCCATCGTACGATACCTTCACTGCCGCACTGGCAATGACTGGTATGAGTTTATTGGTGTAAGTGCGCAGCTTGGTGTGAATCGGGCTTAGTTTTGGCCTTTGTGCCTTGTTGCCCCACAGTTTCTCAAAAGCCTTCTGGCTCATAATTGACTGACTCGTCCCCATGTCCAATTCCATGAAAACTGGAATGCCGTTTGATTTGACTTTCAACATTATCGGAGGGCTTTTGGTGGTGAAGGTGTGTACCCCATACACTTCCTCTTCAGCCTCGGGTTGAGTTGCCTCTCTTACTCGTTCAGCGTGATCCGCGCCGAATCAGTCATCTTCTGCCGACTCTGCCATGTGGTGAGACGCAGCACATTTGCACATTCGCTGGAGGTGCCCCATTGTTCCGCAGCCTTTGCACACGTACTTGGACATTGATGGGCCCGATGATTACCCCCGCAGCGCCAACATGGTGTTAATGGATTCGCATTCACGCCCCACAGCGGACTCAGTCATCCTAGGTCTGGCCTCTGCAGGCATGCAGGCCCTGCCATGTACAGTTCTGCCTGCTGAAGGTGTTATTTTATGCACAGTACTTGCCGGTGAGCTTCGATGCTGCACAGATATCGGTTTAGTGTTATCGCTCGTGGTCATGAAAGCCTGGGCTATCGTGATGGCCTTGCTCAGATCTAGGGATTCGGCGGACAGCAGTTTGTGAAGAATGACCTTGTGGCTGATTGAAAGCACGAAAAAGTCTCGCAACATTTCCCCCAAAAATCCAGCAAATACGCACGGTCCCGCAAGATGTCTTAGGTTGGCAACATAGCTCGCCACGTCCTCGCCCTTGGCGCGATGGTGCGTATAAAAGCGATACCTTGCCATCAAGATGTTCTCCTTCGGCTTGAGGTGTTCCCGAACCAGCGTTGGTTTTGTCGGTGCTAGCAGATTTTTGATGAGGCCATATATCGGGGACCCACAAACGGTGAGGAGAATCGCCCTGCGCTTGACCACGGTCTCTTCCGTATCAGCTCGTTGGCCACAAAGTACTGGTCAAGACACTCAACTAAGGCTTCCCAATCATCACCCTCAACAAATCTCTCAAGAATATCAATGGCAGCCATAACCACGTGAAAGTTTGTGATCTGTTACTCGTCGCCAATTGTTATGTTCAGAAGAACTCCACAAAACTGTATGCTGTAAGCTCAAACGGTTGTGACCTTGGTCTCTTTAATGTAACTCCAGAGTGAGGAAGCAGCATGGTAGACTGCCTTTTATACCTGCTTGCCCAGGGTGTGCGGGTGACCTTTGGGTCTCCCACAGGTGCGCCCCTGGTGGCAAGTCAGTTTACATACATAACACCTTCAGCCATATAGGCATGAAGCTCTGGAATCCCCTCCCTCAAACTCTCCAGTTCTCTGTTCTCCTTTCAGACACTCCTTGAAACCTACCTCTTTGATCAAGCTGTTCTCATGTCTCCTTCCTTGGCTCAGTGCCAACTTTTGTCTAAAGGGCCTTGGGACATTTGCCACGTTAAAAGCGCTATATAAATGTAAGTTGTTGCAGTAGGCTACCAATAAAGCTTTCTTGAATCTTGTGGTAAATCGGGTTGATGTTAGGAAGGAAGGAGAGAAGGAAAGAAGAAAGGAAAGGGAAGGAAAGAAGAAAGGAAAGGGAAGGAAGGAAGGAAGGAAGGAAGGAAGGAAACAATCTTATTTTTTTTTTAAACTGGACATCTTTTTCCCCTCCAAATAATATTTCTCCACGAAATTTATTCTCGGCCTTTCTCCATGAATCTCCAGCCAGCCTTCTACATTCCCTCCCCACCTCTTTAGGAACTTTTTGAATTTAAATTTTGGCTGCATATAGTGACACCACTATTCCTGGCCAAAGTGGAGATGATTGGGTAATGTCCCCCTTTACTGAAGCCTGGAGACTGTAGTGCTGACAGTGACTGGGATTGATTTCCTGCACATGATTTGTCTATTGTAACTATCCTCCACTCACTGCATTTTGCTGGAGAAATCACCCTGCTTTTATCGGGAGATCTTTGTAGTTTCGGTCATGAGTTCCGTTTACTGTAGTTCACGGAGACTCTATTTAAGACCACTTTTAAGAGATGGTTGGATGGGCACTTAAAGTGCAGTAACCTGCAGGGTTACGGATTTAGAGCTGGTAATTGGGATTAAACTGGATGACCTTTTGTTGGTCGACGCATATATAATGGAATGTACTGCAGGGAATAGAATACGGTCAGTGTGATCTCCTGGACTAGTTTCGATCGCCTGGATGGGTCGGAGAGGAGTTTTCCCAGATTTTTTCTCCCTAAATTGGCCTGGGTTTTTATCTGGTTTTTGCCTCTCCCAGGAGATCACATGGCTCCAGTTTGGGTGGTGTGTAGAATGTTTCAGTATAAGGGGTGTCGCAGTTGTGGTGAGGCGGACTGGTTGGTCTGGGTGCTCTTTGCCATTCCGTCATTGTTCAAAGGTTTATATGTAACCTTCATGGCTGCTGACTGAGGGTCGTACAGCTCTTTGTTCTTCGCTGTAAATTTCTATGGCCTACTCCTGCACCTATTTTCTATGTTTCTATGTTCTAAGTAGACTCTGTTTGCTGAGTAAATAGACTATATGCTCGGAGTCCTGCCGCAAGCCCCGCTCCACCTCCAACTCATTCGCTGACACAGTGGTGTCAATACTCACTTCGCTTTAAATTTAGTCAGTGAATATTTATTCATACAATATTGGAAAAAAATGCAAACTTTGCAGCCCGTTCTCTGTTGCTCCTGATCCTCAACCTCGGCGAGTGAGTGCTTTGGCAGCCTGCTTTCCATGGCCGCTACTAATCTCAGCACACTGATAATCCTAGCCCATTCACTAGTCTTTCATTACCATTTTCATTCCGCCTCTCCCCTACCCCCCCCCACCACACCATCCCGCCCACCCCCCCAGCAATGATTGCCACAACTTCATCCCACTCCGGCCTCCCAATACATCCCACTGCAGGAGATCAGCCACTCGACAGCCTCGAGCCTGGCTCGCCAGCTTCCACAGCCCCATTTTGTGCCATTAATACCCCCCAACCTCATCACCTTAGCCACTCCTGGACTTGTTTCTCTAAAATAGTAAAGGCGAGGTTGTTAATTAAGAAAACCAAAAAAAAGAGAAAATTAAATTAAAAATGGAGTATGAGCACCAGCTAGGGTAATTCCATAAGAGAGCATAATTCAACTGAGGTAATTCTATAATATAATATGGAATATAATTCATTACTGGACTTAGATCTGAGGCAATTCTAGTATACATTAATAAGATCACAGAGCTGAGCTTACTCAATAATATAATAGAGTATAATTCATTGATGGATTCAATGTTGAACTAATTTTATGATATGCATTATAATTCATTACTTGGATCAGAGGTGATGTAATAAAACAAAGGTAAGGACTTTCATTTATATAGCGCCCTACACGACCTCAGAACGTCCCAAAGCACTTGACAGTCATTGATGCAGCTTTGAAGTGTAGTCATTGTTGTAATGTAGAAAACACGGCAGCCCATTTGCGCACAGCAAGGTCCCACAAACAGCAATGAGATAATGACCAGATAATCTGTTTTTAGCGATGTTGATTGAGAGATAAATATTGGCAGATCTCCCCTGCTCTTCTTTCGAAATAGTACTATGGGATCTTTTACTACCCACCTGAGAGGGCAGGCGGGGGGCCTCGGTTTAACGTCTCATTCTACAGTGCAGCACTCCCTCAGTGCCGCTCTGAAGTGTCAGCCTGGATTATGTGTTCAAATCTCTAGGAATGGAACCTGAACCCACAATCTTCTGATTCAGGGACTAGAGCAATGTTTCCTCTAAGGAATAGGCCGCTCACAGGCTACCGCGCATGTGCAGATATTTAAAGGGACCACGCACTAAAAGAAATGGGTCTCACAGAACAAAGCGCAGCGAACAGGGGATATTGGACGAGAATACCACAACCAATAGGCTACCGTATCCTTAAATGCACGCAGCTTTCTTGTTCACAGGAAGTGGCACTACAAGACATGAATAATGCACAAGGTATTTTGTGCATTAATCGGACTTAAATTTCTGTTACTAATCAGCCATAAGTCTTGGAAATTGAGGGAGGAAATTACCAGTCAGGACTATCTCATAATGAGAGTTAAATAGTACGGTAGTTTCAAACATTGGCCCTGAAATTCCAGTCAGAGGCTTCTTTCGGACGAACGTCTCCAACCGGAGAATCTTTACGAATTTACCTGGTGGTCCGGGAGGAGCGTGGGATTCCTGTGGGGAGGTCTTCTCTTCCCCTCCAGGTTCCCACGCAGAAGGTGCAGTCACGTGTGAGTGCTCAGCCAATCAGGTAAAGTATTCCACAGCTTTCTCATTAATAGCAATGAGAACTCCGTATCTACAAGTTCTCATTACTATTAATGAGAAAAATAAACACACTTCGAAATCTATCTTTCCTTTCTTTATTGCTTTTTTAGTCATTCTTTGCTGTTGTTTAAAATTTTCCCAATCCTCTAGTTTCCCACTAACCTTGGCCACCTTATACGCATTGGTCTTTGATTTGATACTCTCCTTTACTTCCTTGGTTATCCACGGCTGGTTATCCCTTCTCTTACCGCCCTTCTTTTTCACTGGAATATATTTTTGTTGCGCACTATGAAAGAGCTCCTTAAAAGTCCTCCACTGTTCCTCAATTGTGCCACCGTTTAGTCTGTGTTTCCAGTCTACTTTAGCTAACTCTGCCCTCATCCCACTGTAGTCCCCTTTGTTTAAGCATAGTATGCTCGTTTGAGACACAACTTCCTCACCCTCAATCTGTATTACAAATTCAACCATACTGTGATCACTCATTCCGAGAGGATCTTTTACTAGGAGATCGTTTATTTTTCCTGTCTCATTAAACAGGACCAGATCTAAGATAGCTTGCTCCCTTGTAGGTTCTGTTACATACTGTTCTAAGAAACAATCCCGTATGCATTCTATGAATTCCTCCTCCAGGCTACCCCGTGCGATTTGAGTTGACCAATCGATATGTAGGTTAAAATCCCCCATGACTACTGCCCAAGGAAGCAGTTGAGGCTAGCTCATTGAGTGTATTCAAGTCACAGATAGATAGATTTTTAACCAATAAGGGAATTAAGGGTTACGGGGAGAGGGCGGGTAAGTGGAGCTGAGTCCACGGCCAGATCAGTCATGATCTTATTGAATGGCGGAGCAGGCTTCAGGGGCTAGATGGCCTACTCCTGTTCCTAATTCTTATGTTCTTATGTTCTTATGTTCTTATGTAAACACCATAACAAAAAAAAAAAAATTAAAGTTAACAAATGTCTTAGAAAAAAAATATATTTTTCTGATTATTTTTAAAGTTTTGTAATTTGGATGAAAAAATAAACTTACCTTCATGAGCAGGGTTTTTAAACAATAAAACGTGTTTTTTAAATTTAATTTAATTATGTTTTTGTATGTTTTAAAACTCTTACGCCTGTAAAAGTAGGCTATGCTTTTATCAGGTGCAAGAGTTTTCAGGACATTTGCTGGGCAAGATATGGGTAAATACTGCCCTTTTTGGAATCTCGCCCTTGCAAATGTCCTCGCTCCCAAGATACGGAAGATATGTCAAGCTCCAGCTTGACAGATCGGAACAACCGGTTTTCAGTGCATGCGCATTGTGCGCTGAAAACGGCCTTTGTGAAGCCTTCCTGGTTCCGTACATACTCCGTACGGACCCAGGGAGACTGGGATTTCCAGGCCATTGTTTATAAATTTGTTTCCATCCCTGTGACTCTGTGAAAAGAAAATAATGCAACAATAGCTGAATATATAACTCGCTACCAAAGCAAGCCCAGCGCCACAGTAGCTCAATATCCCATGCGACTTAATAAAAGGTTATCCCATGTGGATTAGCATTAGCGTTGTGACATTTAAAGCTGCTGTATCATTGTTCTGGAGCAGGGGTTCACCTTAAACTGCTGGTCTCTAACTTGTTCTGCTTCTTAAGTTATCATGAGCATTATCAGCACTGAACGTGTATTTCCTCCCTCTGGTGGCTTAGTGCTTAGGTTTCCATTTTCTTTTTTTTTAAAACTAGCTATTTGCCAAGTAGTTATTTGGGGAGACACTCCAGGGATCGAATGACCTGCTCCGAACTACACCTTCCCAGTGATTTATAGAGAACCTAACCCAGTGCAGCAAAACAAGCAAATCTGCATGTCTAAAAGTCACAAACACACCACATGCTGGTTTGTCTACAGACCTGCCAGCCAATGTCACTGGTTGTTGACCCCTCTGCGAAGAGAAATAGGCCATTTCTATCCACTATATCTAGGCCCTTCATAATTTTATACTCTTCAATGAGCTCTCCCCTCAGTCTCCTCTGTTCCAATGAAAACAAATCAACCCTATCCAATCTGTCCTCATAGCTTAGATTCTTCACTCCCGGCAACATCCTCGTAAATCTCCTCTGTACCCTCTCCAGTGCAATCACGTCCTTCCTGTAATGCAGTGACCAGAACTGCACGCAGTACTCCAGCTGTGGCCTAACCCGTGTTTTATACAGTTCAAGCATAACCTCCCCGCCCCCCGCTCTTGTATTCTATGCCTCGGCTAATAAAGGCAAACATTCCGTATGCCTTCTTAACCACTTTATCTACCTGGCCTTCAGGGATCTGTGGACATGCACTCCAAGGTCCCTTTGTTCCTCTACACTTCTCAGTGTCCTACCATTTAATGTGTATTCCCTTTCCTTGTAAGCCCTCCCCAAATGCATTACCTCACACTTCTCTGGATTAAATTCCATCTGCCACTGTTCTGCCCACCTGACCAGTTGATTGATATTTTCTTGCAGTCCGCAGCTTTCTTCTTCATTATCAACCACACAGCCGATTTTAGTGTCATCTGCAAACTTCTTCATCATACCCTCTATATTCAAGTCTAGATCATTGATGAATATTACAAAAAGCAAAGGACCTAGTACTGAGCCCTGCAGAACCCCATTGAAAACATTCTTCCAGTTGCAAAAACACCCATCAACCATTACCCTTTGCTTCCTGCTTCTGAGCCAATTTTGGATCCAACTTGCCACTTTGCCCTGGATCCCATGGGCTTTTACTTTTGTGACAAGCCTACCATGTGGGACCTTATCCAAAGCTTTGCTAAAATCCAGAAACACTACACCATACACTTTGCCCTCATCAACCCTCCTGCTTACCTCCGCGAAAAATTCAATCAAGTTAGTCAGACACGACCTTCCCTTAACAAATCAGTGCTGACTGTCCTTGATTAATCCGTGTCTTTCTAAGTGAAGATTTATCCTGTCCTTCAGGATTTTTTCCAATAATTTTCCCACCATTGAGATTAGGCTGACTGGCCTATAATTACTCGGTCTATCTCTTTCTCCTTTCTTAAACAAAGGTACCACATTAGCAGTCCTCCAGTCCTCTGGCACCACACCTGAAGCCAGAGAGGATTGGAAAGTGATCATCAAAGCCTCTGCCATTTCCTCTTTTGCTTCACTTAACAGCCTGGGATTCATTTCATCCAGGCCTGGGGATTTATTCACTTTCAGAGCTGCTAAAGCCTTTAATACCTCCTCTCTCACTATGTTTATTTCATCTAATATTTCACAATCAGAGGTGTGTGTGCTACGTACTGAGCCACAGCTGACACTATTTAAACCTGTATAAAATATTTGAGAAATGGGATTTAGTTTTGATTATCCCACACCACTGTGTGATCCCCATGTTAAAACTAGACTTCGTTAGAATTAATAGCTGGCGTGTCTCAAACTGATCACGAGGGAGCTAGGGGAATGCATCCGCACAATGCCTTTAATGTCCTCAGGAAGTCTCAAAGTGCTTCACAACTGATGAATTACATAGAAACATAGAAATTTACAGCACAGGAGGCGGCCATTTTGGCCCATCGTGTCCGATCCGGCCGACAAAGAGGCGCACGGCCCTTCGTCAGCAGCCCTAAAGGTTACATACAAACCCATGAACAAAGACAGAAAGGCAAAGAGCACCCAGCCCAACCATTCCGCCGAACACATACCGCAACACCCCTTATACTAAAAACATCTACACTCCACCCCCTTCTTTCTCTTCAACAAGTGTAGGCTAGTTATGTAGACGTTTAAGCCATGCAGCTCTCTCTATGGATAGTTACTGGGATACTGTAATTATTCTCCAAAACCAAGGTGAAAAGTTAAGTGATTGATCAGTTCCCAAGATAGGACACCCCCATCTAGTGGCCCAGCAGATCATCGCATTGGAAAGTACAGACCAGAAAAAAAATTCTGCATTCAATCTGGCTGGTCGTAAAACATTGGTAAACTTGTCTAAGATTGAACTAGTTATCCCCAAATCACGACAGTGCACAGTCTATCGCATACTGAACCACATTATCCACATCACAAAACCTCTACGCTGTTCATGGTGGCTTTGTACCAAACGGGCCAAACAAATGAATATCAATTTCAATACAGCTTCAGTTTCGCCTCGTTTTGCGGTGATAATATAGTATATACAAGGTTAACTGGTACACAAGGAATGCAGTGCTCCAGCAATACCAAGGGAAGTTTATTTTGCGGATTTTATTTTGGATTCACAATATTAAGGTCAGCCCCAACAGCAGAGGTTGGCATCATGGGCCAGCTTGGCTCAGTTCTCAACACTCTTATCTAAGGCTTGTGGATTCAAGATGCTCTCCAGGGACCAGGCACACCAAGATTAATACACAGAAAGTGCTGCTGCACTGTCGGAAGTGCGGTCCTTCGGATGGGCCCACAAAGTGAGGCCTTGTCTGACTGTTCCTGTGAATGTTATTAACATCCCACAGCAATGTTTTCTTTGCGTCCTCGCCCAACCTGCAGCTCTCGGGCATTATATCGCCCCAGAGCACTGCAGTACAGAACCTCGAAGCTCAGGTAACTCCATCCTGGTTGCAGCTATATTTCCTATTTGCTGGTTTGTTCTCGGTTTGAACCTTGTGACCCTAGAGTTTTGCAAAGGGCTATCCTTGGTGCTGGTGCCTCATCTAGTGGATAAATCCTAAATCAGAACACCTGGCTGCATTACTATCAGCAACTTAAGATGTATCAACAACAACATTCGGAGGTTGGAACTGCCAAGGTTCAGGGCTGCACGCCCTGCAGATTGGACACATCTGGCTTAACCTTTATTGGTCTTCTTAAGAATACATGTCTGATAATGTGTTCAAAGCCATTAACACCGATTCCCTCGTGTAAATTAAAATCCAGTTGCATTCAATCCAGATTTATATGACTACTTTGATGCTATAGATGCGAGAAACCCCCATGCACCTGGAGAATTTGTGGATGTTTCCAGCTTGCCGGCTTCAGCGAATCCGATAGATTTACTTTGATGTTACCTGCGAGACTTTTGGGTCGGGGACTGCCAGCACTGTTGGGGCACTACAACAACAACAACTTGTATTTATATAGCGTCTTTAACCTAGTGAAACGTTCCAAGGCGCTTCACAGGAATATTACGAGACAAAAAGTTTAACACCGAGCCACGTAAGTAGAAATTAGGCAGGAAAGAGGTAGGTTTTAAGAAGCATCTTGAAGGAGGAAAGAGAGGTAGAAAGGCGGAGAGGTTTAGGTAGGGAGTTCCAGAACTTGGGGCCTAGGCAACAGAAGGCACAGCCACCAAAGGTTGAGCGATTATAATCAGGGATGCTCAAGAGGGCAGAATTAGAGGTGCGCAAACATCTCGGGGGGTTGTGGGGATGGAGAAGATTAAGAGATAGGGAGGGACGAGGCCATGGAGGGATTTGAAAACAAGGATGAGAATTTTGAAATCGTGGCAGTAAACAATGAGAAGTTTAAACTTTACACATGAAGCCTCCAAGGCACCATTATACATATCTTTGCAGACCATGAAGACAAAAGCTTGGCCATTCTTGTCCTAGCCAACATTGCAAGAGGTTTGCTGATGTTTATCTAATTGCAGTTTGCGGGGTATTGTGTGCAAGTTTAATACTGGTTTTGAATGGTAACAATCACTCAATTTTTATGGTGCTGTTTTTTTCTGAACATTATTAAGAGAAAAAAATAAGTTGCATTTAGGCAGTGCTTTTGACAACCTCAAGACGTCCTAAAGTGTTACATAGCCAATTAAGTTCTTTTGAATTGTAGTCACTATTTTAGTTTAGGGAAATGTAGCAGCCAATTTGCACACAGCAAGGTCTACCAACAATTTTTCTACTGCACCCCCACCCGCCCCTCCTTTTAACATGTTGCTCAGTGTTCACTGTTTACTCTCATAACCTGAAAATCGCTCAGAGACAGTGGCACTTATTCCAACTTTAAGCTAAAGAGTCCTATAGAAATGTTATTTGAATCAATCCAAAAATAATAATCGGAACTGTGCAGAATCATTTTTACTTGGTCAGTTATCGCACTCGGGCTCATCCCAATACATGTTTGTGAGGGACCTTTAACAAAGAATTCTTCACCTTATTCATAAAAGATACATGTGCTGTGGAAAGATATAGACACCATCCTAAATACCGACTATATACGGAGACAGGCTAGGAGATAGCATTAAACACCTCCTTTCAAAATTCCCTCGGGGCATCTAGATTGATGCTAATCCAACAGTTGGATAGTGAGCAGTAGTGATTCACACCTGAAACACTGTGAGCAATTCTGGGCACCACATCTTAGGAAGGATATATTGGCCTTGGAGGGAGCGCAGCATAGGTTTACCAGAATGATACCCGGACTTCAAGGGTTAAGTTACGAGGAGAGATTACACAAATTGGGGTTGTATTCCCTAGAATTTAGAAGGTTGAGGGGTGATCTGATCGAAGTTTTCAAGATATTAAGGGGGACAGATAGGGTAGATGGAGTGTAGGTAGGGCAGAGAATATTTCTGCTGGTTGGGGATTCTAGGCCTGGGGGCATAGTCTAACAACGAGAGCCAGACCTTTCAGGAGTGAAATTAGAAAACACTTCTAGACACAAAAGTGTGGTAGAAGTTTGGAACTCGCTTCTGCATTTGGCAACTGATGCTTGATCAATTGTTTATTTTAAATTGGAGATTGATAAATTATTGTTAACCAAAGGTATTAAGGGATATGGGGCAAAGGCAGGTATATGGAGTTAGTTCGCAGATCAGCCATGGTGTCACTGAATGTTGGAACAGGCTCGAAGGGCTGAAGGGCCTACTGCTCCAGTGTTCCTAGCGGGAACCCTAGATGGTCCTTTTCCTCCCTCATTGTCCCAGGAAGCCCAATTTTAGTGCATCAGTTCAGACAGACTAATTCAGCACACAGAAAATGGAATTAACAACAACTTGTATTTATATAGCGCCTTTAACGTAGTGCAACATCCCAAGGCGCTTCACAGGAGTATTATGAGATAAAAAATTTGACACCGTGCCGCATAAGTAGAAATTAGCGTAGGTGACCAAAAGCTTGGTCAAAGAAATAGATTTTAAGGAGCGTTTTAAAAGGAGGAAAGAGAGGTAGTGAGGCAAGAGGTTTAGACAGGGAGTTCCAGAGCTTGGGGCCTAGGCAATAGAAGGCACGGCCACCAATGATTGAGTGATTATAATCGGAGATGCTCAAGAGGGCAGAATTAGAGTAGCGCAGAGATCTCGGGGGCGGGTTGTGAGGCTGGAGGAGCAAATGGCATGTTAGCCTTCATAGCAAGGGGATTTGAGTACAGGGGCAGGGAGGTGTTACTACAGTTATACAGGGCCTTGGTGAGGCCACACCTGGAGTATTGTGCACAGTTTTGGTCTCCTAACTTGAGGAAGGACATTCTTGCTATTGAGGGAGTGCAGCGAAGGTTTACCAGACTGATTCCCGGGATGGCGGGACTGACATATCAAGAAAGACTGGATCAACTGGGCTTGTATTCACTGAAGTTCAGATGAATGAGAGGGGATCCCATAGAAACGTTTAAAATTCTGATGGGTTTAGACAGGCTAGATGCAGGAAGAATGTTCTCAATGTTGGGGAAGTCCAGAACCAGGGGTCACAGTCTAAGGATAAGCCATTTAGAACCGGGATGAGGAGAAACTTCTTCACCCAGAGAGTGGTGAACCTGTGGAATTCTCTACCACAGAAAGTTGTTGAGGCCAATTCACTAAATATATTCAAAAAGGAGTTAGATGTAGTCCTAACTACTAGGAGGATCAAGGGGTATGGCGAGAAAGCAGGAATGGGGTACTGAAGTTGCATGTTCAGCCATGAACTCATTGAATGGCGGTGCAGGCTCGAAGGGCCGAATGGCCTACTCCTGCACCTATTTTCTATGTTTCTATTACAGAGATAAGGAGGGGCGAGGCCATGGAGGGATTTGAAAATAAGGATGAGAATTTTGAAATCGAGGCGTTGCTTAACTGGAAGTCAATGTAGGTCAGCGAGCACAAGGTTGATGGGTGAACGGGACTTGGTGCCGTTTGGGACACGGGCAGCCGAGTTTTGGATCACCTCTAGTTTACGTAGGGTAGAATGTGGGAGGCCAGCCAGGAGTGCACTGGAATTACCTCAAGTCTAGAGGTAACAAAGCCATGGATGAGGGCTTCAGCAGCGGATGAGCTGAGGCAGGGGTGGAGACGGGCAATGTTACGGAAGTGGAAATAGGCGGTCTTAGTTATGCTGCGGATATGTGGTCGAAAGCTCATTTCAGGCTCAAATATGACACCAAGGTTGCGAACAGGTTCAGCCTCAGACAGGATTTTGAGAGAGGGATGGGGTCAGTGGCTGGGGAACGGAGTTTGTGGCGGGGACCGAAAACAACTTGATAAGCAAAAATCAAATAGGATTCTTCGGCCTGTATGACTCAGTACAACATCACATGATCCACCTACACAACAGGCATCAGGTGCACTCAAAGTGTATTCAGTTTATAAATTGAAGATGCGTACACGGGGAAGCAGATTTTAAAAAATGACATTAGGTTAGTTCACTGAAAGCAACTTACGTAACTACTACTACCTTATGTAACTGCTACCATAGCAACTCACCACTTAAAAAAAAATGATCTCCTCTTGTATCTTTATTTCAAAACAGTCTGAATGTTCAGAGATATATCAAAAGAATTTAAAAAATATATAACTGCAAGGATTGCAATGGTTTCATGCAATAAAATACTTGGGGGTAAATTTGGTTGTTTTGCGAGCAGGGCACTAAGGGGCCGCTAAACGCCAAGCTGTGACAGCCTGCCGCGAATGTCACTGATGGTTTAGCGGCGGCGCTGTCATTTAGCGCTGCGTACTCTAGCGCCTCCCACTTGGTGACGTTTATGAGTGTGCAACTTTGCGACGCATTTCCGAAATTGACCGTTTTGGCCTGCTGTAGTGCCTGGCGCTACTCCCGACGGGGGGAAGCAGACGGGGCACAGAGGATCCCGGGGCAATATCGCAGGGAATCAAGAGGTAAGGGTTGAGAGTCACATTTTTAACACTTACCTCTCTTGCCCATGGAAGGCTGTTGGTAGCCTCCCTTCCATTTTCTTTTTTGCAAGGTTTCACATGCTCGACCACACCTCCTCTGTCGGCGCTGGGATGACGGTACGGTACCCTCGCGCCTCAACTTGAGAAGCGCTCCCGCGCTACCGCCCCGGGATGGGCCTTTAGCGCCCTCAGGGGATTGTGCAATGCTTCTCTTAGCGCTCCACTTTCCTCATGGGGAGTTACAACTGAATATCCCACTTTGAGGTGGTAAACATCACCCAGCACTAAAGGTAGCACCCCAGCAGCATCATTCGTCTCAAAGCGGGCGATACCTGATTTCCAGCCCTGGGTTTTGAAACGACAAATCCCAAAGCCACAAAAATGATTGTAACTTGGATCACGCTTCTTTCTGTGAGGAAAAAACGTTCCTCAGGACCGAGCCCCACGGAGCGACCCCACTACTTTCTGACATATACACCAGCGTAGCCAGGTTTAGAAGGAAAAAGCACTAAAGAATCTGGTCTATAAATTATCTGCTTCTCTACCCTTTGAAATCCAAGTGGTGAAGGGAATGATCAAAAGCTATCTTCCATAATTAACCATTCTGTCAATCAAAACTGGCTTTCAAAGGAGTCGCCCAGAAACCTGACAATTAATTCAGCAACTCTTGCTTCTGCCAGTCTTACTTAATAGGCTTTCTGAACGCAGCCAAACTGCGACAGCCTTGCTCAGAGTCCCCTGATGGGACAATTACAAAGGCCACGCACAGAACTGTGAGGGACTGATAGCCTTGTGATTGCTATTTCTATCACCTGGTTGGACTTTGTGCTCCCTGACGTTTGTTGAGCAATCTGCGTAAAACAGCAGTCAGACATCTCCCCTTTGGAGCAGCCGCTAAACACTCATCAGGGATATGGATCTGCTGGACTCTGATGTTGCACAGCAAGCTATAGTGATAACAGCATTTGCTTGGAAACCATTTAGAAAAAACAAAGGTATTGGATGGTTAAAGTTCAGTTGATATATTATGTATATATGGAGATTGAGATCCAAAACTGGACAGACTTCTGACCCATCACAATGACCTCGCTCATTGCCTGGGCTCACATAAAACATGGCCAGTTGGGTAAAATTACCAGAGGGTTGCCAGCAAAATAAGGGTAGAAAGTACTGGGGAGGTGGATGAATAATAAATTGCACCCCAGTCACTATCTGATGTGATGCAAGATTAGAAAACTCTCTCATTTCCTGCAAAGGCTATTTCTCTTTGAATCAAGTACTTTACTTCTTCCCTCTTTAGGGGACTGTGATTATCCTCAAGCAATTTGCTCCAGTTCCCAACTGTTAGCAGATAGTACAAAATAGTAATCCACACTCGAGTACTGTGCAAAGTTCTGCTCTCCATATTATAGAAAACATATCGAGGCTTTGGTGAAGGTGCAAAAAATATTCACCAGGATGGTACCAGAACTGAGAAAAGGAAAAACTGAACAGACTGGGGCTCTTTTTTTATAAAAAAAGAGAAGGCCGAGAGGTGACCTGATAGAGGTTGTTAAGATTATGAAAACGTTTGATAAGGTAGATGTAGAAAAAATGTTTCCACTTGTGGGAGTGTCCAAAACTAGAGGTTATAAACAATGTTCCCTCTCTTTTTTTTTTGGCCTGTAAGACCCCTTTAAGAACATAACAATTAGGAGCAGGAGTAGGCTTTACGGCCCCTCGAGCCTGCTCCGCCATTTAACACAATCATGGCTGGTCATCGACCTCAATCCACTTTCCTGCCTGATCTCCATATCCCTTGATTCTTCTAGACTCCAAATATCTATCTCTCTCAGCCTTGAGTCAATTCAGAGACTCAGCATCCGCAGCCCTCTGAGGCAGAGAATTCCAAAGATTCACAACCGTCTGAGTGAAGAAATTACTCCTCATCTCGGTCTTAAACGGCCGACCCCTTACTCTGAGACTGTGACCCCTGGTTCTAGACGCTCCAGCCAGGAGAAACAACCCCTCAGCATCTACCCTGTCAATCCCCTTCAGAGTCTTGTATCTTTCAATGAGATCACCTCTCATTCTTCCAAACTCCAGAGAGTATAGGCCCAATCGACTCAATTTCTCCTCATAAGACAGCCCTCTCATCACAGGAATCAATCTGGTGAACTTTCGCTGCGTCACCTCCAAGGCAAGTGTATCCTTCCTTAGATAAGGAGACCAATACTATTCACAGCACTCCAGGTGTGGTTTCACCAAGGCCCTGTACAATTATAGCAAGACTTCCTTACTCTTATACTCCAACTCCCTTGCAATAAAGGGCAACATGCCATTCAAGATTCTGCGCATGCGCGGTTTTTCTATTTAAAAACCGGTTCACCGACTGTGCGGGACCTGCAAAGCACTGCGTGATCACGGCCCGCACAGCTTAAAGGGAATGTTGCTTATAAATCTAAGATAGGTCATTAATAAATCCAATAGAGATTTCAGGAGAACATTTTTTTTTACCCAAAGAGAGGCAAAAATGTAGAACTCGCTCCCTCAGGGAGTAGTTGAGGCAAATAGCAGAGAAGTGTTTAAGGGGAAGCTGGATAAGCACATGAGGGAGAAAGGGATAGAAGGTTATGCTGATAAAGTTCAATGAAGTAGGGTGGGAGGTGGCACGTGTGGAGCGTAAACAGCGGCATGGACCTGTTAGGCCAAAGTTTCTGTGCCGTACACTCAATGTAACGTGATGTAATTATTAAATGAGTAACATAGAAACATAGAAAATAGGTGCAGCCCTTCTAGCCTGCACCGCCATTCAATGAGTTCATGGCTGAACATGAAACTTCAGTACCCCCTTCCTGCTTTGATTTCCCCTGAGTAGTAAGGACTTCATCTAACTCCCTTTTGAATATATTTAGTGAATTGGCCTCAACTACTTTCTGTGGTAGAGAATTCCACAGGTTCACCACTCTCTGGGTGAAGAAGTTTCTCCTCATCTCGGTCCTAAATGGCTTACCCCTTATCCTTAGACTGTGACCCCTGGTTAGACTGTGACCCCTGGTTTCCATGTCAGAAGTCGGGGCGATATAAATGTGCAAAGACATCACAGATATTAGGGTAGATCTGGACTTTGTGCCCGTTTTACATCTCACGTTTTTATTTCCATTGAAGTCAGTGAAAGGGAGAAAAATTGATTGGTATGGGGGAGTGGAATGGACGGGAGGCAGAGGGAGGGAATTTTTAATATATTCGTTCACAAGATGTGGGTGTCGCTGGCAAGGCCGGCATTCATTGCCTGTCCCTAATTGCCCTCGAGTGGCTTGCTAGGCCAATTTCAAAGGGCAGTTAAGAATCAACCACATTGCTGTGGGTCTGGAGTCACATATAGGCCAGACCGGGCAAGGACGGCAGATTTCCTTCTTTAAAAGACATTAGTGAACCAGATGGGTTTTTACGACAATCCGGTAGTTTCTTTGGGCTCAAATTTCCCCAACCCCTTTTTCTGGCGCCCTCACCTGAGGTGCGCCACTTTTGTCCGCCTCTAAGTGCGCCAAAAATCTCCCTCCAGATTCTGGCCGCTCCCCAGCCTCTCCTCGGTGGTAGCGTAGCGTGGCCCAGTGGATTGGGGATGGAGCCAGGTTCCGACGCTGAAAACAGTGCCGGGACCTCTGCACATGCGCGCTAGAGTCTGCGCGCATGTGCAGTAGCTCCTGGCAGGCTGAATCTGTGAGTATACGCTGCAGGCTGTGTGGGAGGGGCCTGAAGCACGCCGTCCCTAGCCCTGGCCGAATGGGCTCCCTCATCGGCGGCCCGCTGAGTTTCCTAAGGTAGGACTTCTATTTTTTATTTGTTATTGATTGATTGATTGCTTATTACTTTGGTCTTGGTGCTTTAGGTGCAGGGTTCCTTCTCTTTTTTTATTTGTTAATTAATTGCTTATTATTTTTTGTGCTTGGTGCAAATGTACTGCTTTTGTTTAGTGCTTGGTGCTTTAAATGTATTTATGCTTCTTTAATGTTATTGTGAAGGTGTTTAATGCTTTGCAAGGTCCCCTTCCCCCCTCTATTTTGGCTACCTGCGCTGATTTCTTAAGTCACTGCAAGGTTTTCTGAATGTGCAAGAGTGCCCACTTACTCTGGCCTAAGTTAGTTTGGAGTAACTTTTAGCTGGTCCCCTTTTGAAAAAAAAAACTAAACTTAAAAAAAAAACCTAACTAACTCACTTAATTAATTAAATTAAATGGCCAGAATTGCAACTAAAATGATACCCCAGAAAAATCAAGTTGCTCCAAAAAAAAAACGGAGCAACTCCTGGGGAAATCACTACTGATACTAGCTTTTTATTCCAGATTTATTTAATTAACTGAATTTAAACTCCCCATGTCTCTGGATCATTAGTCTAGACCTCTGGGTTACTAGTCCAGTAACATTACTACTGTGCTACCGTTCCCTTATATGGAAATGGTTGAATAGAGTAGTGAATATACCAAAAGATGACGGGGGGGAGGGGTAAATGGACATAATAAATGGAAGGCAAAATGAATAGTAATTAAGGGGGAAGAGAAAAGGACAAAAGCTAGGAGCAGTGCTTTGGGATAGAGAAGGAATGAGAATGCAAGCATAAATAGCGGCAGTGGAATGGGAGAGAGAGAGGGAGAGGGAGAGTGCCAGCATTCCACATGAACTGGGGAAGGCAAAAAAGTACCAGCATAAACTCTGGGGGAGGGGAGCGAAGATGAGTACCACCTTGAACAAAGGAGAGTGAAAGAAGAGTGCTGGCCTAAATAGGTTGCAGAGGAAGAGGAGTGCCATGTTGAAATGGCAAGGCAGGGGGAAAAGATTTCTATTATGAACTGGAAGTGTTAAATGAAAGCCATTGACCCGAAACGTTAACTCTGTTTCTCTCTCCACAGATGTTGCCAGACCTGCTGAGTGTTTCCAGCATTTTCTGTTTTTATTTTAAGTAAAAGCGTGGCTCTGTGAAAGGGTGGAGAGTTGGATGAGATGCAATTTCTCTGTGAGCAGCGTAAAGAAAGGATGGAATTCCTTTATGAACCAATGTGGTGGAAGGCTGGATGTGGAAAGTGTGACTGTTAAAAACATTTACAAGTTTACTTGGTGCTTCCATGCTATAATTTGAGTATTTGTTAGATTTTTCACTCCTTAATTTAACGTACCATGAAATATTTTCCTGGATTTGAGAATAAAAGACTGACATTTATACAGCGCCTTTCACAACATCAGGATGTCCCAAAGCACTTTACAGCCAATTAAGTACTTTAAGTGTAGTCACTGTGGTAATGTAGCAAACGCAACGGACAGCAAGATTCCGCCAAAGAGCAATGTGATAATGACCAGATAAGTGATTTAAGTTAAGTTGATTGAGGAATAAATATTGTCCAGGACACCAGGGAGAACTCCCCCGCTCTTCTTCTAAATAGTGCCCAGGGAACTTTTACGACCACCTGAGAGGGCAGGCCGGACCTCAGTTTACCGTCTCATCTGAATAATAGCACTTCCAACAGTGCAGCACTCATAAGAAATTGGAGCAGGAGTCGGCCATATGGCCCCTAGAGCCTGCTTGGCCATTCAGTAGGATCATGGCTGGTCGTGGGCCACCCCGACCTGCGAGAGAACACCACCACAGGTTGGGAGTACAAGAGCTGGAGCGACATACCACTGCAGCTTCCAGCGCGAGCCGCTCCAAGTGTGCGACAGCTTCGAGGTGGCCGACAGGGTGACATGATCAGGACCCAGGTCGCCGTTTGGAGTGTGGGCAGGAACATCGGCGGGGCCCTGGTACAGCAGAGGAAAGAGAAGGTTGTGGCGGACTTGCGACGAGCGATCGGGGTGGAGGAGCGATGAGGTATCGTGGCTGAGATTTGGTGGGTGATCGTGGTGGAGGTTTGGCAAATGTTTGATGCGGAGGTGCGGCGGGAGATCGTGGAGGAGGTGCAGCGAGTGTTTTTGTGGCGGAGGAGCGGCGAATGTTTGTGGTGGAGGAAGATCGTGGCGGAGGTGCGGTGAATGTTTGTGGCGCAGGAGCGGTGAGAGGTCGTGGCGGAAGTACGGCGAATGAGGGTACGAGGCCCAGGAGCAGCACGGGCCAGCCCACACTGCAATATGTGTGCGCACTCGGTCTGTGCAGCAGAGCAAGTCTCCAGTCATCCTGGTTCAACCCTCGTCACTGGATAAAGACCTAGCTCTGTCAAGACCTTGTGGTGGCTGATGTGTAACGGACACCACACGTTTAAAAAAAATCCATGCACTGGCATCTTCCACCCCCTCAATTGGAGTTCAAGACTGGAACATCAGGTCCTTCATTGAAACATCTGTGAACTCTCGTAGAAGCAAGTCATCCTCATTCAAGGGACCGCCTATAATGATGGCTGATCTGATCTTGGGCTCACCTCCACTTCCCTGCCCGCTCCCCATAACCCTCGACTCCCTGTGCTGTATGATTCTATATGTGGGGTGGCAAAAGATTCACAAAACCCACAGACCAGGCAGGCTGTGAACAGGGAGAAGAGAAAGAAAGAGGATTTGGGAGAGAAGGAGAGATGGTGATTGTCCGTGTGTTGGAAGCAGCGTGCAGCTGTTGGCCTTTTAACCATCGTTATTGGTCACAATGCCAGCGTAGCACTCTCGCCCCTAAGTCACATGGCCATGGGTTTCTACACCCACTGCAGGACTTGAGCACACAGTCTGAGCTGATGCTCCAGTCCAGTGCTGAGGGAGTGCTGCACTGTCAGAGGTTTCAGCATTAGACCAAGGCCCAGTCAGCATGTTCGGGTGGATCTTAAAGATCCCGTAAACACCGTTTAAAGAAGAGCAGGAAGTTCTCCTGGTGTCCTGGCCAACATTCCCCTCTCAACCAAAAAAGAACTGGTTATTCGTCTTGTTTGCTGTTTGTGAGATCTTGCTGTGTGCAGATGGCTAACCAGTTTGCCTCGATTACAACAGTGACAGCTTTTCAAGTATTGGGCGTGAAGCATTTAGAACGTCCTGAGGGTGTGCTATTACTATTAAATTCCCATCCATCTCAGAGCAGCAGCAGATGAATTCACTCCACTATTGTTGGTTCTGAACCAGCCTGGCCTAGCAGGAAAGGGGTACTGAGGTTGAATGATCAGCCATGATCTTTTTGAATGGCGGTGCTGACTCGAAGGGCCGAATGGCCTACTCCTGCACCTAATTTCTATGTTTCTTCCTCAGGCTACCACAGAGCTACAGCTAATATACGTTACGTTATTCACATCAATGCATTTTACATTAAAAGGTATTCTATTATTTACTTCAATGGTTTTGTTATATGTATGCCTAAAGACCATTATTAAAGAAAGAACCTGGAGTTATATAGTGCCTTTCACATACTCAGGAGATTCCAAAGTGGGTTATAGCCAATTAATTAGTTTTGAATTGTAGTCACTGTTGTAATGCAGAGAAACACAGCAGCCAATCTATGCACACAGTCCCACAAACATCAATGAGATAAATGACCAGATAATCTGTTTTAGTGCTGTTGGTTAAAGAAAGACTTACATTTATATATTGTCTTTCACAACCACCAGATGTCTCCCAGCGCTTTACAGCCAATGAAGTACTTTTGGAGCGTGGGAAACACGGCAGCCAATTTACGCACAGCAAGCTCCCGCAAGCAGCAATATGATAATGACCAGAAAAAACTGTTTTACTTATGTTAATTGTTGGCCAGGACACCGATAGTTGTTGATCAGGTCACTGGGAAAATGCCATGGAATTTTTCTACATCCACCTGAGGGGGCAGTCCTTGATTTAACATCTCATGCAACAGTGCAGCACTCCCACAGTACTGCACAAGAGTATCAGGCTAGATTATGTACTGAAATCTCTGGAGTGGGGCTTGAACCCATGATCTTCTGACTTAAAGGTGAGAATGGTACCACTGCACTAAGGCTGCCCCCACCCCCCAATATTTACATATTTGATTCAACAATGGCACCTGCATACACATGGAATTACTGTGTTGTACTGACTGAGTATTGCCTTCTGACGATGCAAAAATCAAAGGACCTGCAATTTATTTTAATTTTAATATTTAAAACATCTATAACCTTTCCAGATTCATTTATTTTTTGCTTAAAACACTGAACTACAATACACTTCAAAACGCAAGTGGCAAAAAAGCTTCTGGAGCGAGAATACCACTGGAATAAATTTTGAACCAGAGCTCTTGAAATTTAAAAATTTCTAAATCCCCGTGGCAAAAACTGCACTTTCATGTACTTCAATTTTTCCCCCCTCCCCAAAGGGAAAAAAGAGGGAAAATTCAATATATCTGCAGTTTATGTCATGACAGGATCATGTCCCATTGCACTCCCGCTGAAATAACATATCTGTTCGAGGCCATTGGGGTTAAGTTTTCACAGAAAAACAAACTAAATGCGATTGCAAAATTCATAAACCTGAATAAACCAACATAATAAAAAGGTTATTTAACTTATTCAGTTATCTTGATGTAGTGGCCTTGATCATAGTCCTTTGTTCAGGAGTGTTTTTCAATTCTACATTTTTTTTGCATCATCAGCTATTTTGGGATGGTGAAATCTTGTTTTGGTGCTGTTCAGCATTGATTTTTTCTCCAAAGTTTTTTAGTTTGACATCTGTGCCCAACTGCAAATCAGACTTCGCCAAGGAAGAAAGCTCTGTGCTTACACATATGTACAAGCTACATGTCAAGTGTCCACATTCAATAAGCTCCAAAATAGAAGTTGCAGCACAGAAGGCCATTCAGCCCATCTTACCTGCATGAGTGATAAGCTTATTAATTTGAACTATCTAATCTAGTTTGATTTCCCTGCCCCTTCATATTCATATTCAAATACTTGTCCAATTCCCTTTTAGATGATGCTATCGCCTCCCCCTGAATTGTACCAATGTTAGTGTTCTAATAACCCTCTGTGTGAAAATATTTCTTCCAGTGTCACCCTTCATTCTTCTTGTGGCACTCCTACATTTTAGATTCCCTTATTTTCTATGCACTGGAAACAACTCACTCTCCCCTTTGAAAACCATCATAATTGAAAACCTCAGTTTCTCCCCATAACCTTCTCTCTTCGAGTGGGAAAAGCCCCAATTTTGCCAGCCTTTCTTCATAAACCCTCATTCCTGCTATCATTTCAGTGAATCTTTTCAAGGCTCTACTATCCCTCATGTAGAACTGCGCACAATACTCCTAGCTGTGTCCTAACCATTGTCTTGCACAAACTGAACATCACTTTCTTGCTTCTGTATTCCAACTACCATATAAAATGTGCAGCATAGAACAGGCCATTTGGCCCAACTGGAACATGTCGGTGTTTATACTCCACACAAGCCTCCTCCCACACCTCTTCATTTCACCCTATCAGCATAACTTTCTATTCCTGACTCCCTCATCTGTTTATTTAACATCCCCTTAAATTCATCTCTGCTATTCGCCTCAACAACTCCTTGTGGTAGCCAGTCCACATTCTAACCACTCTCTAGATTTAAAAAAAAAGTTTCTCCTGAATTCCCTATTGGATTGATTAATGACTGTTGGGGGAAAACCCCCGAGGTAGAAATAAATCTACTCCGAGACTACGTTAGAGAGTTTGAAAACACACACAGTTTATTAATACAAGGTACCAGGGGAGTTGTATAGGCTACAACTCAACTTGGGTTTACAAAAAATGAGTATTTAAAGTCGTAAACCGCTTCTACATCTGTCATTGCCAAAAGAGTCTACGCAAGCAGTTCTTTTTTCGTCTTTGTCAAGCTTACTTCCTCATCTTCGGCCAGCGTCTGATGTGATTGGTTTCTTTCTTGCTCAGCGTCTTGTGACCTTTTCGCAATTGCTTATCTCATTCTGTCATAGTACATTTTCTAAAGCACAGCAATTTCGCACTAACGCGATTAACCCTTCAATCCCTCATTTGGCCAAAATTTTTCATATACATAATTCTAGGCCAACGTATACCCGGTCTTCATGCAGAAATTGGCGATGTGATGTGCCGGTTCCTGAGCCCCAGGGTCTCCACTCCGGGGTCCATGTTCCCATCTCCTGTCGCACCTCAATCTGCTGCTTGTAAAACCTCATCATGTAGGTGTTTTGGGTGTGTGTACGCCACCTTCTGAGACACTGCTAGGTTCTCGTAGTTTGAGGGCGGTTGGGTTACAGGTCTGCTCGATAGTAAAGATGACAGTGCTTTGCTTATACAACATTTAAGTAACATACATAGCAATACAGCATTATTACCACCACCACAAACGTAGCCAGACCTTGGATTAGTGACGTTCCCATAGATCCTAACCAACATGGAGGCTGGTGGTTGCTTAAGCTTTTTTAACCTCTTCTTGGATATGCTCTGCCAGATTGGTAATTTCTTCCGAGCTATCCGGGATGTATGTGCAACACTCGGCCCCGATGAGGGCACAGGTTCCTCCTTTTTCTGCCAACACATAGTCAAGGGCCATCCGATTTTGCAGAGCTACTGTGCGGAGGGCTACCATCTCTGCATTAACCTTAAGTACGGTTTCAGCTGTATCGTTGGCCACCTGTTCCAGAACAGAAGCCATGTTTAATGGATTCCCTTGCTAATTTACCCGCTCCATACCAGGGAAACGCAATGGTCCAGAATCTTTCAGTCTCCGTGATGGCTCGTCTGGCTCTCCGGTGGAAGTCCTTCAGAGAACCCAGGTGATACATGTAGGGTACGATATAAGCTAGATAACAAGAACCCGTCCATTCTCTGGGCAATCAGGGGTAGGCCCTGTGACCACACACAAAATGAGTCCCGTTGTAGGGCATATACTTATTTATCGCTGGGGGTCCCATTGGACCGAAAAGTCACCGTTTCCGTTTAATGACGGGAGTGTCACCCTACCCCCTTCGGCAGATAAGGTAAGGCTATATGTGCAGTTACAGTACTCCACAATAGGATCTTCTGGTCGTCCCTGCCTTGTGAGACATAGCCCCCCCTCCCTGTCCCTTCTTACACCTTGTTCTCAGGAACGGTGGTAAATAGGAATCGTTATAGGTTGATCGTCTCCACCCACTACACTGTTCTGGATTATCCCCATGACTTTTAAGTTTTATTATGGTGCTGCAGTCTGCTTCTATGGCATAAGAGGCAACGCGTGTGGATCCTGTTCTAACTCCAAACATCCAGCTGGCCGTCTCATAGGGGCCAAGTTTCGGCCTGAGTTGCTCCTGTTTTTTTGGAGCAACTGGTTTAGAATGGAGTATCTTAGAAATTGCAATTCTCGGCATTTAATTTGCTCCAGTTCTAGTCCGTTAGAACAGTTTCAATTTGGAACAGATTTTTTTTTTCAAAAGGGGCGTATCCGTCCACTTACGCCTGTTTTGAAAGTTTAGGCAGTGAAAACTTACTCCAAACTAACTTAGAATGGAGTAAGCGTAGATTTTTGTATGCTCAGAAAAACCTTGCCTACACTTAGAAAATCAGGCGTAGGTTACAAATCAGGCGTAGGGAATGGGGGGGGGGGGTGGGAAGGGAAGTTTACAAACATTAAACACTTCAGTTTTACAAATCATCATCAATAATAAATGATAAATACAACAATAAATCAACCACTAAATCAATCAAAAAAAAATGAAAAAATTTAAAAAATGTAAAAAATCAATAAAGAAAAACATTTCTACTCACCGATTGCAGCACCAGGAGCCCTCCGACAGCGTGCTGGGACACCCCCCCCCCACCCCCCCACCCCCCCACGCCGTGTGTGTGTGTGTGTGTGTGTGTGTGTGTGTGTGTGTCTCTCTCTTTGTCTGTGTGTGTCTCTCTCTCACTCTCTGTCTGTCAGTGTCTATGTGTTTCTGACAGCGAGGGAAGGAGGAGGGGGGAGGGGAGGAGGAGGGAGGGAGGAGGGGGGGTGGGGAGGAGGAGGAGGGGTGGGGAGAGAGGAGGAGGGGTGGGGAGAGGGAGAGGGAGAGAGAGGGGAGAGGGAGGGAGGGGGAAAGGAGAGGAGAGGAGAGGAGAGGGAGGGAGGGGGGGAGAGGAGATGGGGGCAGAGGAGAGGAGAGGGAGGGAGGGAGGGAGGGAGGGGGAGAGGAGAGGGAGGAGGCTGAACGGGCCCGGCCGACGTGAAGAAGCCAGACCCAGGACTTCAGGCGGGGCCCGCCCCCAGCAAGATGCCGGGCGAGCGGGCCCCGCCGAAGGAAGAGGGAGTGAACCGGTATTAAAGGTAGGTGGCCGGGGGAAGCCGGAGCCGGGGGGGGATCGTCGGAACGGGAGCTGATGGGGGGGTCGTCGGAGCGGGAGCTGGTGGGGGGGTTGTCGGAGCAGGAGCTGGGGGTGGGGGGGAGAATCGTCGGAGCAGGAGCTGGTGGGGGGGTCGTCGGAGCGGGAGCTGGGGGGGGGGGGATTGTCGGAGCAGGAGCTGGTGGGGGGGTCGTCGGAGCGGGAGCTGGGGGTGGGGGGAGCGGAGCGGGAGTCGGAGCGGGAGCTGGGGGTGGTGGAGCGGAGCGGGAGCTGGCGGGGGGGGGGGGAAGGTCCTCGGAGCAGGAGCTGGGGGGGGGGGGGGGGGGGAAGCGGAGCGGGAGTTGGGGAGTGGGGTCGGAGCGGGAGCTGAGGGTGGGGTCCGGAGGGGGAGCAGAGCAGAAGCTGGGGGCGGTGGTCGGAGCGGGAGCTGGGGGCAGGAGTGGGGGGGAAGCTGGAGCCAGAGCAGGAACTGGGCGTGGGAGGTGCAGCCTGATCTTCGCCGCCCCAGTGAGCCCATTTGGCCAGGGCTAGGGGCGCTGTGCTTCGGGCCCCTCCCACACAGTTTTGGGCGCCTGGAGCTACTGCGTATGCGCGCATACTGTAGCGCGCCTGTGCAGAGGTCCCGGCATGGATTTCAGCGCAGGGACCTGGCTCGCCCCCCCCACAGCTTGTGCTGCGCCGCGCCAAGCTCCAAAGGACCTACAGGGATCCGGAGAATGGGCATCCAGGTCGGGGCTGCGCCGTTCTAGGCGCCGCCCGAAACTTGGGCCCATTATCACTAAATGGGATTGATTGTAGGGGGATTCCTTCCTCCGAGTGTGTGGGGACATATGCACAGATCCAACAGCTGGCAACATTGGCTTTCCTGGTATAGGTGTATGACATGTACAAAAAGGTGTTCACCTACAACTCTCTCTTGGTCCGTGGGGGTACTCTGGCCTGAGTCCCCCCTCGACTACATATTACAATTACACAAAAAAGCAAACTGCACATAATATCGCGGAAACACATTGGATCGTCTTTATTTCTTCCAGCATTTTCTGCTGATGCGTCCGCCTTCAGTTTCGTAGAATGTGTATGAAGGCAGGGTTATTTGTTTTGTTCGCTTGTGCTGGGGTTGTTGGATTCATATTCTTTGAGCTGAGACCAATGTTTCCATCGGCCAACCCCACCCATATCTATGCAGGCGCACGTATCTCCGCTAATTAGGACTTCAAATGGACCAGACCGACGGGGAGCAAACCCAGTTTGTCCTGGTAGACAGTTTACCATTACCTTTGTGCCTACCTGCGGGACCTCTCCCTGGTCCTCCAATTCCTTCTGTTTGTCCCTGCCTACTTGCCGTTCCCTCACTTCCTTCCTCAATTCCTTAAGTTGTTTACTCAGTTCCAAGACGTACTTTCTAATCCGATCCCTCAGTGGTCCTACGTCGGATCCCCCAGTTATGATTCCTTCCGGCAGGCGCATCGCCCTGCCTGTCATCAACTCATATGGAGCTAATCCCGTCACTCGGTTAGGAATTGCCCTTTGCCTCATCAAGATTGTGGGTAGTAAATCTGCCCAAGCTTGTCCCGTCTCTTGTATGGCCTTTGCTAGGGCTGTTTTAAGTGTCCTGTTCATCTGTTCCACCATCCCAGAGCTTTGCAGGTGGTAGGGGATATGAAACTTCTGTCTAATACCCAACATAGCACACACCTCCTTCATTATTTGTCCGGTAAAATGGGTTGCCTGGTCGGAATCGATTTGGATAGGGACGCCCCAACGTGGGATTACTTCCTCTGCCAATATTCGGGCCACCGTGATTGCTGTGCAGTTTCACGTGGCGAACGCTTCTATCCACGTGTAAACTGATCTATTATTACTAGACAGTATTTCTTGCCCCTTGAGGATGGTAAAGGTCCTGTGAAGTCTATCTGTATACATTACCACGGTCCCCTTGGCTGTGGTTGGTGAGCCATTCTAACCTTAACGACCTTTCCTGGGTTGTGCTGGGCAGACGTGACACATTGCTGACAGTACTTAGCTATGTCCCTTCCCATTCCTGGCCATCACCAATCCCCAGTTATGTTTGTTATCATGACGTTCCGTCTGACATGACTGATGCTGTGGTGTAGTTCAATGAGCATTTGTCTAATACAAGCCGGGGCTATCACCTTCCCATCTTTCCTCCATACAAAGTCGTCATCCTGGCTCCCTCCTTTTGTGCCCCAATCTTTCTTTTCTTCATCACTTACATCGGCATGTAATCTCACAATGTCTATATCTTCCCTGGTAATGATACTACATATAACTTCTTCCTGCACTTCTAAGGATATACTTGCTTCCTGTGCCGCTTTATCCGCTGCTTCATTGCCCCGTTGGACATTGTTTACTACTTTCTGGTGAGCCTTAACCTTGATCACTGCTGTCTCTGCGGGTTTACTGGCGGTGACTAATAGTAGTCTGATTCGGCCCTCATGTTTGATAGCCTCCCCGCCCGAAGTGACGAACCCTCTCCTTGCCCAGGCAGTCATGTAGTCATGGACTACCCCGAAGGCATAGCGGCTATCTGTATATATATTTGCCCGCCGGCCTTCGGCCAGTTGGAGGGCTTCAGTCAGGGCAGTGAGTTCAGCTACTTGGGCTGACAGTCCTCCGTCTAACCTTCCCTTTCGGACAGTGGTTAGCGCTTCGTCTACCACTGCCCATCCCGTATGCGGGGTCCCCTGAATATATTTCTGGGACCCATCCAAGTACAGGATCAGCTCGGGGTTTTCAAGGGGAATCTCACTTATGTGTCCCGGTGAGTCCTCCATTCCTGTGACTGGCACTCATGAGGCTCACCCACAGATAAGAGGCCCTCTGCCAGGTTCTCCCCCGTGTCTCGTACAATTTTTATGGACCCATCTAAGGGAAGTAATACTGCTTCCCATTTGGCCCGGTGGACGTTGGACACGGAGCGCAATTTCCCGGTGTTGAGCATTTCCACCAAGGTATGTCTGGCTCACTAACTTTCACCGCCCATGTTGCGCAGTCCAAGGCTGCTACACATCTTGACAGACCTCCTGCCACGGTCAACTGTTGGGTGGAATAGTACACTACCGGGCGGGCTCGGTCTCCATGCATTTGAGTAACTACCGCCCTCGTTTTCACAATGAATGTGAAACGGTGCATTCATATTTGGCAGTCCTAGGCCTGGTGCCGACATCAGGGCTTCCTTTATCTGGCCATATGGTGTTTCTTGTTTCGGGCCCCACTCCACACTTTCTAGAGCTGGTTTTCCTCCCTTAACTAGTCTCTGTATGGGTTCCGCGATTGCCGCGAAGTTGGCTATAAAGTTCCTACAGTAGTTAAAGAGTCCGAATATCTTACGCACTCCTCGGACCGTTTTCGATCAGGGCATAATGCGAATTGCTTCCTTTCTGTTGTGGGGCATTGCTTTTGTCCCCTGCGACAGGTGGTGTCCCAAGTACTGTACCTCCTTCAATCCGATCTGAGCTTTCTTGAGGTTTACCTTAAATCCCGCTTTCTTTAAGGCTTCTAGGGTTTCCCCATATGTCCTCTCTCGTCCTCTGAGGCAATCAACAGATCGTCCACATATTGGACGATGGTACTTCGGTAGGGGGCTAAATCTACGGTCTCCAAGGCTCGACTCATAGTTCGGTGAAATATGGCCGGGCTGTTGTGAAAACCCTGGGGCTTTCGTGTCCAAATGTACTGCCTATCCTCGACCGCGAATGCGAATTTATCTTGGGACTCCTGGGCTAATGGTATGGACCAAAATCCATTAGCTATATCTAAGACCGTGAATATTATATGTTCTGGTTTCAGTCCATTAAATATGGTCACTGGGCTTGCTACGATGGGGTGCTGGCAGGAAGTTACTTTATTTAACGCCGTATAGTCTATGGTCAATCAGTATGAACCATTTGGTTTCTTTACGGGCCAGGTTGGCGAGTTCGTAGTGCTTTCGGCTTCCCGAAGGACACTGCTCCACAAGAGGTCCTGCACTATTTGTTTTACGGCCTTTCGGGCTTCAGGTTTAATGGGGTATTGCTTATGAGGAGGGTGTTCGGGCCCAGGAATGACCACTGGCTTGGTTTTTACCAGCCCACAATTCTGCTTTGGTTGAGCCCACACTTCCCTCATTTGTTCGCATAATGGGCCGTAGTCTCCTGCTGTATCCCAATCTCGGGTGAGAAGTTGCACACTTCCGACCTTTGCGTGATTGAGCAAATTAGTCTGTTCCCCGTACGTCGTGATTTTGCGACCTCCCTTATTTCTTCAAACTATTCTCTTATTCTATGGGTCTATTATTGCCCCTAACTGTTCCAGGAGTTCGATCCCCAATATGGTCCCTTGTGCATTTGGGCAAACATAAAATTGTGCCGGGATCAGAATACCGGCTGTCTCCAATAGAATTACTTCACTCTGGGTGGGCTTTGGTGGCAAATCCTCCCACGTCAGTTATATGGACGACATGTTTAGTTGTGGGTAAGGGACTATCTGTCATAGATACCGATGCTCCGGTATCCACTAACATGTCACACTGCCGGCCCCCTAACAGGTCACATAAAAGTTTCTCCAAAAGAAATGAAGAAACGCTAGAACCAACTTGCAGAAGATTACTGTGCAATGGTGACCACCCAGAAGTCTGGAGGCCAGTGCAAAAAGAAGTGGCAGGACCTTGGTCAAGTAGTTGGTGTAAGTAATATTTTCATTTATTCACTGGAATTGCAATTGTACATATGACCATCAGTATGTCCCACCCAGCAGAAAGACACTCTCTCTAAAAAGTTATATTTTCATCTTTGCAGAGGAAGGTGGCACATAACAAAAGGGAGAGAACTCGAACAGGAGGAGGCCCAGCAAATCTGCACCCACTGACCCCTTGGAAGAGAGGGTCGCTGCTTTGATGGGTCCTGCCTGGAGAAAAGCAACCACCACTGCACAAGCTGGGCCCACACTCCGAGGGAGAGGGTAAGTCCTGCAAATTCCACAGTCTGGCTTTGCTAAAAGTTTTATGTGCTGCGTAAGCTAGCCTTGCTTCGATTTCTGGGGATGTCTCCATTAGCTACGCTTCGGTTGATGCAACGTGCTATCATTCATCGTGGTCCTTCAAATGAGCCAACTACCTGCACTGTGTGAGCCTACTCATGCCACCCATCCTGCCCCCTCCTCTGCTGCTAACCATTTGTCTGTTCTGCTATATTTTGCCGAACTTGAGGCCAACCCTTATGAGGCAGAAGCCGATGAAGAAGATTCAGATGCGGACGAGCCTAAAGAGAACATCTTCCAATCCCACCTTCCAGACCGAGAGCATGGGGGTGAGGGGGAGAGGCAGGGGGAGAGGCAGGGGGAGGTTGAAGCTCCGACTGTTGTACTCACACTGGTGGAGTTGCCGGTGCCATCCATTGAGGTGCCAGCCCCTTCCCTGACTGGTACGAGTGTTGGGACATTTCATGGTTTCTCACAGTCCGAGGCTGTGGGTCCCAATGGGATGCAACGAGCCATACCCAGGGTGAGGAGGAAAAGGAGAGCTCTTACGCGATCACTCCAGGACACCATCAGTGGGGTGGGTGATGAGGTATCGGGACTGTCGGGAGTAGTAACAACACTCCCACGAGAAATGGCAACACTGTCCGGGCACATGAGGGAGGGAATGTTGCAGGTAGTTGAGACACTGTCGGGGCATGAGGGAGGGGAATGTCGGAGTTAGCTGCTGCAATAAGGGAACACGCCTAGACCCTGCGGCCATTGATGGAATCAACTGCCACTCCCACTCCAATCCCCAGACCAGCCTCTGAAGAGGCCCAAGCCAGGCCTTCCACATTACCGACTGCCCATGCCTCCCATCAAGAAGTGCGCATTACCCAAGATGCTCAAAAGAATAAGTTTGGTACCAACCCGAGAAATGGTGATTCATCGCCTGTGGGCAGGGGTAAAGTCACCAAGACCAAGCACAGCGGGCGGCCTTAGAATAAGGTGGAGGAGAGATGGGTGCAGCCTTTCTTTGCTGCTGTTGTTGTTATTATTATTGTTGTTGTTACTGTTGTAACTGTTCTCAAATTAAAAGTTTTTTGTAAGTGATGTAAATTTACAAGTTTAAAAGTTTGTAAGTGATCTTAAAAGTTTGTAAGTGATGTTAACTGAAAACTTTAAAGTTTGATACAAGAATATTTGTTATTAAAGTTAAGTACAAACAAGTGTTATACTTTATTCAAAAGTTTATTTTAAATTATAACTGAATCATTTCCATTATTTGTTCCATTAACACAACACATTACGGAACAGGTCCAAACAGTAAACATGGTCCATTTGGAATAGTTGCCGCTGAGCCTTCAGGCAGCAAAGCGTTTATGGATAAGCTGCTGGCGCAAGGCTCGGGCAATCAAAGGGGCCCGCCCTCCTCCACCGCCGTACTCTGGGTTCAGGAAGTTGCATGGCTTCCTCGTCCTCCTCCTCGTCATCTGCATCTTCCTCCTCATCATCAGCCACTCTCACCTCAGGTGAATCTTCTATTAACAGCTGCTGTTGCCTCATGATGGCTAAGTTGTGCAGCATGCAGCTGACAACAGTGAACTGACCGACAATCTCAGGGGAGTATTGCAAGTAGCCTCCGGAATGGTCTAGACATCGGAAAAGCTGCTTCAAGATGCCAATGGTCCTCTCTATTATGCTGAGCGTCGCAATGTGCGACATGTTGTATTCCCGCTCAGCTTCCGTCCGGGTTACGCGTAGGGGTAGGTGGCGAGGCCGTACCCTTTGTCTTCCAGCAGCCAGCTCTGCCCTTCTGGCTGCTGCTGAAACATGCCAAATATAGCGCTCTCGCGTAGGATGAACACATCATGGCTGCTCCAAGTGTATCTCGCATCAGCTGCCATGATGCGATGCATGTCATCACAGACATAGTAGTAGCAACATAGAAATTTACAACGCAGAAGGAGGCCATTTCGGCCCATTGTGTCCGCGCCAGCCGACAAAGAGCCACACTGCCCTCAATCAGCAGCCCTGAAGGTTACATATAAACCGATGAACAATGAACAATGGCAGACAGGTAAAGAGCATCCGGCCCAACCAGTCCACACCACACAACTGCTTTACCCCTTGTATCGTAACATTTTACACTCCACCCCACTCGGAGCCATGTGATCTGCACATTCGCGGAATGGAAACCTTTTCTGTTCCTGTACATCTCAGAATCCTCCAAGGGTACTCGCAAGGCGATGTGAGTACAATTGATGCAGCCCTGTACCTTTGGGAAGCCAACAATCCTGGAGAGGCCCACAGCCCTGTCACGCATTGCCTGGGTGGTCATGGGGAACTTTATGTAGTCATTCCTCTGGGCATATAGTGCAGCAGTCACCTGCCGAATACAGCTATGTGTTGCATGTTGAGAAATGACACACACATCCCCAGTTGTGGCCTGGAATAATCCAGATGCATAGAATGAAAGTGCAGCTGTAAGCTTTACTTCAACTGACAAAGCAGTCCTCCTGACGCTTCTAGGGTGCAGGTCTGTTTTTATTAACTCACAGATCTCGGTTACAACTTCTTTGCGGAAACGCAGCCTTCTCACACAGTCTGCATCACTCAGGTGCAGGTACGAACGCCCATCTTGATATACCCGATGTGGGTAAGGCCTCCAGCCCATCATTATACGTGCTCTGAGGTTCCTCCACAACACAATCTTGCAGAAGCCTTGCACGAGGTATGGCATTGTCAATATTGCCCCTATAATTTAATTGTAGCTTTGCAAGAAGCTCAAAACAGCAGGAGAAAAGAAAGCTCTCACACCTTCTTTCCTCTCTCTCTCTCCCCAAGGTCAACGCCCTACTATGGATCACACCCTGGTCTGCACATGTGCAATAGGCTTGCTTAGAACGGGAAGCCAGGCATTCAATAAAGAAACAAAGTCTAATGCAATTCTTTCATTTTTGATTTTTTTTTTCCAAAGTACCACCCCACCACTGACCGAACGTCTCCTCACTGGACTCGAGGGTCACCCAGCAGAACCGCTCCCTCACCCGGACACAGGGGCTCGGCATTCACTCCCCACCCCCCAGGGCTTGTTTTGAAGCTGCTGTATAGCCTAAGAGTTCTCATCCCTTCAGTTCAGCTTCCACCCCACCCCCGGGCTTCTTTTGAAACCGAGCCCAGAGCCCGTGTCCGGGCAAGGGAGCGATTCTGCCGGCCGACGCTCCGACCCTCAAGCCCGATGAGGAGACGTTCGGTGGTTATGTAGTACTTTGAAAAAATCCAAAATTAAAGAATTACATTAGACTTCCATTTTCTCCCTTTTGACTTTGAAAAAATTAAGCTGCATGACGCATATTCTTTGCCTTTTTGACTCCCTCCAAAACTTTGCCTAAAAACAATGGCGTCTTTGTGTTTTTTAAATTTTTTTAATGTGCGCTAGTTTTTCTTAAGTGCCCAGAAGGTTTTTTGGGAGTGATCACATACGCCATCCCAGGAAAAATGTAAGTTGGCCAAACTTGCTTACGTGTGAAAAACTGGCACAGACATCAGGTTATGCCCTCTATGACGCAAAAAAATACTAACCTAAAAAAATCGTAACTAACTGAGTTACGCTGGCGCAGAAACTTTGGGGAAACTGGGAGATTTTAATTTATGTCAAAAAAAATCGGCACACGCCAAAAAAACGCTCGCAGATAACTGGGGAACATTGAGCCCAATCTCTCAGTTCTGGTATCACCCTTGTTGTTGTGTATGGAGAAAGAGTCAGACTGAACACTGTGAGCTCAAAGTAAAGTGTGACCTTAGTCTTTTATTGCAGGTTTCCAGAGTGCCTCCCTAACCTGTGAATCCTCCTTAAATACCTGTGCTCCCAAGGGATTATGGGATCCCTTGGGATTCTGGGGAATGAGCCCTCTGGTGGCTGTACAGAGTAAATACAAGTTTACATATATAACAACATTCCCCCCCCCCCCAAAAGTCAATAGTGTAACTATTTACAATGTGAGTCGATCTGGGGCCCTTCCTGCCCTGGTTGATCGTCTCGGTGTGAAAGCTGGTGTTGTTGAATCATTTGTTAGGCCCTCATTGGGCTGCTGTGCAGTTGGCCTTGCTGGGCTGCCTGGTGTGTTGGGCCCTGCAGGTTTGCTGTGGATGATGGGTTCTGCTTTGTGGTCAACCGTGGTGTCGGTTGCCACTGGTGTGTGTTTTGGGGGATCAAAAAAAGGTAGGGTCCAATGTGGGTTGCTCAGGGTAGTCCGTGAATCTGTGTTTGATTTGCTCCAAGTGTTTCCGGTGAATGTGTCCATTTGAAAGTTTGACCCGAAACACCCTGCTCCCCTCCTTGGCCACGACAGTGCCGGGAAGCCACTTGGGAGCTTGTCCATAATTTAATACAAATACAGGATCATTGACTTCAATCTCGCGTGACACATTTGCGCTATCATGGTATGCACTTTGTTGAAGCCGCCTGCTCTCTACCTGTTCATGTAGATCAGGGTGAACTAACGAGAGCCTTGGTTTAAGTGCTCTTTTCATGAGCAGTTCAGCAGGTGGGATCCCAGTGAGTGAGTGTGGTCTCGTGCGGTAGCTAAGCAGGACACGGGATAGGCGAATCTGCAGTAAGCCCCTTCAAGCTCTGCTCTCTCTACCTGACCATTGGACGCTGGTTTAAACGGGGCAGATGTTTGATCCCGTTATGGGTCATGAATTCTTTGAACTCAGCACTGGTAAAACATGGCCCGTTGTCGCTCACCAGGACATCGGATAAGCCGTGTGTGGCAAACATGGCCTGCAGGCTTTCATTGGTGGCAGCGGACGTGCTAGCCAACATTATCTCACATTCAATCCACTTGGAGTACGCGTCTACAACCACAAGGAACATTTTACCCAATAACGTGCCTGCATAGTCGACGTGTATCCTAGACCACGGTTTGGAGGGCCAAGACCATAAACTTAGTGCCGCCTCCCTGGGTACATCGCTTAACTGCGAGCATGTATTACATCTTTGAATGGGAGGACCCTAAGTCCGCATCAATACCGGGCCACCACACGTGGAATCTGGCTATCGCTTTCATCATTACAATGCCTGGGTGGGTACTGTGGAGGTCACTGATGAAGGTGTCTCTGCCTTTCTTGGGGACCACTACTCGATTACAGACAGACTGCCTTCTGTGGGGCATAGACATTTCAGCTTTGCACCGCTTGAACGGCTTTGTCTCTTCCTGCATTTCCACTGGGACACTGGACCAGCTCCCGTGAAGCACACAGCTTTTGACGAGAGATAATAAGGGGCCCTGGCTTGACCAGGTTTTAATCTGCCGGGCAGTGATAGGTGATTGCTCACTCTCAAATGCTTCCATAATCATGGCTAGATCTGCGGGCTGCGCCATTTCCACCTCCGTGGTGGGCAATGGCAGCCTACTGAGAGCATCGGCGCAGTTTTCTGTGCCTGGCCTGTGGTGGATGGCGTAGTTGTATGCGGACAACGTGAGCGCCCATCTCTAGATGAGGGCTGATGAATTGGTATTTATCCCTTTACTCTCGGAGAACAGGGATCTAAGTGGCTAATGGTCAGTTTCCAATTCGAATTTTAGCCCAAACAGATGTTGATGCATTTTCTTTACCCCATCGACACACGCTAACATCTCTTTTTCAATCATGCTGTCGGTTCTCTCAGCCTTAGACACACTCCTGGATGCATAAGCAACCGGTTGCAGTTTCCCGAAATCATTAGCTTGTTGCAATACACACCCGACGCCATATGACGACGCATCACATGCTAGTACCAAACGCTTACATGGATCATACAACACAAGCAATTTGTTTGAGCATAACAATTTTCTCGCTTTTGCCCCAAACCCATTCGCTCCCTTTTCGTAGTAAGGCATGCAGTGGTTCTAGCAGGGTGCTGAGACCCGGTAAGACGTTACCAAAGTAGTTCAAGAGTCCCAGAAACGACCGCAGCACCGTCACGTTCTGTGGCCTCGGTGCATTCTCGATTGCCTCCAGCTTCGCGTTGGTGGGCCTGATGCCAGCCGCCGCAATCCTCCTTCCCAGGAACTCCACTTCAGGCGCCAGGAAAACACACTTTGAGTGTTTTAACCTGAGCCCCACGTGATTGAGTCGACTAAGAACCTCCTCCAGGTTCTGCAGGTGCTCGACTGTGTTCCCATCTGTGACCAAGATGTCGTCCTGGAAGATCACGGTGTGCGAGACTGACTTGAGTAAACTTTCCATGTTTCTCTGGAATATCGCTGCCGCTGATCCAAACGGGCATCTGTTATAAACAAAAAGACCTGTTGATGCAGGTGAGGGCCTTCGATGATTCCTCCAGTTTCTGCGTCATGTAGGCTGAAGTCAGATCCAGCTTCATGAACGTCTTTCCTCTTGCCAGCGTTGCAAAAAGGTCGTCGGCTTTTGGTAGTGGCTATTGTCCTGCAGGGAAAAATGATTGATAGTTACTTTGTAATTGCCACAGATTCTGACGGTTCCATCTCCCTTGAGGACTGGGACAATAGGACTGGCCCACTCGCTGAACTCGATCGGTGAAATTATGCCCTTTTGTTGCAGCCGGTCTAGCTCGATCTCTACCCTTTCTCTCATCATGTATGGTACTGCTCTCGCCTTGTGATAGATGGGTCACGCCCCTGGATCTGCACTTTTGCTCCTTGGAATTTCCCGATGCCTGGGTCGAACAGCGAAGGAAATTTGTTTAAGACCTGGGCACATGAAGTGTCGATAGCGCTCGGACGTCGTCCCAGTTCTAGTGTATCTTTCCCAGCCAGCTTCTGCCGAGCAGTGTGGGACCATCGCCCGGTAGATAGCTTGTGCACCACTCCATCGTAGGAGACCTTTACGGTAGCACTTCCAATTACAAGAATCAGTTCTTCAGTGTAAGTTCTTAGTTTCGTGCGAACTGGAGTTAAGACTGGCCTTGAGGCTTTGTTACACCACAACCTTTCGAAAGTCATTTTGCCCATGATGGACTGGCTCACGCCCATGTCCAGTTCCATTGATACCGGGAGTCCATTTAGTTCTCAACATTCAGCATTATCGGGGGACAATTCGTGGTGAATGTGTGCACCCCATGTACCTCTGCCTCCTCTATCTGAGGCTCTGGTTTGTAGTGGTCCTCTGTGGATCTGTTCTCCTCTGCAACATGTTGGTTTGCAGGTTTAACAGGCTTAGCAGCTCGCCCATTGGAGGTGTCCCATTGTTCCACAGCCCTTGCAAATGTATCCTTTGAATCGGCATGAATGGAAATGATAATCACCCCCGCAGCACCAACAAGGTGTTAATAGCCTTGCATTCATCACTCTTGATGGTAGACTCAGACATCTGTGGACATGTAGCTGCAGGTATGTGTGACCTGCCCTGTACGTTACAATTCGAAAACAACATCACTTTGTTCACAGTACTTGTAGCAGCACTTGTGTGCTGAGAGATTTGCTTAGTATTGTATTAGGCACCTTTAGTAATAACTCCACGAGGCAGGGTGTGATACTTAAACTGTGTAGACCTGTAGTCCTTTATTTGCAGCTCCTGAGTGCCGACAACAAGCTGTGAATTTCTTTTTATACTGGGTTACCTGCAGTGTGCAGGTAACCCCTAGGTCTCCAGCAGCAGCACCCTCTGGTGTACAAGTAAGGTGTGTACAGTGTAAGAGTACATTCAGTGTTGCATAATAATGTTACAGACATCAAACAGTAAACAGGCATGCATACACAACAGTGGCAATGAACGCCTGGGCTATCGCTATGGTTGGGGTCTCTACAGTCAAAAGCTTGTGAAGTATGGTTTCGTGGCCAATGCCAAATACGAAAAAGTCTCTGAGCATGTGCTCCAAATGTCCTTCAAATTCGCAATGTCCTGCAAGGCAGCTCAGCTCGGCGACATAACTCACCACTTCCTGGCCTTCAGATCTTTTGTAGGTGTAGAACCGGTACCTCGCCATCAGAACGCTGTCATTCGGGTTCAAATGCTCTCGGACCAGTGTGCGCAAATCATCGTACGATTTCTCCGTGGGTTTCGCTAGAGTGAGCAGATTCTTCATGAGGCCATATGTTGGTGCCCCGCAGACGGTGAGGAGGATCGCTCTACATTTGGCAGTTCTCTCTTCCCCATCTAGCTCGTTGGCCACGAAGTATTGGTCGAGTCGCTCCAAAAAAGTTTCCAATCATCTCCCTCCGAAAATATCTCCAGGATGCCCACTGTTCTCTGCATCTTTGGGTTCGCTATCTGTATCTCATCGCCAGTTGTTGTGAATGGAGAAAGAGTCAGATTGAACACTGTGAGCTCGAAAGTAAAGTGTGACTTTAGTCTTTTATTGCAGGTCTCCAGAGTGCCTCTCCAACCTGTGAAGCCTTCTTAAATACCTGTGCTCCCAAGGGATTATGGAATCCCTTGGGACTCCAGGGGATGAGCCCTCTGGTGGCTGTACAGAGTAAATACAAGTCCACATATATAACACTTGTAATTCTTTGTTTATGCACCTTTTCCAGTGTCTCCATATCCTTTTTGTAATTATGGAACGCAGAACTGTGCATCGTACTCCAAGTGTGGTCAAAACAAGGTTCTATACTAATTGAGCATAACTTCATAAAACCTGTACTTGCTTAAAAACTGTTACATCTCTAACTTTTCCAATTCTGACAAAAGGTCATTGACCTGAAACGTTAACACTGTTTCTCTCTTCACAGATACTGCCTGACCTAATGAGTATTTCTAACATTTTATTCAACATAACTTCTTTGCTTTTCAATTCTATCTCTCTAGAAATGTACCCCAGTGCTTTGTTTGCTGTGAACACCAGTGTTTTTTTTTAGCTTGACAGTCCATCCTACCTGTACTGACTCTTTAAAGATCTATATTTCTATACCAATAGTATTATTTTACGCTATTCTGTTAAGCATCTAACTATTTAGGGTATACTTGTTTTCACTGTTCCTTTTCCCTAAGTGTATTGTTACTCTCCATTGAGCTGCATTTGCTATCTATTTGGCCATTCCACTAACCTGTCCATGTCCTCCAGTAATCAATTGCATTCTTCCAAAGTTTGCCTCACACCCAAATTTTTGCATAGACAAACCTCATCAACCTTCTTGTGCTCATGTCCTAATTATTTAACAAAATAAGTTCCTGCACAAATCCCTTGCATACGACAAATCCCACCCCATGAATCCAAAAAGAACATCCGTTTACCCCTACTCTGTCCACTATCCACTCTATTCATATTTCTGTACACTGAATCATAGAATGGTTACAACACAGGAGACCATTCGGCCTGTCGAGCCCGTGCCGGCTCTCTGCAAGAGCACTTCAGCTAGTCATACTCCCCCGCCCTTTCCCCATAGCCCTGCCAATTGTTTTCTTTCAGGTACTTATCCAATTTCCTTCTGAAAGCCTCGATTAAATCTGCCTCCACCACCCTTTCAGGCAGTGCACTCCCGATCCTACCCACTCGCTGCGTAAAAACGTTTTTCCTTATATCGCCTTTGGCTCTTCTGCCAATCACCTTAAATCTGTGTCCTCAGATTTTTGCCCCTTCCGACAATGGGAACAGTTTCTCTCAATCTACTCTGTCCAGAACCTATCGTTCTGCTTTCTGTTCCTGCTTTATCAAACATTTTCTGAGATTGAGATATATATACACACCATTCCCCTTATCTTTACACTGCTTTTCTTCAAAGAAAATGTTATTAATATTGGTAAAGCATAACCTTCTCCTTAGAAATCCATTCCGACTGTCCACATTAGCTCATGCTTTTCATAATATTTACTAATTTCATCCCATGTTATGGACTCTGCAACATTAGGCATCTAGGACCAAGATGAGGAGGAACTTTTTCACCCAGAGAATTGTGAACCTGTGGAATTCTCTACTACAGAAAGTTGTTGAGTCCAGTTCGTTGGATATATTCAAAAGGGAGTTAGATGTGGCCCTTATGGCTAAAGGGATCAGGGGGTATGGGGAGAAGGCAGGAGTGGGGTACAGAAGATGCATGATCAGCCATGATCATATTGAATGGTGGTGCAGGCTTGAAGGGCCGAATGGCCTACTCCTGCACCTATTTTCTATTGTTTCTATTACCCACAACCATGGGAAGACTAACTGGTCAAAAATAATTTTAGAATGCTTTGAAAGCCCCTACACTGCACATATTCATAATCCCTCCCCTGTTTGCTATACAGCAAGTCCGGTTAATTTATAAAACCTTTAGGTTATCCAAGCAATTTGCACTTACTCTCAGCACTTTTAATCTAGGCCCAACAAAGCACTGGAATTATACAGCATGGAATGTCAACCTGAAATATAAGGCTATCCCCTGGGCAGGGAGGACACACATCACTCCCTTCTGGAGTCAGACTGGGACTTGATTCCAAGTTAAACAGTCACCTCTGTGAAACTACATTGCAAGAACTGAAGCAATTCAAAAGTAGCACTATAATTTTACTCAGTCATTATTTAGAGGGTTACATTTTGCATAAACGTGCCTTGTAATCCTTTGAGTATAGAAGGTTGAGGAGTGATCTAATCGAAGTGTTTAAAATGATTCGATAGCAATATATACAGAGAAACTATTTCCTCTGGTGGGGGAAATCAACAATGAGCAGACATAATCTTAAAATTAGAGCCAGGCCGTTTAAGGAGGGAAACCATGAAGCATGTTTTCACAAAGGGTTGTAGAAATCGATAATTCCCTCCCGCAAAAAAAATGTTACCTTTATATAGCGCCTTTCACAACCACCGGACTTCTCAAAGCGCTTGACAGTCAATTAAGTACTTTTTGAAGTGTGGTCACTGTTGTAATGTAGGAAAGGTTGCGAGTGCTGGGACATTTGGAGCTTTCAAGACTGAGATTGATAGATATTTGATCGGTCTGGATATCAAGGGAGGTATGGAACTAAGACAGGTAAATGGAGTTGATGTACAGATCAGCCAAAGGTGGGCAGAGGAAACATTACAGGGACATCCTGAAAGCCTCCCTGAGAAAGTGCAACATCCCCACTGACACGTGGGAGTCCCTGGCCAAGGACCGCCCCAAGTGGAGGAAGTGCATCCGGGAGGGCGCCGAGCACCTCGAGTCTCATCGTCGAGAGCATGCAGAAATCAAGCGCAGGCAGCGGAAGAAGCGTGCGGCAAACCTGTCCCACCCACCCCTTCCCTCAACGACTATCTGTCCCACCTGTGACTGGGACTATTGCTCTCTCGTATTAGTCTGTTCAGCCACCTAAGGACTCATTTTTAAAAGTGGAAGCAAGTCCTCCTCGATGCCGAGGGACTGTCTATGATGATGACAGATCAGCCAGGGGCTAATTGAATGGTGGAGCAATCTGGAGGGGCTGAATGACCTCCTCCTATCCCCCATGTTCAATAGTACAGGCAGAGCACAGTTTCTTCCTTACACTTTAGAAGTCGGTAGCATCTGGACAATAAACTGCAAATGGATGAAAATAAATACTTTCCAACTGTTGGTTTTTCGGCGGAAACACTACAAGGACACCTTCAAAGCCTCCCTGATTAAGTGCAACATCCCCACTGACACCTGGGAGTCCCGAGCCCAAGACCGCCCTAAGTGGAGGAAATGCATCCGGGAGGGCGCTAAGCACCTCGAGTCTCAACCGAGAGCATGCAGAAATCAAGCGCAGGCAGCGGAAGGAGCGTGCGGCAAACCAGTCCCACCCTCCCTTTCCTTCAACGACTATCTGTCCCACCTGTGACAGGGTCTGTGGCTCTCGTATTGGACTGTTCAGCCACCAAAAAACTCACTTCAGGAATGGAAACAAGTCTTCCTCGATTCCTGAGGGACTGCCTATGATGATGATGATGATTTTCGGGATTATATCATTTTTTTTCAGCAGAAGCGGTGTTGACGTGATGGTGGGCGGTGCCAGCAGACTCGGCGGGACCATTGAACACCTCGCAGGACCCCAGCTCCCGGGAGGCTGACATGGCTTAACCCCCTGGGACAAGGCGGGGCCTCCCCTTCCCACCCGGCGTGCCTGGACTGTCAGAGACTCGGCGCTACCTCTCAAGACATTCCCAGAGCCAGGCCGCGAAAGCAAAGCTCAATATAAAAGGCTCAACTTTCAAGTATCACACGCAAATCAGCATACTTTCACAGGGGGGAGCTCACTCTCAAGTAGCAATTCAAATTTTCATTTACTTCCTTCAGCAACGATGAAGAGCTGCTTTCAATATATATATACTTTTTTTTGGGGGGGGGGAAACTTCACATTTTAGCTTGGCTGGTTTCAAACTGACCTGATTGCTGTCATCTTCCAGAAGGACACCTCTGAAGCCGCGTTTATAGTCCATAGTGAGAAGTTTTAGCTGTAGCGAAGTGCTTTGTTGCAAACTCTGGCTACATATTTCCTGACTGACAGCTACATTCCCCCCGCGCAGGCGCACACCAGCGCATCACCCAGGGCGGCAAACAAGGCAAAGCAGGAGGCGAGGCTCCCAACCCGTGGCATGAGAGCCCAGGGCAATAGACCAAGGATGGGGAGCTAGAGAAGGCAGCAACACTCCCCCCATCACCTTCCAATAACTACTCTACTGCTCCCCCTTGCTTATAAATATAGCCTTAAGAACATAAGAAATAAAAAGAAAGAAAGACTTGCATTTATACAGTGCCTTTCACGACCACTGGACGTCTCAAAGTGCTTTACAGCCAATGAATTACTTTTGGAGTGTAGTCACTGTTGTAATGTGGGAAACGCTGTGGGAAATGCGGCAACCAACTTGCGCACAGGCAAGCTCCCACCAACAGCAACGTGATAATGACCAGTTAATCTGTTTTTGTTATGTTGATTGAGGGATAAATATTGGCTAGGACACCGGGGATAACTCCCCTGCTCTTCTTCGAAATAGTGCGATAAGATATTTTACGTCCACCAAAGAGAGCAGACGGGGCCTCGGTTTAACGTCTCGTCCAAAAGACGGCACATCCAACAGTGCAGCACTGCACTGGAGTGTCAGCCCAGATTTTTTTATGTGCTCAAGTCCCTGGAGTGGGACTTGAACCCACAACCTTCTGACTCAGAGATGAGTGTGCTACAATAGGAGCAGGAATCGGCCATTCAGCCCATCGTGCTGGCTTTATTCTAAGGATAAGGGGTAAGCCATTTAGGACCGAGATGAGGAGAAACTTCTTCACCCAGAGAGTGGTGAACCTGTGGAATTCTCTACCACAGAAAGTTGTTGAGGCCAATTCACTAAATATATTCAAAAAGGAGTTAGATGTAGTCCTTACTACTAGGGGGATCAAGGGGTATGGCGAGAAAGCAGGAAGGGGGTACTGAAGTTGCATGTTTAGCCATGAACTCATTGAATGGCGGTGCAGGCTTGAAGGGCCAAATGGCCTACTCCTGCACCTATTTTCTATGTTTCTATGTTTCTATTCCATCTCAGAGCTGCTCACTCTAATTCCATTCCCTTGCTCTTTCTCCACACCCCTTCATATCTGTCCTCTTCAAGTATTTATCTGAGGCTTTCGTAAATACTTGTGCTGAAACATTCCATATTCATGAGAATCTGTCCTCTAACAACCTCTTTTTATGCTTCTAGTACTAATTCTGAATTGATGTTCCCCCCCGCCCCCCCAAGCCATTCACCAACTAATGCAAGCAATCTTTCAGTATTTACCCTCTCAAACCATTTGAAAATTTGGAACACTTTTATTTAATTCCCTTAAACTCCTTGGTCCCAATAAATACGGCCCTAGTTTTTCAAGTCTCTCATCATCTCCATATCATAAGAACATAAGAATTAGGAGCAGGAGTAGGCCAAACGGCCCCTCGAGCCTGCCTCTCCAATCAATAAGATCATGGTTGATCTTCGACCTCAACTCCACTTTCCCACCTGATCTCTATATCCCTTAATTCCCTTAATATCCAAAATCTATTGATCTCTGCCTTTAATATACTCAACGACTGAGCCTCCACAGACTTCGGAGGTAGAGAATTCCAAAGATTCACCACTCTCTGAGTGAAGAAATTTCTCCTCATCTCAGCCCTAAATGGCCGACCCCTTATTTTGGGACTGTGACCCCTGGTTCTAGACTCCCCAGCCAGGGGAAACATCCTCCCTGTAACATTTTGTATGTTTCAATGAAATCACTTCTCATTCTTCTAAACTCTAGAGAATATAGGCCTAGTCTACTCAATAAGCCTTACCTAATAGGTGTGGTTGGATTGAATATATTTTTTATTCATTCACGGGATGTGGACGTCGCTGGCAAGGCCAGCATTTATTGCCCTTGAGAAGGTGGTGGTGAGCCGCCATTTCAGAGGGCAGTTAAGTGTCAACCACGTTGCTGTGGATCTGGAGTCACATATAGGCCAGACTGGGCAAGGACGGCAGGTTTCCTTCCCTAAAGGACATTAGTGAGCCAGATGGGTTTTTACGACAATCTGGAAGTTTCATGACTGATACTAGCTTTTTAATTAAGATTTATTTAATTCACTGAATTTAAATTCCCCAGCTGCCATGGTGGAATTTGAACTCATGTCTCTGGATCATTAGTCCAGTAACAGAACCACTATGCTACCATTCCCTGATAGTCCGTGTCACTGTTTATGCTCCACAGGAGCCTCCTCCTACCCCACTTTATCTAACTAATCAGCATAACTTTCATTTCCTTTCTCCCTCATGTACTTATTTAACTTCCCCTTAAAGGCATCTGTGCTATTCGTTTCAACTGCTCCTTGTAATAGCGCGTTCCACATTTTAACCACTCTCTGGGTAAAGAATTGTCTCCTGAATTCTCTATTGGCTTTATTAGTGACTCCCTTATATCTATAGCCCCTAGTTTTAGTGTCTCCCACAAGTGGAAACATCTTCTCTATAACTACCCTATCAAACCCTTTCATAATCTTAAAGACCTCTATTAGGTCACCCCTCAGCCTTCTCCTTTCTAGAGAAAAGAGCCCCAGTGTTTTGAACCTCTTCTGATTTGAAACAAATTGAATCATCAAAGAATGAGTACATCATCCAGACAGTCTAGCTTGTTTGATAATCAATGTGTTCAGTCGAATACAGACACATTCAACTCAACTGAACAGGTGTGAACTAATATATCCAGGGGAGATAGCTATTTTAAGATTCATTGTTGCAAACCAAAAAAAATCCTTAAGGGAAAAAAAATCATGATATTCTTTGCTACTAGCCAACAAGACAGGCAATTCATCTTTGTTCCATTTGTACACTGCAAGACCACTGGGATCAATATCCTGACAAGAATATTTATCAAGGGCACCAGAGGAATCCTTAACCCCTTCACCTTAACTTCTCGTTAAGAAACCATGTTGGGTTTACCACCCAATCTATGTCTAGGAATTAATGATGCCTACATTTGGACCAGTTCAGATCATGTTGACGTTTAAACTATAAAACTGACTGAATTAGCCCTTTCTTGCCAAATATTTAAAGAAGTCAGACAACAGTTATGATCTAACAATTGTTTATTGACCTTAAAATCACAATTATCAGCACTTAAACTTAAACATTATATATGAAATAATTATAGGAACGGTTTATTGAAAAAATAACTAACAGATGTTATGAAGGCAGTTTGTTGCAGTGTAATTCAGACCAAAATTTGTACACAGTACTCCACTTATGGTGAAGCCAGTGCTTTATGCAAGCTCATAATTATCCCAAAGACTTACGTTCTAGCTATCTGACAGTACATTTTAAGATTGTTTACCTTCTTTACTATTATTGTGCACAGCAAGCTAGCCACTAATGCTCTCAGATTCTGTGTCCTGTAGTTCACCTTATCAGTGCATAGATCGTGAAAAAAAGGAAGAAAGTCTTGCATTTATACAGCGCCTTTCACAACCTCAGGATGTCCCAAAGCACTTTGCAGACAATGAAATACTTTTGAAATGCATTGTTGTAATGTAGGAAACACAGCAGCCAATTTGCGAGCAGAGTTATTAGTGAGTTGGTTGAGGGATAAGCATTGTCCAGGACATAATGGTGAGCTTCTCTGCTCTTCTTTGAAATAGAGCCGTTGGGATCTTTTACATCCACCTGAGCGAGCAGACAGGGCTGCGGTTTAACATCTCATCTGAAAAAGAGCACGTCAGACAAAGCAGTGCTCCCTAAGTACTGCAACACAACCATCTGACTCAGAGGCGAGAGTGCTACCGCTCATCATCATAGGCAGTCCCTCGAAATAGAGAAAGACTTGCTTCCACTCTAAATGTGAGTTCTTAGGTGACTGAACATTCCAATATGGGAATTACAGTCTCTGTCACAGATGGGACAGACAGTCATTGAAGGAAAGGGTGGGTGGGACTGGTTTGCCACACACTCCTTCTGCTGCCTGCGCTTGTTTTCTGTATGCTGTTGGCGACGGGACTCGAGGAGTTCAGCGCCCTCCCAGATGCTCTTCCTCCACTTAGGGCGGTCTTTGGCCAGGGACTCCCAGGCCGTCTGAGGAAAAGAGTGTTCGACGATCAGGCCCTCAAATCAGCCACCAAGCTCATGGTCTACAGGGCTGTAGTAATACACGCCCTCCTGTATGGCTCAGAGACGTGGACCATATATAGTAGACACCTCAAATCGCTGGAGAAATACCACCAACGATGTCTCCGCAAGATCCTGCAATTCTCCTGGGAGTTCAGACGCACCAACGTTAGCGTCCTCGATCAGGCCAACATCCCTAGCATCGAAGCACTGACCACACTCGACCAGCTCCGTTGGGCGGGTCACATTGTTCGCATGCCTGACACAAGACTCCGAAAGCAAGCACTCTACTCGGAACTCCTACACGGCAAGCGAGCCCAAGGTGGGCAGAGGAAACGTTTCAAGGACACCCTCAAAGCTACCACCAAAATCAAACCACATGATATTGGGGGTAATGTACTGACGTGGATAGAGAACTGGTTGGCAGACAGGAAGCAGAGAGTCAGGATAAACGGGTCCTTTTCAGAATGGCAGGCAGTGACTAGTGGAGTTCCGCAGGGCTCAGTGCTGGGACCCCAGCTCTTTACAATATATATTAATGATTTAGATGATGGAATTGAGTGTAATATCTCCAAGTTTGCAGATGACACTAATCTGGGTGGCGGTGTGAGCTGTGAGGAGGATGCTAAGAGGCTGCAGGGTGAATTGGACAGGTTAGGCGAGTGGGCAAATACATGGCAGATGCAGTATAATGTGGATAAATGTGAGGTTATCCACTTTGGGGGCAAAAACACGAAGGCAGAATATTATCTGAATGGTGGCAGATTAGGAAAAGGGGAGGTGCAACGAGACCTGGGGGTCATGGTTCATCAGCCACTGAAAGTGGGCATGCAGGTACAACAGGCGGTGAAGAAGGCAAATGGTATGTTGGCCTTCATAACTAGGGGATTTGAATACAGGAGCAGGGAGGTCTTACTGCAGTTGTACAGGGCCTTAATGAGGCCTCACCTGGAATATTGTGTTCAGTTTTGGTCTCCTAACCTGAGGAGGGACGTTCTTGCTATTGATGGAGTGCAGCGAAGGTTCACCAGACTGAGTCCAGGGATGGCTGGACTGTCATATAGGGAGAGACTGGATCAACTGGGCCTTTATTCACTGGAGTTTAGAAGGATGAGAGGGGATCTCATAGAAATATATAAGATTCTGACGGGACTGGACAGGTTAGATGCGGGAGAATGTTCCGATGTTGGGGAAGTCCAGAACCAGGGGACATAGTCTTAGGATAAGGGGTAGGCCATTTAGGACTGAGATGAGGAGAAACTTCTTCACTTAGAGAGTTGTTAACCTGTGTAATTCCCTGCCGCAGAGAGTTGTTGAGGCCAGTTCATTGGATATATTCAAGAAGGAGTTAGATATGGCCCTTACGGCTAAGGGGATCAAGAGGTATGGAGAGAAAGCAGGAAAGGGGTACTGAGGGAATGATCAGTCATGATCATATTGAATGGCGGTGCAGGTTCGAAGGGCCGAATGTTTCTATGTTTCTATGTAAGCCACGGCTGACACCTACTTCAATTACTTCTTTCACAAATCAACAATTGTGCAAATTGTCTATTTAGCACTGGTGTCATAGAAAGGGAGAACATTTTAACAGCTACAAACACAATAACAACAACATGGTTTTTCATCTGACCACTTTAACATAGAAGAAATATCCAAAGCATGTCACAGATGCTCAAGGTAAATAATGGACGCCAAGCCAAAGAATGAAAGATGAGGAGGAGTGAACAAAGATTTGGTCAATGAGGTGGATTTTAAGGAAATCTTAAAGAAGGAGTGGGAGGTGAAGAGGCAGAGGGGTTTAGGGAGGGAATGCTAAATCACCAATGGTGGGGTGAAAGGTGGGGGTGGGTGAGATATACAAAAGGCCAGAGCCAGAGGAATGCAGAGTTCAGCAAGGATTGTAGGAGGAGTTTACAGACCTTAGTGAGGAGCGAGGCCATGGAAGGGTTTAAACACAAGGCTGAGAATTTTAAATGTGAGGCTGAGCGGGACTTGGAGCTATCGTAGTGATGATGTGTGAGTAGGATCTGTTGCGAGACAGGGTACGGGCAGCAGAGTCCTGGACGAGCTGAAGGATAAAGAGAGTGGCAGAGGAGAGATTGGGCCAGAGAGCATTGGAATCATCAAATCTAGAGATGATAAAAGCAAGGATAAGGGTTTCAGTGGCAGAGGTACAGAGCAGAGGCAGGCAATGTTACGAGGTGGAAGTTGGGTCAGTCTGGCTTCTGCCCTGCTCACAGCATCAGAATGGCCCTTGTCAAAATCACGAATGACATCCTCTGAGATTGTAGTGTGGCCTTTTTGATGGAGAGTATATGGGCCCAGAAGTACAGCTCAGGGTTGAACAAAGTGAGGAGGTTGCGAACACCACCAGTGCAGCTTCAGTTCTGTATATGCTATCACTATAGGCACTTGTGAAGACACGTTTTTGGCGATAATGAGGATGTGAGAATTAATTCTGCCTGTGATAATTTTACTATAGCAAAAAACTAAATTTGCTATGATCCTCTCAACAATTATATTTTCAAAGCAGCATTCTCATTTTTATTTTTTAAATTTAGATCAATGCAATATTAATGTATAAGTGTTTAACACATGTGTGAAATTCCTTTGTTGCTATATAAACAGATTAATGCCTCTGTTAACAAGGGAATTTGATACGAGCCTGTTCAGTATTTGTACCTCCCTTTCCTCTCTAAGCTCCTTAGATGTGTTGTTGCCACTCAGCTGGATGCCCATCTCCCCCAAAACTTCCTGTTTGAATCCATTCAGTCTGGCTTCTGTCCTACTCACAGTACCAAAGTTATGAATGACTTCCTCTGTAATTGGGGTGCGTAATCCCTTCTTGTCCTCCTTGAAAGCAGGAAACTAGAGACCAGTTAGCCTAACATCTGTCATTGGGAAAATGCTGCAGTCCCTTATTAAGGAAGCAGTAGCGGGACATTTCGAAAAGCAAGATTCAATTAAGCAGTGTCAGCATGGTTTTATGAAAGGGAGCTCTGAGGATGTAACGAGCAGGGTGGATAAAGGGGAACCAGTGGATGTGGTGTATTTGGATTTACAGAAGGCATTTAATAAGAGCCACATAAGAGATTACTGCACAAGATAAAAGCTCACGGGGTTGAGGGGTAATATATTAGCATGGATAGAGGATTGGCTAACTAACAGCAAACAGAGAGTCAGAATAAATGGGTAATTGTCCGGTTGGCAAACAGTGACTAGTGGGGTGCAGGGATCGGTGCTGGGTCCTCAATATTTACAATCTATATTAATGACTTGGATGAAGGGACCGAGTGTAATGTAATCAAGTTTGCTGTTGATACAAAGATAGGTGGGAAAGCAAATTGTGAGGAGGACACAAAAAATTTGCAAAGGGATATAGATAGACTAAGTGAGTGGGAAAAAATTTGGCAGATGGCGTATAGGGCCCAAGTTTCGAGCCGCGCCTAGAACGGCGCAGTCCCGACCTAGACGCCCGTTTTTCGCGCCACAAAGTGCGCCTCAAAAAACCCTCCAGATTCTCCACCTCCCTGCAGGTCCTCTGGCCCTCAGCACAGCACAGCAGGAGCTGTAGGGGGTGGAGCAAGGTTCCTGCGCTGAAAACAGTGCCGGGACCTCTGCACATGCGCGCTACAGTGCAGAGTGCAGTAGCTCCAGGCGCCCGAAACTGTGGGGAAGGGGCCCAAAGCACACAGACCCTAGCCCTGGGCGAATGGCCTCACTGGGGCTGCGTGAATAAGGCTCCTCCCACGGCCAGCTCCTGCTTCCTGCCGACCCGACTCGACTCCCGCTTCCCGCCTCCGGACCGGACCCGACCTGACTCCCACTCCCCCCGCCCCCGGACCGGACCCGACACCCGCTCCACCCCCCCTCCCCCCGACTAGACCCGACCCGACTCCCGCTCCCCCCCCCCCCACCCCCGACTGGGACCCGACCCGACTCCCGCTCCCCCCCACCCCCCGACTGGACCCGACCCGACTCCCGCTCCCCCCCACCCCCCCGACTGGACCCGACCCGACTCCCGCTCCCCCCCCACCCGACTGGACCCGACCCGACTCCCGCTCCCCCCCACCCCCCCGACTGGACCCGACCCGACTCCCGCTCCCCCCCACCCCCCCGACTGGACCCGACCCGACTCCCGCTCCCCCCCCCACCCGACTGGACCTGACCCGACTCTCGCTCCCCGCCCCCCCGCGACTGGACCCGACCCGACTCCCGCTCCCCCCCCCCCCCCCCCGACTGGACCCGACCCGACTCCCGCTCCCCCCCCACCCGACTGGACCTGACCCGACTCCCGCTCCCCCCCCCCCCCCCACCCCCGACTGGACCCGACCCGACTCCCGCTCCCCCCCCCCCACCCCCGACTGGGACCCGACCCGACTCCCGCTCCCCCCACCCCCCCGACTGGACCTGACCCGACTCCCGCTCCCCCCCACCCCCCCGACTGGACCCGACCCGACTCCCGCTCCCCCCCCACCCGACTGGACCTGACCCGACTCTCGCTCCCCGCCCCCCCGCGACTGGACCCGACCCGACTCCCGCTCCCCCCCCGCCCCGACTGGACCCGACCCGACTCCTGCTCCCCCCCCCCCCCCACCCGACTGGACCCGACCCGACTCCCGCTCCCCGCCCCCCCCCACCCCCGCCCCCGGACTGGATCCGACCTGACCTCCCTCCCCCCGACCTGACCTCCCTCTCCCCGACCTGACCTCCCTCTCCCTCCCTCCCCCCGACCCGAACCGAACCGACCTCCCTCCCACCACCCCCCCGACCCGACCCAACGCCACCTACCTGTAAATCTCCGCCTTCTCCTTTCCCCCCCCCAAAAATCCTTCCCCCCCCATCTCCTTCCCCCCATCTCCTTCCCCCCCATCTCCGTCCCCTCCATCTCCGTCCCCCCCATCTCCTTTCCCCTTCATCTCCTTTCCCCCATCTCCTTTATCCCCTTCTCCCCCCTCCCCCTTCTCCCCCCCTTCTCCCCCCTCCCCCTTCTCCCCCCCTTCTCCCCCCTCCCCCTTCTCCCCCATCCCTCTCCCTTCTCCCCATCCCTCCCCCTTTTCCCCATCCCTTCCCCTTCCTTCCCTCTGCTCCCCCCTCTCTCCCTCTACCCCCCTCCTGCCCCTCCCCTCGCTGTCAGAAACACAGACACTGATAGACAGAGAATGAGAGAAACACACAGACAGACAGAGATAGAGACACTGACAGAGACACACTGGGGGGGGGATCCCAGTACGCTGTTGGAGGGCTCCCGGTGCTACAGTCGGTAAGTAGAAAATGTTTTATTTATTGATTTAAAAAAAATTATTTCTTATTAATTTTTTTTGTTTGATTATTGGTTGATTTATTTATGTATTTATCATTTATTATTGATGATGGCTCTTTATTTGTAAAACTGAAGTGTTTAATGTTTGTAAACTTCCCTTTAAACACCCCCCCCGCACCATTCCCTACGCCTGATTTGTAACCTACGCCTGATTTTCTAAAGTGTAGACAAGGTTTTTTCGAGCGTACAAAAATCTTCACTTACTCCATTCTAAGTTAGTTTGGAGTAAGTTTTCACTGACGAAACTTTGAAAACAGGTGTAAGTGACCGGACATGCCCCCTTTTGAAAAAAAAAATTCTGTTCCAAAGTGAAACTGTTCTAACTGACTCGAACTGGAGCAAACTAAATGACGAGAATTCCGATTTCTAAGATACTCCATTCTACACCAGTTGCTCCTAAAATTCAGGAGCAAATCATGTGGAAACTTGGGGCCATAATGTGGAATGTGAGGTTATCCACTTTTGGCAGAAATAATAGAAAAACAAATTATAATTTAAATAGAGAAAAATTGCAAAGTGCTGCAGTACAGAGAGACCTGGGGGTCCTTGTGCATGAAACATAAAAAGTTAGTATGCAGGTACAACAAGTAATCAGGAAGGCAAATGGAATGTTAGCCTTTATTGCAAGGGGGATAGATATAAAAGCAGAGAAGTCCTGCTACAACTGTACAGGGTATTGGTGAGGCCACACCTGGAGTACTGCGTACAGTTTTGGTCTCCATATTTAAGGAAGGATATACTTGCATTGGAGGCTGTTCAGAGAAGGTTCAGTAGATTGATTCCGGAGATGAGGGGGTTGACTTATGAGGATAGGTTAAGTAGGTTGGGCCTATACACATTGGAGTTCAGAAGAATGAGAGGTGATCTTATTGAAACTTATAAGATAATGAGGGGGCTCGACAAGGTGGATGCAGAGAGGATATTTCCACTCATAGGGGAAACTTAAATTAGGGGATATTGTCTTCCGCCCATTTAAAACTGAGATGAGGAGAAATTTCTTCTCTCATAGGGTTGTAAATCTATGGAATTCTCTTCCCCACAGAGCTATAGAGGCTGGGTGTAGACAGACAGATTTTTGAGCAATCAGGGTGTTAAGGGTTATGGGGAGCGGGCAGGGAATTGGAGTTGAGTCCATGATCAGATCAGCCATGATCTTACTGAATGGTGGAGCAGGCTTGAGGGGCCAAATGGCCTACACCTGCTCCTATTTCCCTCGGGTCTGCTCTGCCATTCAACAAGATCATGGTTGATCTTCTACATTAACTCCACTTTCCCTCCCGATCCCCATATCCCTTGATTCCCTTAGTGTCCAAAAATCTACCAAACTCAGTCTTGAATATAATCAATGACTGAGAATCCATAGTCCTTTGGAGTAGAGAATTCCAAAGATCCACAACTCTCTGAGTGAAGAAATGTCTTCACATCACAGTCCTAAATGTCACTAATCCTGAGACTATAACACCTAGTGCTAGACTCTCCAGCCAAGGGAAACAGCCTATCAGCATCTACCCTGTCAAGCCCTCTAAGAATATTATATGTTTCAATAGGATCACCTCTCAGTCTTCTAAACTCCAAATAGGCCCATTCTACTCAATCTCTCTTCAAAGGAAAAAAAATCAAACCACCCAACTGTCGGACTGCTTTCGCATGGTTTCATGTCTACCTGTCCAACTGCATCCAACACATCTACAGCAATGATGTCCTGCTCCAACACAGATCTCCCAAAGACCTATCCTTGGCTCCCTCCTCTTCATTATGTAAAACCGTTTGCCTTGCCACTTCTCTCTCTTCCTCTAAAAACACATGTTTGACGTAACTTTTCTGTCAATTCTCCGACTTCTCCCTCCAACCCTTATCATTTTTCCTTTGTCTATTTTATATATTTTCTTTCTCCTGCTGTGAAGAGCCCCTTGTGATGTTTAAATACAATGCAAAATAAATGTAAAACAAATATAGGTCACTTCTCGATTTGACATTTCAATCTTATGTGCAAAGAATGACTTTGGGAATCCTGTTTAGAGATCCCAACTTACAAAAGAGGCAACCCATGCTAGAAATAGCTTATATATATATATGTTAATTTTTCTAAGCATTTAGCTATGGATTCAATAGCTTCATTTTTCAGTTGATTTTGAAGCATTCTTAATGCGTGATCTCATCATGTGGAAAAATTATTTCCCCAAATAGTGGTAAGAAGTGGAATGTGCTACCACAAGGAGTAGGTGAGGCAAATAGCAGGGATGCATTTAAGGGGAAGCTAGATAAACATATGAGGGTAAATGGAATAGAAGGATATGCTGATAGGATTCGATGAAGAAGAGTGGGAGGAGGCTCGTATGGCGTATAAACACCGGCACAAACTAGTTGGGCTGAATGGCCTGTTTCTGTGCAGTAGACTCAATGAAAACTCGATGTACTTGATTAAGATTAACTACTTGGAACAGCGCGACACTTTGAGAATGACACTTGGTTGTCAAATAGCAAATGAAATGAATGCGTTCTTCCAACACAAAAGCCCCGATTTTAACTCCTCCCACCTGCCGGAAACTTTGCGCGGGGCAGTTAAAATGAGGCCAGACACTTACCCCAATGTCTGATCCTGCTGCCTTGCTGCCGGGCCCGATCCTAAACTGCTCTTTCGAGCAGGCGAGAGGGATTCCCAGCAGGGAGGAAGCAGAGTACTTCTTTAAATATGTAGATTGGGTTCGATGATGTTACTGCGGCCCAATCTCCAATCTTCGTTGACGGCCCGAGCAGGGGCAGTGGTGGTTTTCCTGTGAGCCCATCCCGATCACAGCCAACACATGCCCACACCCCTCCCAAAATGTTTTTAAAAATAGCAAATGCCCAAGGTCTTTGCAGGAACTATGGTGCTCATTTTAAGCTTTAGTATTAGATTTAGCCCATCCCTGTCAGGAGCCGGATCATGGGCCAGAAGAGGCAAGGTAAATTTTAATTTTTTTTTAGGTTTCCTTGTTGACCAGGAGGAGAAAGAGGCCCCTCAAGGAAGCCTCGGGCGACCCTCCCCCTTCCTCTCCCCCCAATCACAGTCAGAGCCTCCCCACACCCCTCCCAAAGTGTTTTTAAAAATAGCAAATACCCAAAGTCTTTGCAGGGACTATGGTGCTCATTTTAAGCTTTACTATTAGATTTAGCGTGACTGAACGAAGCTCAGAGCCTTTAAAAAAAACATTATTGGGATATGGGCGATGTTCTCCTCGAACCACTGGTGTTTGGTGGGGATTACCAGGATTTTGAACCAGTTATAATATACGCCCAAGTCAGGTTGGTGTGCGACTTGAAGGGGAATTAGGAGGTGACAGTACTCCTGTGAAATTGCTGCTCTTAATCTTCTCAGTGGTAGAGGTCACTGGCTTAGGAGGTGAGGTGCTGTTGAAGTAAGCTTAATGTGTTGCAGCATTGCAGCCTGTGGGTAATACATACTGCAACCCAAGTATGCCAGTGAGGAGGTGGATATTGAGTTCAGTGGTCGGGCTGCCAATCAAGTGGACAGCTTTGTTCTGGGTGGAGTTGAAATTCTTCTGTGCTGTTGCTGTTGACTCCATCCAGGTGGAAGGTGAGTATTCCATCACTCTATTGAATTGATGTTCATAAGAACATAAGAAATAGGAACAGGAGTGGGCCATATGGCCCCTCGAGCCTGCTCTGCCATTCAATAAGATCATGGCTGATCCGATCATGGATTCAGATCCACTTCCCCGCCCGCTCCCCATAACTAATTATAGAAACATAGAAACATAGAAAATAGGTGCAGGAGTCCGCCATTCGGCCCTTCGAGCTTGCACCACCATTCAATAAGATCATGGCTGATCATTCACCTAAGTACCCCTTTCCTGCTTTCTCTCCATACCCCTTGATCCCTTTAGCCATAAGGGCCATATCTAACACCCTCTTGAACATATCCAATGAACTGGCATCAACAACTCTCTGCGGTAGGGAATTCCACAGGTTAACAACTCTCTGAGTGCAGAAGTTTCTCCTCATCTCAGTCCTAAATGGCTTACCCTTTATCCTTAGATTATGTCCCCTGGTTCTGGACTTCCTCAACATCGGGAACATTCTTCCTGCATCTAACCTGTCCAGTCCAGTCAGAATTTTATATGTTTCTATGAGATACCCTCTCATTCTTCTAAACCCCAGTGAATACAGCCCCAGTCGATCCAGTTTCTCCTCATATGTCAGTCCTACCATCCTGGGAATCAGTCTGGTGAACCTTCGCTGCACTCCCTCAAGAGCAAGAACGTCCTTCCTTAGATTAGGAGACCAAAACTGAACACAATATTCCAGGTGAGGCCTCACCAAGGCCCTGTACAACTGCAGTAAGACCACCCTTCTCCTATACTCAAATCCCCTAGCTATGTAGGCCAACGTGCCATTTGCCTTCTTCACCGCCTGCTGCACCTGCATGCCAACCTTCAATGATGTACCATGACACCCAGGTCTCGATGCACCTACCCTTTTCCTAATCTGCTGCCATTCAGACAATATTCTGCCTGCATGTTTTTTCCACCAAAGTGGATAACCTCACATTTATCCACATTATACTGCATCTGCCATGCATTTGTCCACTCACCTAACCTGTCCAAGTCACCCTTCAGCCTCTTAGCATCCTCCTCATACCTCACACCGCCACTCAGCTTAGTGTCATCTGCAAACTTGGAGATATTACACTCAATTCCTTCATCTAAATCATTGATGATTATTGTAAATAGCTGGGGTCTCAGCACTGAGCCCTGCGGCACCCCACTAGTCACTGCCTGCCAATCTGAAAAGGACCCGTTTATCCCGACTCTCTGCTTCCTGTCTGCCAACCAGTTTTCTATCCACGTCAATACATTACCCCCAATAACATGTGCTTTAACGCACATCAATCTCTTGTGTGGGACCTTGTCAAAAGCCTTTTGAAAGTCCAAATGCACCACATCCATTGGTTCTCCCTTATCCATTCTGCTAGTTACATCCTCAAAATATTCTAGAAGATTTGTCAAGCATGATTTCCCTTTCATAAATCCATGCTGACATGGACCGATCCTGTTACTGCTTTCCAAATGTCTGCTATTTCATCTTTAATAATTGATTCTAACATATTCCCCACTACTGATGTCAGCCTAACCGGTCTATAATTACCCGTTTTCTCTCTCCCTCTTTTTTAAAAAAGTGGTGTTACATTAGTTACCCTTCGGTCCATAGGAACTGATTCAGAAGAATGAGAGGTGTTCTCATAGAAACGTTTAAAATTCTGACGGGTTTAAACAGGTTAGATGCAGGAAGAATGTTCCCAAAGTTGGGGAAGTCCAGAACCAGGGGTCACAGTCTAAGGATAAGGGGTAAGCCATGAGGAGAAACTTCTTCATCCAGAGAGTAGTGAACCTGTGGAATTCTCTACCACAGAAAGTTGTTGAGGCCAATTCACTAAATATATTCAAAAAGGAGTTAGCTGTAGTCCTTACTACTAGGGGATCAAGGGGTATGGCGAGAAAGCAGGAATGGGGTACTGAAGTTGCATGTTCAGCCATGAACTCATTGAATGGCGGTGCAGGCTTGAAGGGCCGAATGGCCTACTCCTGCACCTATTTTCTATGTTTCTATGTTTCTATCATAGACTGTTGGAAAATGATCACAAATGCATCCACTATTTCTAGGGCCACTTCCTTAAGTACTCTGGGATGCAGACTATCAGGCCCTGGTGATTTATCGGCCTTCAATCCCATCAATTTCCCTAACACAATTTCCTGACTAATAAGGATTTCCTTCAGTTCCTCATTCTCGCTAGACTCTCAGTTCCCTAGTATTTCCGGAAGGTTATTTGTGTTTTCCTTCGTGAAGACAGAACCAAAAGTATTTGTTCAATTGGTCTGCATTTCTGTGTTCCCATTATAAATTCACCTGATTCTGACTGCAAGGGACCTACATTTGTCTTCACCAATCTTTTTCTCTTCACATATCTATAGAAGCTTTTGCAGTCAGTTTTTATGTTCCCAGCAAGCTTCCTCTCATACTCTATTTTCTCCCTCCTAATTAAACCCTTTATCCTCCTCTTATTCTAAATTTCTCCCAGTCCTCAGGTTTGCTGCTTTTTCTGGCCAATTTATATGCCTCTTCTTTGGATTTAACACTATCCCTAATTTCCCTTGTTAGCCACGGTTGAACCATCTTCCCCGTTTTATTTTTACTCCAGACAGGGATGTACAATTGTTGAAGTTCATCCATGTGACCTTTAAATGTTTGCCATTGCCTATCCACCGTCAACCCTTCAAGTATCATTCGCCAGTCTATTCTAGTCAATCCACGTCTCATACCATTGAAGTTACCTTTTCTTAAGTTCAGGACCCTAGTCTCTGAATTAACTGTGTCACTCTCCATCTTAATAAAGAATTCTACCATATTATGTTCACTCTTCCCCAAGGGGCCTCGCACAACAAGATTGCTAATTAGTCCTTTCTCATTACACATCACCCAGTCTAGGATGGCCAGCCCTCTAGTTGGTTGCTTGACATATTGGTCTAGAAAACCATCCCTAATACTCTCCATGAAATCCTCCTCCACCGCATTGCTACCAGTTTAGTTAGCCCAATCTTTATGTAGATTAAAGTCGCCCATGACAACTGCTGTACCTTTATTGCACGCATCCCTAATTTCTTGTTTGATGCTGTCCCCAACCTCACTACTACTGTTCGGTGGTCTGTACACAACTCCCACTAGCGTTTTCTGCCCTTTGGTATTCCGTAGCTCTACCCAAACAGATTCCACATCATCCAAGCTAATGTCCTCCCTTACGATTGCGTTAATTTCCTCTTTAACCAACAACATTACCCCACCTCCTTTTCCTTTCTGTCTATCCTTCATGAATGTTGAATACCCCGGGATGTTGAGTTCCCAGCCTTGGTCACCCTGGAACCATGTCTCCATAATCCCAATTATATCATATTCGTTAATAGCTGCCTGTGCAGTTAATTCGTCCACCTTATTATGACTAATAAGGATTTCCTTCAGGCTTGTCTTTTTAACACACTTTGTCCCTTTAGACTTTTGCTGCAATGTGGCCCTTTTTGATTTTTGCCTTGGGTTTCTCTGCCCTCCACTTTTTCTTTTCTTCTTTCTATCTTTTGCTTCTGCCCCCATTCTACTTCCCTCTGTCTCCCTGCATAGGTTCCCATCCCTCTGCCATATTAGTTTAACCCCTCCCCTACAGCACCAGCAAACACTCTCCCTGGGACATTGGTTCCGGTCCTGCCCAGGTGCAGACCGTCCGGTTTGTACTGGTCCCACCTCCCCCAGAACCGGTTCAAATGTCCCAGGAATTTGAATCCCTCCCTCCTGCACCACTCCTCAAGCCACGTATTCATCTTAGCTATCCTACAATTCCTACTCTGACTAGCATGCCACTGATAGCAATCCTGAGATTACTACCTTTGATGTCCTGCTTTTTAATTTAACTGCTAGCTCCCTAAATTCAGCTTGTAGGACCTCATCCTGTTTTCTATCTATATCGTTGGTACCTTTATACATCACGACAACTGGTTGTTCACCCTCCCCCTTCAAAATGTCTTGCAGCCGCTCCGAGACATCCTTGACCCTTGCACCAGGGAGGCAACATACCATCCTGGAGTCTCAGTTGCGACCGCAGAGATGCCTATCTATTCCCCTTACAATAGAATCCCCTACCACTATAGCTCTCCCACTCTTTTTCCTGCCCTCCTGTGCAGCAGAGCCACCCATGGTGCCATGAATTTGGTTCCTGCTGCCTTCCCCTGATGAGTCATCTCCCCCAACAGTACCCAAAACGATGCATCTGTTTTGGAGGGAGGTGACTGCAGGGGACCCCTGCACTACCTTCCTTCCACTGCTCTTCCTGATGGTCACCCATTCCCCATCTGCCTGAGTAACCCTTACCTACGATGTGACCAACTCACTAAACATGCTAGTCGCGACATCCTCAGTATCGCGGATGCTCCAGAGTGAATCCATGCGCAGCTCTAGTGCCGCAATGTGGTCTGTCAGGAGCTGCAGCTAGATACACTTCCCGCACATGTAGTCATCAGGGACACTGGAAGCATCCCTGGCTTCCCACATAGCACAGAAGGAGCATCACACAGGTCTGAGCTCTCCTGCCATGACTTAGCCCTTAAATTACTTAATTTGGCAACAATGTCAAAGGTTACCTACTGATAAGGAAATAAAAAGAAGAAAAAAAGGTTAAATACTCACCAATCCACCAGCCAATCATTTACCTGCTTGGCTGTGATGTCACGCTTCGATTTCTTTTTACTTCTTTGTTTTACCTGCAGCCTCGATCTTCCGAACTGCTGCTGCGATCTCTGGTCTCGGCTCCCAGCTCCTTTTATCCCCACCGCTGGTCCCACTCTCGCTGCTGTGATCTCAGGCATCGGCTCACCGCTCCTTTTATCCATGCCGCTGAGAAGGAGCATGAATTAGAGTGGGTGACTTCAATATAAAATCAGGTACCGAAAGGGAAAAGCACATTGGATTAATAGAGAGAGAGAGAAAAAGAGACAGAAAGAATAAAATGTTTTAATTTGACATTTAAAAAAAAATTTCCAACAACAATTCACTACCTGAAGAATGAGACTCCACAGTTTTAATTATTTACTTTCAGAGCCAAAGAGGTTGATTCAGAGTCATTAACAATGATCACATTGTTAAAAGGGTAATTGTGCTGTTAATTGCTAGACGTAACTTTCTGTGGCAAGTTTAATGGGCAATTAATGTGAAAATGCAGCAACTTCATGAAAATCACGGGGCGGTTAGGGGCAAGATGCCATTTTTGCAAAGCTAACGGCGGAGCGGCACAAATCGTGCAGCAACTTGTGGCAATTCACGGGGTATTGCTTCCTCACCACAAGTTGATTTTTTAAAAAATTCTTCTGGGATGTGGGCGTCGCTGGCAAGGCCAGAATTTATTGACCATCCCTAACTGCCCTTGAGAAGGTGGTGGTGACCCATCTTCTTGAACCACTGCAGACCGTGTGGTGAAGGTACTCCCACAGTTTTGTTAGGGAGTTCCAGGATTTTGACCCAGCAACAATGAAGGAACAGTGATATATTTTCAAAGTTCGGATGGTGTGTGACTTGGAGGGGAACTTGCAGGTGTTCCCATGCGCCTGCTGCCCTTGCCCTTCTAGGTGGTAGAAGTCGTGGGTTTGGGAGGTGCTGCCGAAGAATAGTGGTGTGTGGACGACGCATAGCATTATTAAATGTGCAAATCAGCCATCATAAATACCGTGGCAACAAGAGCAGGTCAGAAGCTGGGTATTCTGCGGCAAGTGTCTCACCTCCTGACTCCCTTTCCACCATCTACAAAGCACAAGTCAGGAGTGTGATGGAATACTCTTCACTTGCCTAGATGAGTGCAGCTCCAACAACACTCAAGAAGCTGGACACCATCCAGTACAAAGCAGGTGAGTTGCTGCATTTCATTTTGTAGATGGTACACACCGCAGCCATGGTACGCCTGTAATGGAGTGAGTGAATGTTGAAGGTAGTGGATGGGGTGCCAATCAAACTGGCTGCTTTGTCCTGGATGGCGAGGTACCGATTCTACACCTACAAAAGGTCTGAAGGCCTGGAAGTGGCGAGTTATGTCACCAAGCTAAAACGCCTTGCAGGACATTGTGAATTTGAAGGACATTTCGAGCACATGCTCAGAGACTTTTTCGTACTTGCCATTGGTCACGAAACCATACTTTGCAAACTTTTGACTGTAGAGACCTCAACCTTGAGTAAGGCCATAGCGATAGCCCAGGCGTTCATCGCCACCAGTGACAATACGAAGCAAATCTCTCGGCACACAAGTGCTGCTACACGTACTGTGAACAAAGTGATGTTGTTTTTGAATCATAACGTACAGGGCAGGTCACACATACCTGCAGCTGCATATCTGAAGATGACTCAGAGTCCACCATCGAGGGTGATGAATGCAAGGCCGTTAACACCTTGTTGGCACTGTGGGCGTGATCATTGTTTCCATTCATGCCGATTCAAAGAGTACGTTTGCAAGGGCTGTGGAACAATGGGATACCTCCAGCGAGTGTGCAGGCGAGCTGCAAAGCCTGTTAAACCTCCAAACCATCATGTTGCAGAGGAGGACAGATCTACGGAGGATCACGACAAACCAGAGCCTCAGATAGAGGAGGCAGATATACATGGGGTGCACGCATTCACCATGAATTGTCCCCCGATAATGCTGAATGTTGAACTAAATGGACTCCCGGTGTCAATGGAGCTGGACACGGACGCGAGCCAATCCATCATGGGCAAAAAGACTTTCGAAAGGTTGTGGTGCAACAAGGCCTCAAGGCCAGTCTTAACTCCAGTTCGCACGAAACTAAGAACTTATACTAAAGAACTGATTCCTGTAATCGGCAGTGCTATTGTAAAGGTCTCCTATGATGGAGCAGTGCACAAGCTACCACTCTGGATGGTACCGGGCGATGGTCCCACGCTGCTCGGTAGGAACTGGCTGGGAAAGATACGCTGGAACTGGGACGAAATCCGAGCGCTATCGCCCGCAGACAACACTTCGTGTGCCTAGGTCTTAAACAAATTTCCTTTGCTGTTCGAACCAGGCATCGGGAAATTCCAAGGAGCAAAAGTGCAGATCCAACTAATTCTGGGGGCGCGACCCATCCATCACAAGGCGAGAGCAGTACCGTACATGATGAGAGAAAGGGTAGAGATCGAGCCAGACCGGCTGCAAAGAGAGGGCATAATTTCACCAATCGAGTTCAGTGAGTGGGCCAGTCCTATTGTCCCAGTCCTCAAGGGAGACGGCACCGTCAGAATCTGTGGTGATTACAAAGTAACTATAGAAAACATAGAAACATAGAAACATAGAAAATAGGTGCAGGAGTAGGCCATTCGGCCCTTCTAGCCTGCACCGCCATTCAATGAGTTCATGGCTGAACATTCAACTTCAGTACCCCATTCCTGCTTTCTCGCCATACCCCTTGATCCCCCTAGCAGTAAGGACCTCATCTAACTCCTTTTTGAATATATTTAGTGAATTGGCCTCAACAACTTTCTGTGGTAGAGAATTCCACAGGTTCACCACTCTCTGGGTGAAGAAGTTCCTCCGCATCTCGGTCCTAAATGGCTTACCCCTTATCCTTAGACTGTGACCCCTGGTTCTGGACTTCCCCAACATTGGGAACATTCTTCCTGCATCTAACCTGTCTAACCCCGTCAGAATTTTATATGTTTCTATGAGGTCCCCTCTCATTCTTCTGAACTCCAGTGAATACAAGCCCAGTTGATCCAGTCTTTCTTGATAGGTCAGTCCCGCCATCCCGGGAATCAGTCTGGTGAACCTTCGCTGCACTCCCTCAATAGCAAGAATGTCCTTCCTCAGGTTAGGAGACCAAAACTGTACACAATACTCCAGGTGTGGCCTCACCAATGCCCTGTACAACTGTAGCAACACCTCCCTGCCCCTGTACTCAAATCCCCTTGCTATGAAGGCCAACATGCCATTTGCTTTCTTAACCGCCTGCTGCACCTGCATGCCAACCTTCAATGACTGATGTACCATGACACCCAGGTCTCTTTGCACCTCCCCTTTTCCTAATCTGTCACCATTCAGATAATAGTCTGTCTCTCTGTTTTTACCACCAAAGTGGATAACCTCACATTTATCCACATTATACTTCATCTGCCATGCATTTGCCCACTCACCTAACCTATCCAAGTCGCTCTGCAGCCTCACAGCATCCTCCTCGCAGCTCACACTGCCACCCAACTTAGTGTCATCCGCAAATTTGGAGATACTACATTTAATCCCCTCATCTAAATCATTAATGTACAGTGTAAACAGCTGGGGCCCCAGCACAGAACCTTGCGGTACCCCACTAGTCACTGCCTGCCATTCTGAAAAGTACCCATTTACTCCTACTCTTTGCTTCCTGTCTGACAACCAGTTCTCAATCCATGTCAGTACACTACCCCCAATCCCATGTGCTCTAACTTTGCACATCAATCTCTTGTGTGGGACCTTGTCGAACGCCTTCTGAAAGTCCAAATATACCACATCAACTGGTTCTCCCTTATCCACTCTACTGGAAACATCCTCAAAAAATTCCAGAAGATTTGTCAAGCATGATTTCCCTTTCACAAATCCATGCTGACTTGGACCTATCATGTCACCTCTTTCCAAATGCACTGCTATGACATCCTTAATAATTGATTCCATCATTTTACCCACTACCGATGTCAGGCTGACCGGTCTATAATTCCCTGTTTTCTCTCTCCCTCCTTTTTTAAAAAGTGGGGTTACATTGGCTACCCTCCACTCCATAGGAACTGATCCAGAGTCAATGGAATGTTGGAAAATGACTGTCAACGCATCCACTATTTCCAAGGCCACCTCCTTAAGTACTCTGGGATGCAGTCCATCAGGCCCTGGGGATTTATCGGCCTTCAATCCCATCAATTTCCCCAACACAATTTCCCGGCTAATAAGGATTTCCCTCAGTTCCTCCTCCTTACTAGACCCCCCGACCCCTTTTATAACCAGAAGGTTGTTCGTGTCCTCCTTCGTGAATACCGAACCAAAGTACTTGTTCAATTGGTCCGCCATTTCTTTGTTCCCCGTTATGACTTCCCCTGATTCTGACTGCAGGGGACCTACGTTTGTCTTTACTGCAGGGGACCTACGTTTGTCTTTACTATCAATCATTTCTCCCTGCAGGACCAATACCCACTACCAAAGGCCGATGAACTCTTTGCAATGCTGGTGGGAGGAAAGACGTTCATGAAGCTGGATCTGACTTCAACCTACATGACGCATGAACTGGCGGAATCATCGAAGGCCTTCACCTGCATCAACACGCACAAAGGTCTTTTTGTTTATAACAGATGCCCGTTTGGAATCCGATCAGCAGCAGCGATATTCCAGAGAAACATGGAACGTGGTCTTCCAGGACGACATCTTGGTCACAGGTCGGAACACAGTCGAGCACCTACAGATCCTGGAGGAGGTTCTTAGTCGACTCAACTGCGTGGGGCTCAGGTTAAAATGCTCAAAGTGCGTTTTCCTGGCGCCTGAAGTGGAGTTCTTGGGAAGGAGGATTGCAGCGGACGGCATCAGGCCCACCAACGCGAAGACAGAGGCAATCGAGAACGCACCGAGGCCACAGAACATGATGGAGCTGCGGTCGTTTCTGGGACTATTGAACTACATTGGTAACTTCTTACGGGGTCTCAGCACACTGCTAGAACCACTACATGTCTTACTACGAAAAGGGGGCGAATGGGTTTGGGGCAAAAGCCAAGAAAATGCCTTTGTAAAAGCGAAAAAATTGTTACGCTCAAACAAATTCCTTGTGTTGTACAATCCATGTAAGTGTTTAGTACTAGCATGTGATGCGTCGTCATATGGCGTCGGGTGTGTATTGCAACAAGCTAATGATTTCGGGAAACTGTAACCGGTTGCTTATGCATCCAGGAGTCTGTCTAAGGCTGAGAGAGCCTACAATGTGATTGAAAAAGAAGCGTTAGCGTGTGTCTTTGGGGTAAAGAAAATGCATCAATACCTATTTGGGGTAAAATTCAAATTGGAAACTGACCATAAGCCACTTATAATCCTGTTTTCCGAGAGCAAAGGGATAAATACCAACGCATCGGCCCGCATCCAGAGATGGGCACTCACGTTGTCCGCATACAACTACGCCATCCACCACAGGCCAGGCACAGAAAACTGCGCCGATGCTCTCAGTAGGCTGCCATTGCCCACCACAGGGGTGGAAATGGCGCAGCCCACAGATCTAGCCATGGTTATGGAAGCACTTGAGAGTGAGCAATCACCCGTCACTGCCTGGCAGATCAAAACCTGGACAAGCCAGGACCCCTTATTATCTTTAGTCAAAAGCTGTGTGCTTCACGGGAGCTGGTCCAGTGTCCCAGTGGAAATCCAGTGGCGCAAAGATAAAATGTCTATACAGGCAGACTGTCTTCTGTGGGGCAGTCGAGTAGTGGTCCCCAAGAAGGGCAGAGACACCTTCATCAATGACCTCCACAGTACCCTCCCATGCACTGTAATGGTGAAAGCGATAGCCAGATCCCACGTGGGGTGGCCCGGTATCGATGCGGACTTCGAGTCCTGTGTTCACAGATATAATGCATGCTCGATTCGACATAATTCATGACCCGTAACGGGATCAAACATCTGCCCCGTTTAAACCAGCGTCCAATCGTTAGGCAGAGAGAGCAGTGCAAACCATCAAGCAAGGCTTGAGGAGAGTAACTGAAGGCTCACTGCAGACTCACCTATCCCGAGTCCTGCTCAGCTACCGCATGAGATCCCACTCACTCACTGGGATCTCACCTGCTGAACTGCTCATGAAAAGAGCACTTAAGACAAGGTTCTCGTTAGTTCACCCTGATCTACATGAACAGGTAGAGAGCAGGCAGCTTCAACAAAGTGCATACCATGATAGCGCAAATGTGTCACGTGAGATTGAAATCAATGATCCTGTAATAATTTGTATTAAATTATGGACAAGGTCCCAAGTGGCTTCAGGGCACTGTCAACCACAGTTAACCGCAAGGCAGAGCCCATCATCCACAGCGGCCCTGCATGGCCAGCTGCACAGCAACCCAGTGAGGGCCCAACAACTGATTCAACAACACTAGCTTTCACACCGAGAAGATCAACCAGGGCAAGAAGGACCCAGATCAACTCACATTAACTTTAGGGGGGGGAATGTTGTTATATATGTGGACTTGTATTTACTCTGTACAGCCACGAGGGGGCTCATCCCCTGGAGTCCCAAGGGATCCCATAATCCCTTGGGAGCACAGGTATTTAAGGAGGCTTCACAGGTTGGAGAGGCACTCTGGAGACCTGCAATAAAAGACTATGGTCACACTTCACTTTGAGCTCACAGTGTTCAGTCTGACTCTTTCTCCATTCACTGCAGGAAGGATGTTTCCAGTGGGATTCCGCAGGGCTTCAGTACTGGGACCCTTGCTTTTTGTGGTATATATCAACGATTTAGATTTGAATATAGGAAGTATGATTAAGAAGTTTGTAGACGACACTAAAATTGGCTGTGTGGTTGATAATGAAGAGGATGCAGGAGGATATCAATCTACTGGTCAGATGGGCAGAGCAGTGGCAAACGGAATTTAATCCAGAGAAGTGTGAGGTGAAGCCCTTTGGGAGGGCTAATAAGGAAAAAGTATACACATTAAGTGGCAGGCCACTTAGATGAACAAAGGGACCTTGGAGTGCTTTTCCACAGATCCCTGAAAGTTGCAGGCCAGGTGGATAAGGAAGTTAAAAAGGCATACGGAATGCTTGTCTTTATTGGCCAAGGCATAGAATATAAGAGCAGGAAGGTTATGCTTAAATTGTATAATACTTTGGTTAGGCCACAGCTAGAGTATTGCATGCGGTTCTGGTCGCCGTATTATAGGAAGGACTTGACTTCACTAGAGAGGGTGCAGAGGAGATTTACTAGGATGCTGCCTGGAATGGAGAATCTTAGTTATAAGGATAGATTGGATAGGCTGGGTTTGTTCTCATTGGAACAGAGGAGGTTGAGAGGAGACCTCATTGAGGTGTACAAAATATTGTGGAGCCTGGACATAGTGGATAGTAAGGGTCTATTTCCATTGGTGGAGGAGTCTATTACGAGCAGGCATAGTTTTAAGGTGATTGGAAGGTTTAGAGGGGATTTGAGGGGGGCTTATTTACGCAGAGGGTTGTGGGGATCTGGCATTCGCTGCCTGGAAAAGTGGTGGATGCAGAAACCCTCACCACTTTTAAGAGATGATTGGATGGGCACTTAAAGTGCAGTAACCTGCAGGGTTACGGACCTAGAGCTGGTAACTGGGATTAGACTGGATGACCTTTTGTTGGACGGAGCAGATATAATGGTAAGCACTGCAGGGAATAGAATACAGCCCGGGTGATCTTCTGAACTAATTTCGATCACCTGGATGGGTTGGAGAGGAATTTTCCCAGATTTTTTCTCCCTAAATTGGCCTTGGTTTTTACCTGGTTTTTGCCTCTCCCAGGAGATCATATGGCTCCAGTTGGGGTGGATTGTAGATGTTTTTAGTATAAGGGGTGTGGTGAGGCGTATTGGTTGGGCCTTTGCCTTTCTGTCATTGTTCATAGCTTTATATGTAATCTTTAAGGCTGCTGACCAAGGGCCATGTGGCTCTTTGTCGGCCGGTGCAGTGGGCCGGAATGGCCTCCTTCTGTGCTGTAAATTTCTATGTTTCTATGTTAGCTGTGAAGACCTGTGCACTAGAATTGGTTGGCTCTCTAGTCCATGTATATGGCATCCGCAAAATCTGGAACAAATGTAACACAGATAATTAAAAAAATATATTTATTAGGTATGTATTGCCTAACTCTAGTTGCCCTTGAGAAGGTGTTGGTGGGTCTTCTCATTGAACTGCTGCAGTCCGTGTGGTGAAGGTACTCCCACAGTGATGTTAAGTAGGGTGTTCCAGGATTTTGATCCAGTAACAATTAAGGAATGGTGACCTATGACCAAATCAGGATGGTGTGTTCCTTGGAGGGGAACTTGGAGGTGATGGTGTTCCCATGCACCTGCTTCCCTTGTCCTTCTAGGTGGTGGAGATCACAGGGTAGGGAAATGCTGCTGAGGAAGCCTTTGCGAGTTGCTGCACTGCATCCTGTAGATAGTACACACTGCAGCTATGGCACGCCGATGGTGGAGTGGTTCGATGTTTAGGCTAGCGGATGAGGTGCCGACCAAGCAGATTGCTTTTTCCTGGATGGTGTTGAGTTTCTTGAGTGTTATTGTAGCTGCATCCATCCAGGCAAATGGAGAGTATTCCATCACACTCCTGACTTGTGCCTGTAGGTAGTGGAGAGGCTTTGGGGAGGCAGGAAGTGAGACGCTCTCTGCCAAATAAACCAGCCTCTGACTTACTCTAAAAGCAATGGCATTTATGGCACTGGCCCAGTGGACTTTTTAGCTTCCTCCTAATTATCAGCGAAGTGATGGAAGAAGTAATCAATAGTGCTATCAAGCGACACATACTCACCAATAACTTGCTCACTGATGCTGCATTTGGGACCTGTCACAACCACTCAGTTCTTGACCTTGTCACAACCTCAATCAAACATGGATGCAAGAAGTGAATTCTGTTGAAGAGATAAGATTGACTAACTTATCACAGACGGGTCATCAACCTGTGAGCCTGCTGCATCTTTCGCTTGGCTGTTTTATTTCTTAGCCAGCTAAGCCACTGGAGGAGCCCATTCCATACCTTTATTCCACATTATGATCCAAAATATGGCCTGAGGATTCAAAATCATTTCTGAATGGCTGAAAACAGATTATCTTAACAAAGTCACAGAAAAAAATCAGAAAAACGGACTTTCCATGTTTAGCCAGTGATTCTCTATCCGATATGCTGTTGTGCAATAATTAATCTAAAGAGTTTCAAAAGGATTTTACCGAGTTCTTATAGATTGGAAATTGGATGATTTTGTGAAATATTTTTCTTCTGTTTTATTGATCTTCACAGAATCACATGCCAAACAATAAACTATCTGCTGTATGCAGGAAATGTGTACTTGTCAAAAATGTGGATGCAAGAAAGAATAAAAACGTTGTGTATTTAGAATTGTTTTATAAACAAGTATACAATTTCCTGTGTGAATATATGGAAGGGAGTCTCTGCATATCAGTTGAGCCAGTATCAACTTGGCCCAGTAGTAGCATTCTCACCTCTGCGTCAGAGCGTCAAGGCTGCAAGATCTACTACAGGAGTTGAGCACATAATCTAGGCTAACACTTCAGTGCAGTACGGAGGGAATGTTGCATTGTTGGAGGTGACGTCGTTTGGATGAGGTATTAACTAAACTACAGAACCAGTGGGAAGCTGTTCAAACTTCCCCACCTCCAAGCCAGGTCCAAGACCACCCCAACCTCAGTCGTTGAGCTACAGTACGCAGATGACGCCTGCGTCTGCGCACATTCAAAGGTTGAACTCCAGGGCATAGTCGACGTATGTACTGAAGCGTACGAAAGCATGGGCCTTACGCTAAACATCCGTAAGACGAAGTTCCTCCACCAACCTGTCCTCGCCGCACAGCACTGTCCCCCAGTCATCAAGATCCACAGCGCGGCCCTGGACAACGTGAACCATTTCCCATACCTCGGGAGTCTTTTATCAACAAAAGCAGACATTGATGAGGAGATTTAACATCGCCTCCAGTGCGCCAGCGCAGCCTTTGGCCGCCTGAGGAAAAGAGTGTTCGAAGACCAGGCCCTCAAATCTACCACCAAGCTCACGGTCTACAGGGCTGTAGTAATACCCGTCCTACTATATGGCACCTCAAGTCGCTGGAGAAATACCACCAACGATGTCTCCGAAAGATCCTTCAAATCCCCTGGGAGGACAGACGCACCAACATCAGTGTCCTCGTCCAGGCCAACATCCCCAGCATTGAAGCACTGACCACACTTGACCAGCTCTGTTGGGCAGGCTACATTGTCCGCATGCCAAACAGAGACTCCCAAAGCAAGCGCTCTACTTGAAACTCCTTCATTGCAAACGAGCCAAAGGTGGACAGAGCAAACGTTACAAGAACACCCTCAAAGCCTCCCTGATAAAGTGCAACATCCCTACCAACACCTGGGGGTCCCTGGCCAAAGACAGCCCGAAGTGGAGGAAGTGCATCCGGGAGGGTGCTGAGCACCTCGAGTCTCATCGCCGAGAGCATGCAGAAGACAAGCGCAGGCAGCAGAAAGAACGTGCGGCAAACCTGTCCCACGCTCCCTTACCCTCAACGACTGTCTGTCCCATCTGTGGCAGGGACTGTGGCTCTCGTTTGGACTGTTCAGCCACCTAAGTTGCATGTTCAGCCATGAACTCATTGAATGGCGGTGCAGGCTCGAAGGGCCGAATGGCCTACTCCTGCACCTATTTTCTATGTCTATGTCTATGTCTATGTCTAAGGACTCATTCTAAGAGTGGAAGCAAGTCTTCCTCGATTCTGCGGGACTGCCTATTATCATGTGGGTCACCTGTTTGAGAACACCATCGCAGGTCGGGGCCTTAAATAGAGCTGGAGCGGCGAATGAGTGTACGGGGCCCAGAAGAGCCGAGGGCCCAGGGACAGCACGGACCAGCCCACACTGCAATATGTGTGCGCATTAGGTCTGTGCAGCAGAGCAGGTCTCCAGTCGTCCTGGCTCAACCCTTGCCACTGGATAAAAGTCTAAAAAGTAGGACCTCAAAAGTAGTAATCTCGGGATTGCTACCAGTGCCACGTGCTAGTCAGAGTAGGAATCGCAGGATAGCGCAGATGAATACGTGGCTTGAGCAGTGGTGCAGCAGGGAGGGATTCAAATTCCTGGGGCATTGGGACCGGTTCTGGGGGAGGTGGGACCAGTACAAACCGGACGGTCCGCACCTGGGCAGGACCGGAACCAACATCCTAGGGGAAGTGTTTGCTAGTGCTGTTGGGGAGGATTTAAACTAATATGGCAGGGGCATGGGAACCAATGCAGGGAGACAGAGGGAAACAAAAAGGAGGCAAAAGCAAAAGACAGAAAGGAGATGAGGAAAAGTGGAGGGCAGAGAAACCCAAGGCAAAGAACAAAAAGGGCCACTGTACAGCAAAATTCTAAAAGGACAAAGGGTGTTAAAAAAACAAGCCTGAAGGCTTTGTGTCTTAATGCAAGGAGTATCCGCAATAAGGTGGATGAATTAATTGTGCAAATAGATGTTAACAAATATGATGTGATTGGGATTACGGAGACGTGGCTCCAGGATGATCAGGGCTGGGAACTCAACATTCAGGAAGGATAGAATAAAAGGAAAAGGAGGTGGGGTAGCATTGCTGGTTAAAGAGGAGATTAATGCAATAGTTAGGAAAGACATTAGCTTGGATGATGTGGAATCTATATGGGTAGAGCTGCAGAACACCAAAGGGCAAAAAACGTTAGTAGGAGTTGTGTACAGACCTCCATACAGTAATAGGGATGTTGGGGAGGGCATCAAACAGGAAATTAGGGGTGCATGCAACAAAGGTGTAGCAGTTATAATGGGTGACTTTAATATGCACATAGATTGGGCTAGCCAAACTGGAAGCAATACGGTGGAGGAGGATTTCCTGGAGTGCATAAGGGATGGTTTTCTAGACCAATATGTTGAGGAACCAACTAGGGGGGAGGCCATCTTAGACTGGGTGTTGTGTAATGAGAGAGGATTAATTAGCAATCTCATTGTGCGAGGCCCCTTGGGGAAGAGTGACCATAATATGGTGGAACTCTGCATTAGGATGGAGAATGAAACAGTAAATTCAGAGACCATGGTCCAGAACTTAAAGAAGGGTAACTTTGAAGGTATGAGGCATGAATTGGCTAGGATAGATTGGCGAATGATACTTAGGGGGTTGACTGTGGATGGGCAATGGCAGACATTTAGAGACCGCATGGATGAATTACAACAATTGTACATTCCTGTCTGGCGTAAAAATAAAAAAGGGAAGGTGGCTCAACCGTGGCTATCTAGGGAAATCAGGGATAGTATTAAAGCCAAGGAAGTGGCATACAAATTGGCCAGAAATAGCAGCGAACCTGGGGACTGGGAGAAATTTAGAACTCAGCAGAGGAGGACAAAGGGTTTGATTAGGGCAGGGAAAATAGAGTACGAGAAGAAGCTTGCAGGGAACATTAAGGCGGATTGCAAAAGTTTCTATAGATATGTAAAGAGAAAAAGGTTAGTAAAGACAAACGTAGGTCCCCTGCAGTCAGAATCAGGGGAAGTCATAACGGGGAACAAAGAAATGGCAGACCAATTGAACAAGTACTTTGGTTCGGTATTCACTAAGGAAGATACAAACAACCTTCCGGATATAAAAGGGGTCAGAGGGTCTAGTAAGGAGGGGGAACTGAGGGAAATCTTTATTAGTCGGGAAATTGTGTTGGGGAAATTGATGGAATTGAAGGCCGATAAATCCCCAGGGCCTGATGGACTGCATCCCAGAGTACTTAAGGAGGTGGCCTTGGAAATAGTGGATGCATTGACAGTCATTTTCCAACATTCCATTGACTCTGGATCAGTTCCTATGGAGTGGAGGGTAGCCAATGTAACCCCACTTTTTAAAAAAGGAGGGAGAGAGAAAACAGGGAATTATAGACCGGTCAGCCTGACCTCAGTAGTGGGTAAAATGATGAAATCAATTATTAAGGATGTCATAGCAGTGCATCTGGAAAATGGTGACATGATAGGTCCAAGTCAGCATGGATTTGTGAAAGGGAAATCATGCTTGACAAATCTTCTGGAATTTTTTGAGGATGTTTCCAGTAAAGTGGACAAAGGAGAACCAGTTGATGTGGTATATTTGGACTTTCAGAAGGCTTTCGACAAGGTCCCACACAAGAGATTAATGTGCAAAGTTAAAGCACATGGGATTGGGGGTAGTGTGCTGACGTGGATTGAGAACTGGTTGTCAGACAGGAAGCAAAGAGTAGGAGTAAACGGGTACTTTTCAGAATGGCAGGCAGTGACTAGTGGGGTGCCGCAAGGTTCTGTGCTGGGGCCCCAGCTGTTTACATTGTACATTAATGATTTAGACGAGGGGATTAAATGTAGTATCTCCAAATTTGTGGATGACACTAAGTTGGGTGGCAGTGTGAGCTGCGAGGAGGATGCTATGAGGCTGCAGAGTGACTTGGATAGGTTAGATGAGTGGGCAAATGCATGGCAGATGAAGTATAATGTGGATAAATGTGAGGTTATCCACTTTGGTGGTAAAAACAGAGAGACAGACTATTATCTGAATGGTGACAGATTAGGAAAAGGGAAGGTGCAATGAGACCTGGGTGTCATGGTACATCAGTCATTGAAGGTTGGCATGCAGGTACAGCAGGCGGTTAAGAGAGCAAATGGAATGTTGGCCTTCATAGCGAGGGGATTTGAATACAGGGGCAGGGAGGTGTTGCTACAGTTGTACAGGGCCTTGGTGAGGCCACACCTGGAGTATTGTGTACAGTTTTGGTCTGCTAACTTGAGGAAGGACATTCTTGCTATTGAGGGAGTGCAGCGAAGATTCACCAGACTGATTCCCGGGATGGCGGGACTGACCTCTCAAGAAAGACTGGATCAACTGGGCTTGTATTCACTGGAGTTCAGAAGAATGAGAGGGGACCTCATGGAAACGTTTAAAATTCTGACGGGTTTAGACAGGTTAGATGCAGGAAGAATGTTCCCAATGTTGGGGAAGTCCAGAACCAGGGGTCACAGTCTGAGGATAAGGGGTAAGCCATTTAGGACCGAGATGAGGAGAAACTTCTTCACCCAGAGAGTGGTAAACCTGTGGAATTCTCTACCACAGAAAGTAGTTGAGGCCAATTCACTAAATATATTCAAAAGGGAGTTAGATGAAGTCCTTACTACTCGGGGGATCAAGGGTTATGGCGAGAAAGCAGGAAGGGGGTACTGAAGTTTCATGTTCAGCCATGAACTCATTGAATGGCGGTGCAGGCTAGAATGGCCTGCTCCTGCACCTATTTTCTATGTTTCTCTGTTTCTAGCTCTGTCGAGCCAGTGTGTTGGCTGATGTGCAATGGTCACCACACGTTAAAAAAATCCACGCACAGGCATCTTCCACCCCCTCAACTAGAGTTCAGGACTGGAACATCGGGTCCTTCATTGAAACATTTGTGAACTCTTGTGGAAGCAAGTCATCCTCGCTCGAGGGACCGTCTATGGGAATATTGTAAGGCGAATAAGTTATTAAGAAATTTCTGCTTTTCACCGATGAGGAACTGACCCACGGCGATGCAAAGACCTCCATCCACTCCGCAACGCCCCCAAAGAGACCAACAGAATCATCACAAGTATGAGAACGAAGATTGTGAAAAGCAGGCTTAAAAAAAATCTATTTAAATTGATGTTTTGTGTGTGTGTGTGTGAAGACAAGTGGCTAATATAAACAGTTGTTAAATTATTTAAGTATGACTTACTCTGTTATACTGTTGAACATCAATGAGAATGAACTAATGAGTTTGTATAAGAATAGCCAAAGCTGTGAAATGCTTCGACTGCAGGAAAATAAATTTACATGATTAATACTCCGCTCAATCAACACAAAAGCTGAAGGAGAACCTGACAATAAAAGCGCAGGTGACACTGAAGGATAGTTTCACTAAACCCGTACTCCAAGAAGGGAGCTGCACTCAAAAGAGAATGCAGGTTGGAGACTCAGCACTAAATTGTTGTCAACCTCCAACCTGCACTCCTTTCAAGCAAAGTTCTCCACTGGCAACGCAGGAGTGGTGAATTTACTCTTTTGACCCAACTTATAAGAGTCAACAACAACAACTTGCATTTATATAGCATCTTTAACGTTATAAAATTTTCAAGGCGTTTCACAGGAGCGATTATCAAACACAATTTGACATAGAACCACATAAGGCCATAATAAGACATGTGACCAAAAGCTTAGTCAAAGAGATAGCATGCTAAAGGAGGTAGAGGCAGAGAGGTTTAAGGAGGGAATTCTAGAATTTAGGGCCTAGGCAGCTGAAGGCATGGCCACCAATGGTTGAGTGATTAAAATCGGGGATGCACAAGAGGTGAGAATTGGAGCAGTGCAGAGATCTCGGAGTCCACTGAGTTCATGCCAAGGATAGAGCACCATGGGAAAATGTGAGTGGGGGTGATGAGATGTTGAATTTGAAATCATGCAGCTTCTAGTAGCTTTGGATCAGGAGACTGACATTTTCTTTAAAGACCATCTCTTATTTATAATGGAAGGATGTGCAAGAAGCTGGATTATGTATTCTAAATGGAGCAGTCAGAAGCTTTATCCTGGCAGACTAAATGTAGGGAACTCTGAATTATCTGCCAACTTCAATTATCCAGCATGGAGAGCCCCTCCATTATGACGACAATCACAAAGTTAAATAATAATTTTAATTGATTAGACCTTGGTTGTGATTCTTGTATTCCTTAAACATTAAAATAGAAAACTACAAATTATGAACAAAATTAAATACTTTAAGTAGATAGTATGAGAGATTTTTTTGGTTCTACAGGCCCCATTACTTATGGGGACAAAGGATTAGTATCGCACCACTTTAGATACTGAAACCCCAGTTCCTGATTGATAAAACACTATAAATCTTTCTGAGGCGTCTTAATAATATGTCTCATCATAAGCCCTGGAAACGTCTTATGGTGAATGATGCTTTACTGCAGAACACAAGACACCACAAAAAATTGTCACTTGAGGATCATGTTCTGAAACATTGTGCCTGAACAAAAAAGACTTGCATTTCTATAGCATCTTTCACATCCACTGGACGTCTCAAAGCACTTTACAGCCAATGAAGTACTTTTGGAGTGGAGCATCTGTTGTAATGTGGGAAATGCAGTAGATAATTTGTGCACAGCAAGCTCCCACAAACAGCAATGACCAGATAATCTGTTTTTGACATGCTGATTGAGGGATAAATATTGGCCAGGACACCGGGGATAACTCCCACTGCTCTTTTATGCCCACCTGAGAGCAGACGGTGCCTTGATTTAACGTCTCATTCAAAAGACAACACCTCCAGCAGTGCAGCACTCCCTCGGCACTGCACTGGAGAGTCAGCCTAGATTTATGTGCTCAACCCACAATCTTCTGACTCAGAGGTGAGTGTGCTATCCACTGAGCCACAGCTGAAATTAAATTCATCTTGTTTGAGGAAGTAATTTTATAATTGTTCTTCAAGCACGGCACGTAGTTTTCCTCTAAATGAATTTGGATATGAAGCAGGTGAGTTACCAACCCATACTCCCTGTTCTCTGTGCAAAATATGTTTTGAAAAAAATGAAATTAACGTTAAAAATTTTACAGGGTCATGTTAGCATATGTTTGGTCCTCCTCAAATGAGAGGCACTTGTGTGTACTGGCTCAATATGGATAGGTTGACCTAAGTACCGAACAACATATGCAAATAACTGTTCCAAGTTGGTGACACGCTATCAATGAATGGCCTCTATTTCTCAATACTGTAGGTTGCTATATATCAAAGTGCCTGGGAAGTGATGAGAGTGTGGAAATCATGCTTTGTGGGAAATTAGCTAGCATATTGATAATATTTCATTTCAATATATCCACGTCACACAGAAGACGGTGATGGTTTGGAGTCGTATGCCAAGGTGGTGATGGAAGCTTAAAAGAGGTAGGCGAGCAGACATTTGCTGCTGCAGGGGCTGTTCTTTTCCAGGGCCGATGATGAGACCTATTTTTAAGACAAAGTTGTACAACATGCAGATGTCAACCATCTTTTTATATTTTAATTTTTATTAGAACACAAGAACATAAGAAATAGAAGTGCATATCCGCCATTTAATACGATCATGGCTGATCCGCTCATGGACTCAGGTCCACTTCCCTGCCTGCTCCCCATAATCCCTTATTGGTTAAAAAACTGTCTATCTCTGTCTTAAATATATTCAATGACCCAGCTTCCACAGCTCTCTGCGGCAGCGAATTCCAGTGCTTTACAACCCTCAGAGAAGAAATTCCTTCTCATCTCAGTTTTAAATGGACGGCCCCTTATTTTAAGATTATTAGGTAAGGGTATCAAGGGATATGGAGCTAAGGCAGACAGACAAATTTGCTGGAGTTCTTTGAGGATGTAATGAGCAGGGTGGATAAGGGGGAACCAGTGGATGTGGTGTATTTGGATTTCCAGAAGGCATTCGATAAAGTGCCACATAAAAGGTTACTACACAAGACAAAAGTTCATGTGGTTGGGGGTAATATATTAGCATGGATAGAGGATTGGCTAACTAACAGAAGAGAGAGTCGGGATAAATGGGTCATTTTCCAGTTGGCAAACAGTAACAAGTGGGGTGCCGTAGAGATTGGTGTTGGGGCCTCAACTATTTACAATCTATATTACTGACTTGGATGAAGGGACCGAGTGTAATGTAGCCAAGTTTGCTGATGATACAAAGAGGGGTGGGAAAGCAAATTGTGAGGACACAAAAAATCTGCAAAGGGATATAGACAGGCTAAGTGAGTGGGCAAAAATTTGGCAGATGGAGTATAATGTAGGAAAATGTGAGGTTATCCACTTTAGCAGAAAAAATAGAAAAGCAAATTATAATTTAAATGGAGAAAAATTGCAAAGTGCTGCAGTACAGAGGGACCTGGGGGTCCTTGTGCATGAAACACAAAAAGTTAGTATGCAGGTACAGCAAGTAATCAGGAAGGCAATGTTGGCCTTTATTGCAAGAGGGAGAAAGTATAAAAGCAAATAAGTCCTGCTACAACTGTACAGATTATTGGTGAGGCCACACCTAGAGTACTGCGTAAAGTTTTAGTCTCCATATTTAAGGAAGGATATACTTGCATTGGAAGCTGTTCAGAGAAGGTTCACTAGGTTGATTCCGGAGATGAGGGTGTTGACTTATGAAGATAGGTTGGGGTTATATACATTGGAGTTCAGAAGAATGAGAGGTGATCTTATCGAAACATAAAAGATAATGAGGGGGCTCGACAAGGTGGATGTAGAGAGGATATTTCCACTCATAGGGGAAACTAAAACAAGGGGATATAGTCTCAGAATAAGGGGCCGCCCATTTAAAACTGAGATGAGGAGGAATTTCTACTCTCAGGAGAGTTGTAAATCTATGGAATTCTCTGCCCCAGAGAACTGTGGAGGCTGGGTCATTGAATATATTTAAGGCGGAGAGAGAGAGATTTTTGAGCAATAAGGGAATAAAAGGTTATGGGGAGCGGGCAGGGAGGTGGATCAGAGTCCATGATCCGATCAGCCATGATCTTATTAAAGAGCGGAGCCAGGTGGCCTACTCCTGCTCCGATTTCTTATGTTATTGTGTAGTAGGGTTCTTTGAATCTATTCCAATAACCAATACAAATCCAACATTGTTCATTTAAAGAGTAACCCCGTCTTCTTGTGGGTACCTGACCAACTGGCAGCCACCAGGATAGCTCCATGAATATGGTTTCTTACAGATCCTGGTCAAACGCATGACTCCTACTTTCCTCGGTACAGGCTGGATGGACAACTGTTGGGCGAATGCCATCATGCTACTGATATCACGCCAAGCCAAAACTGATTCAACTTGTAACATAGCAATTGGTAAAAGTAAAAACACAATTTTAAGATTGGTCTGGTTGAGGCGTGGGAAGAGTTTCTTGGCTGACTTACACTGTGCCTTTTTATCGTACTCGTGCAGTTGTTGTGTTTGGGACGCAAACATTTAACTTTTCTTGGCTCAGGAGTGACTTTTACAATCACAAAATGAGCCAAAGTATACGCACAAGTACTGGCACAGAGACCTAAGTATCTGAAGGAACCAGAGCACATAATTTCCCTTTTTTTTTTACAAAAAGTACTCTTTTTATTGAATTTGTCACAATAGTATACAGTGCTCTGAACATCAATGATGAAGAAACAAAATAAAATTCACATTAAATCCTATGCCAGGATCAATAATGCAGGTACAGCATTGTACACAAGAGGATACACACACTTCTCTTCATCTTCATTTGAAGTAATCCATGACATTTCCTCAAACTGTTAGCTGCTTCCATAAAGAAATAGGACCTTCACAATCGATAGTGGGAAGTTCACACGGCTTGTGGCACAGGTAACCATATTTGTCAATTCGAGTTCTGCTCTATTGAAGCATTCACACTTATTAAGTGTAGTGTTCGATTTAAGCCATGTTTTTTTTCCCCCTCTGACAGCCTGTTCTATCGATTTGCAGTATAGCAGCACATGATGGGACAGCACTCGCTGTCAGTATCATCTATGTCCTCCCCACCCCCCCTTTCAGCTGGGGGACGTTTTGTGGCAAAGATGTGAATAAAGGGGAAGGGGAGAAAACACAAAATATCCTAATAGTACAGGCAGGTCCCGTCCCCCCCCCCCGCAAAGAACGATTGCGTTATATAATGCATCTATTGGAACCATTACAATGGCAGTGTACACCAGAGCACCAATGCGTGGAACGGTTGTTTGGAATGGAGGCAGATTCAGGTCAGCCACGCTGCTTAGCTATCGAGCTTCCTTATGTAGCACAGGGAGAATAAATGAGTGAAGGGTTCCATGCTTTGTCATGCCCTTTGCTGGCTGCTACATTACTGGTGGTTAGGGGATCAGATCTCCTGCCTTGCTTTCTTGGGAGCAGAAGATGCATGGTCCAAAGGGGATTAGAAAAGCAGATAAACACATTTTATAAATGAAATGAAGTGTGTATTTTGAAATCCATAGCCCCATTCTGACCACTGTAAATGCTATTCTGTTCATTTACTGCACTCTAGTTACTAAGCTCTTTTTATTTACTATTTATTTAAACAGTCAGGTGTACCCAGGTTGTACTCGTTAAGCATACTGTAATGAAAATCAGTATCGAGTCCATTGGTGTGAACGTCGCCCGTGCGTAATTACAATCACCACCTCGAATTATATGCATTTAATGTAAAAAAAAATCCCAAGACGCTTCGCAAATAGGCATGTGGAGAATAGATGGTGAGTCAGCAAATTAAAGCTTAGGAGGGGTGGGCTGGTTGAAAGCGTGGGAAAGAGATGCGTTCTGAAGAGGTTTTTTTTAAAAAAAAGGAGATAAGAATGGAGAATTGGAGGACTTTAGGAAGGGATTTTCAGAGGGCTCTTCTGCCAAAGTGGGGCAAAGGGAGGGAGTGGGCGATGCAGAATAAGCAGGAGTGAGAGGATCAAAATACAAAGTGCTGAAGAGTTGACTTGAAAGTACTTTCATGCATTTGTACTGTGCAAATGGCAGTGAGAATTTAAATCTATGCATCCATGGAATACATTTAAGGTAATGATCGTTACGTACACGTACAGCGTCATTTCATGGATCGCGTAGACTTCGCTATGTTGAGCGGGTTGGCTGGCATGAACATGTGAAACCTTTGGGACGACCTTAGACGCTATGTAACTGCAAGTCTTTCTTTTTCAGCCAGTTTAGACTTAACGGGAAGACACTATTGCGTTGCTGGGAAAGGGGGTAAACTGCAGCAGTCACAACCCTTCGGCTTGCCAGGGCTCTCTTTGAACTGTAGGTCTGTGGAGCTTCATGGATTTCTGAGCACCGCCCTAAAATGGAAAGAAAAAAATAGAACTCAGATGACAAATTGTTAGAGGCATCAATAAACTTCACATCCTCCCCCCCCCCCCCCCCAAATAACGGTTAAAATCATAGGCATGACTATTTAGCCCAACCATACCTTTGCTGGTACTAGTAAATTGGCACCATTTACACCAATCACATTTCCAAGCTCTTTCTCTTCAAATGTTTATCTAATTCCCTCTTCTTGGCCGAGGCAGAGAATACAAGAGCAGGGAGGTTATGCTTGAACTGTATAAAACACTAGTTAGGCCACAGCTACAGTATTGCATGCAGTTCTGGACACCACATTGCAGGAAAGATATGATTGAACTGGAGAGGGTACAGAGGAGATTTACAAGGATGTTGCCTAGACTGGAGAACTTTAGCCACGAGGAAAGATTGGATAGGCTGGGGTTGTTTTCTTTGAAACAGAGGAGGCTGAGGGGAGACCTAATTGAGGTGTATAAAATTGAGGGGCCTAGATAGAATGGATAGGAAGGACCTATTTCCCTTAGCTGAAGCGATCAATAACCAGGGGGCATAGATTTTTAAAGTAATTGGTAGAAGGTTTAAGAGGGGACTTGAGGAGAAATCTTTTTACCTAAATGGTGGTGGGGAACTGGAACTCACTGCCTGAAAGGGTGGTAGAGGCAGAAACCCTCATAGCATTTAAAAAGTACTTGGATGTGCACTGAAGTGCTGTAACCTACAGGGCTACGGACCAAGAGCTGAAAAGTGGGATTAGGCTGGATAACTCTTTGTTAGCCAGCGCAGACACGATGGGCTGAATGGCCTCCTGCTGTGCCGTAAATTTCTATGGTTGTGTGTGAGAAAAGTTTTGTTCTACTCCCTTATACTTCTAGTACAAGTATAAACTTTATGCCCCCCTTGTTATTAAATGTTTGACCAGAGAAATAATGGTCCACATATTTATGGGGAGTGAGGTAGCGCGTCTAAGACCCAGGGATGTGGAGGTCCTGCTGATAACGGCCGGACCTCATTAACATTTACTTCTTCCTCCAGGTGCCCACCTGGCAGCTGACCCGATTGGCCGGGGATCTTCCCAGCCGGGGATCTTCCCCAAGGGTCATTGGGAGATCTTGGAGCTTGGTGGTGGCTCAGAACACGGCCATCGGGAGGGAGAGATTGGGACTGGGGGTCGGAGCTTGTTGGGGGAGTCGCCAATCGGGGCAATGAGGAGTGGCCACGATTGGCAGGAGGGAGGTCAAAGGCTTCCTGGAAAGGCCAGCGCTAGCACTATCTACAAGATGCACTGCGGCAACTCACCAAGGCTTCTTCGGCAGCACCTACCAAACCCGCGACCTCTACCATCGAGAAGAACAAGGGCAGCAGGAACATGGGAACACCATCACCTGCAAGTTCCCCTCCAAGTTACACATTATCCTGACTTGAAATTATATCGCCTTTGGGTCAAAAGCCTGGAACTCCCTTCCCAACAGCACTGTGGGAGCACCTTCACCACACGGACTGCAGCGGTTCAAGAAGGTGGCTCACCGCCACCTTCTCAAAGGCAATTAGGGATGGGCAATAAATGCTGGCCTTGCCAGTAACGCTCACATCCCAGAACAAATTTTTTTTAAACTCCTGCTCCTCCTGACTCACAAGGAGTGATCCAAAAAGCGGCACTCAGTCTTCATTTTGCTGCGAGGTCCCGTGCCCTGGAAAACCTGGTCGCCAGCTATTACATTTAAATCAGGCCCCCCAATTGCAGTGTGATGGCCTAATTTAACTATGTTAATGCAGTGTTCCGCCCCTCCAAGGCATACAGCTTGAAACCTGCTGCCATGAAAATGAGCAGGTGCGTACGCGGCCGGTTAGGAACACATTCCCCGATTTAAAAACTTTTGCACCCCACCCTCCCTCCCCCGACCCTCTCTCGGCCACTGGGGTCAATATCAAGGCCAATATTTCACTTATTTTTTCAACATTTTGAACACCTCTATTAGATTCAGTCTTAATGTTCTCTGTTTGATATGTAACACTAATAAATGTAAAGTATTGCCCAAAGATGCAGAAGTATTTTTTATCCCCACGATTCTCCTTGAAGTCTATTCAGTAACATTTCCCGTCTGTTATTTTTCCATCCCTTTTAATTCGTGCACTCATGTTCCTGTTTCTCTATTTTTTTGCCCCTGGCAGGCAAGAATGAGAATAGCTGTAAACCGATTCAAGAGGGAATGAAGAAAGATCAGGAAAGTCCGAGACTTAGTCATGGATCAACTCAAAATAGAAGCAGAGACTAAAGGGGAAGGACAGTCTAGATTTTTATTCAAAGTAATTCCTTTTTAAAAAAAATAGAAGCAATCAACAGTCAACGAGACTGTGAGTAGCAACATGCACTTGTATAGCACATCCGAATCGGACTTGAAAATGGATCGAAGGTATTTCCCACATTTTCCCCCCCTGGGTTTTTAAAAAAATCAGTTTTTTTTGTCTCTCCCAGGAGATCACATGGTTTGGGGTGGGATGGAGTGTACATGTGATACACAAGGTATCGCAATTGTGTGGGACAGGCTCGATGGACCAGAGGGTCTTTACCTGTCATTTTTCATAATTGTATGTATAAGATGGCGGCCGCTAGGCTGGCTGTTCCATAGGAGCTCTTCACTTCTATCCATGGGAATCTCCTACCATCCTTCGCCCTTTCTCTCTCAAATCTCCTCTTCAAGTTCCCCTGGCTCCATCAGTTGGTGCATTTTAACCCTAACTGCAAGTTAATGGTTTTAAACCCCCATAACCCAACCCCTGACCTCTGCCTCCCAAATTTGGTTTCCAAATTCCTGGACTTCTCTGGACACCAAGACTCCGTTTCTCCACTAGATTACACTGCATGACTCATTTGCTGGATCAAAAATTTTCTGCTAAAAAATGATCTTCCCCACTGTGGCTGTATCTCTGCTGAGCTGGGCGACCTGTTCGACTGTTTTTTCTGCTTTGTTGGTCGCTGGCTTGTGTGGTTATTATATTTTCTCCGCAGCTTCTGATCAACGGTGACCTCCAACTTCACCATCATCTTTCTGCACCGCAACCCATTCCCATTACCACAGCAATAATCTCCGCCCTCCAATTCTCTACCCTTCAAATAGCTTCTGGACTTCACTCGCCTGCTACACCCGTCTCCGAACTTGGACAGCAGCTCGTCGATGCTCCCAGCTTCGCAGGACCTCCAACTTTGATTTTGGACTGCCTACTATTGTCACCAATATATTCCCTGCTACTACCGGGAAATATGCATCCCGATAATTGCTATATAACCAGGGCTATGTTACCCGGGTTTTTCCCGTGTCCATCCACGTGCGCATTTTGGCTGCCGCTCCAGATCCAAGCCATTCACTTCTATTTACACTTTGTCTCCCCCTTTTCCTTTGCTCTCTATCCCTCCCTGACCGATTTCTTCTGTTATCATGACGCCTTTCATCTCTCCTGTCGGATACTCTGCCTTCCCAAATCCCTATCTCAATCCTTCATTACTCTTTGACCTTCCTACTCTCCTGCCGCCATCCCAGGCTTGGTTTCCTCTTGGATAAGCCTACAGCTTCCCTCTGCGCCTCTTGGCATCCTCCGAAGGGCCCACTCACGGCTGTATCCTCATGAGTAGCAACCCCAACTGTCCCATCCTACTCTCTCACCGACCTTCCCACCCAACCAGCCCGCGAGAGGGGGGGGGGGGGGGGGAGGGGGGCGGTGCTAATCTTGCCAATATCCTCCCTGTCCCACTCACCACTCCAAGCGCAGACCCTGTGGACACTGGCAGTGGATCAGCCATCACTGACCCCCTCTGCATCTCCCTGTAGAATGTCCGTTCACTTGCGAACAAGGCCCTTGCCATGTATGAACTTATCGTGGATGATTACATCAACATCATGGCCCTGACAAACTTGGCCGAGGAGTGATGACACTGTACCTTTAAATGAAGCCTCCCCGCCTGGCTATACTTTCCACCACTTGTCCCGCCCAGATTGCAGTGGTGGCGGTGTGGCTCTTGTAAAGTCCTGTCCCCTCAGTACAGGTTCACATGAGGCACATAGTGAAGTCAAGGTCACTCAGGACCTGCACCTTTATTTCACAGCTCTCGAATGCCACACTTGCCTGAGAACTGTCCTTATATACCTGTCTGGGACAGGTATCCAGTGTCTCCTGCAAGTGCACCCCTGGTGGCAAGGTATGCTGGTGGTTACAGGTCATATCTAGTTAGTCATGTATAGCATGGTAAGATACAATTGTGTACAGTAGTGCGAGATACATGACATCACCCTCCCCCAAGGTCCTATTGTCTTTATAGGTTCAGTCTCTCAGGTGGTCTACGCTCTCGGGTGGAGCGTCTTAGTTGTGGTTCAGTTGTTTGCCTTGGTGCCTGTTTTTCTTTGGGTGTGGTTGCTGGTGTCTCGCCTGGGCTGTCTGTTGGGATTGCCTTTTCCTCAGGTTGTTCCCTCGGTCTGTCCAGCTGGTGTGGTGTGAATTCCACATTGTAGTCTGCTTCTGGTTCAGCAATGTTGTTGGTAAATTTGCTTTTGACTGGTCTACATGCCTCCGGCAGGTTTGGCCATTGTCCATTAGTACTACCAATCGCCTGTTTCCTTCCTTGCCCGTTACTGTCCCTGCAAGCCATTTGGGACCCCTGCCATAGTTTAGTACAAACATTTTATCCCCTATCTCATTCCACCTCCCCTTCGAATGTCGGCCATGGTACTCTGTTAGCTTACGGTGCTTTGCCTCAACGATTTCATGCATGTCTGGGAGGATTAATGAGAGCCTTGTCTTTAAAGTCCTTTTCATCAACAGTTGCGCGGGGGGAACCCTAGTCAATGAATGCAGACGAGATCTGTATGCCAGCAGCAGTCGCGACAGGCGACCCTGCAGCGTTGTACCTTGGATTTTAAGCATGCCTTGTTTAATGATTTGCACTGCTCGCTCTGCCTGGCCGTTGGAGGCCAGCTTGAACGGTGCTGTCTTAACGTGATTTATGCCGTGGTCAATTATGAAATCTTGGAATTCTGCACTGATGAAGCACGGGCCATTATCACTGACCAATATGTCAGGGATTCCGTGTGTTGCAAACATAGTTGCGAGGGTCTCCACAATGTTGGAGGTGGTGCTTGAGTTTAAAATGGTGCATTCGATCCACTTTGAAAATGCATCTACAACTACGAGGAACATTTTGCCCATGAATTGGCCCGCATAGTCTACGTGCACCCGCCACCACGGTTTAGTGGGACTGGGGCTCAGGGGAGCCTCCCTGGGGGCATTACTTAGTTGGGCACAAATGGTGCACCATCGGATGCAGAGCTCCAAGTCCGCGACAATGCCAGGCCACCAGACGTGGGATCTGGCTATGGCCTTCATGAGAACGATCCCCGGGTGCTCGCGGTGGAGCTCCCGAACAAATGCCTCTCTGCCTCGCAGAGGCATGACTACTCGGCTGCCCCACAGCAGGCAGTCTGCTTGGAGTGATAGCTCATGCATGCGCCTGTGAAAGAGTTTGATCTCCTCAGGGCAGGCATTGCGAGCCTCTGCCCAGTCACTGGTTAGGACACATCTTTTTACTAAGGATAACATGGGGTCGCTAGCCGTCCAGGCTCTGATTTGGCGAGCCGTCATGGGCGAACCTGTGGACTCAAAGGCATTAATTGCCATGACTGCCTCAGTCCTGTTCGTCAGATCCTTCCATGGTCGCCAGGGGTAGCCTGCTAAGAGCGGCGGCACAATTGTCTGTGCCTGGTCTGTGCCTTATGGTGTAGTCGTAAGACGCCAGCATGAGTGGCCACCGTTTAATGCGCACCAAGGCGTTGCCGTTTATTGCCTTGCTCTCGGATAGGAGGGATGTGAGGAGCTTGTGGTCGGTTTTGAACGCGAACTTGGTCCCGAAAAAGGTATTGGTGCATCTTTTTGATATCGCACACGCATGTGAGCGCCTCTTTCTCCACCATTCCGTACCCGCGCTCCGCCCGCGAAAGTGACCTGGAGGCATAAGCTATGGGTTGTAATTTACCCGCACTATTGACATGTTGTAAAATGCACCCGACCCCATACGCTGACGCATCACATGTAAGAACTAGCTTTTTACCTCGATCAAAGAAAGTCAAAACACTGTTGGAACACAGAAGGTTGCGTGCCTTATTGAAGGCGAGTTCCTGGGCGTCCCCCCAAAACCAATCGCACCCCTTTCTGAGTAGCACGTGGAGAGACTCCAGCAACGTGCTTAAATTCTGCATAAAGTTCCCAAAGTAATTGAGTAGCCAGAGAAAGGCGCGCAGTTCTGAGACATTACGAGGCCTGGGTGCCAGGCGAATTGCTTCTGTTTTGGATTCTGTTGGGCGGATTCCATCAGCGGCAATCCTTCTGCCCAAAAATTCAACCTCGGGTGCGAGAAACAGGCACTTGGATTTCTTAACTCTTAGGCCTACCCGATCCAACCGCTTTAGTACTTCCTCCAAATTGCGGAGATGGGAGTCAGTGTCCCTGCCCGTGATAAGTATGTCGTCTTGAAATACAACTGTCCCCGGGATGGACTTGAGCAGACTCTCCATGTTGCGCTGGAATATGGCAGCTGCCGACTTGATGCCGAATGGGCATCGATTGTACATGAAAAGGCCTCGATGTGTGTTGATGGTAGTGAGTAGCTTGGACTCGTCGGTCAATTCTTGCGTCATCTACGCAGATGTTAGATCTAGTTGAGAAAAGTTTACCTCCAGCCAATGTGGCAAATAAGTCCTCCGCTCTGAGCAGCGGGTATTGGTCCTGTAGGGAGACTCTGTTTATGGTAGATTTGTAGTCCCCACAGATTAGTACAGATCCATCAGGCTTCATGACTGGGATGATGGGACTTGCCCAGTCGCTAAATTCCATGGGTGATATAATGCCTTCCCGCAGAAGCCTATCTAGTTCATGTTCAATCTTCTCCCTCATCACATAGGGTACAGCTCTAGCCTTGTGATGGACCGGTCTAGCATCCTGTGTGATGTAGATTTTGACTTTAGCCCCTTTGAAGGTGCCTACACCTGGCTGAAAGAGATGTTCAAATCGACTGAGAACTGTTGAGCAGGAGGTCTGTTCCTCTGACGACATGGCATGAACATCATTCCATTTCCAGTTTAGTTTTGCCAGCCAGCTTCTCCCCAGCAGTGCTGGGAGATCTCCGGGGACAATCCACAGGGGAAGTCGGTTCACTATCCTTTTGTGTGTGACGGAGAGCATGGTGCTGCCAAGGACTGGGACGATTTCTTTGGTATAGGTCCTTAGTTTGGTGTCGACCCTTGTGAGTTTTGGTCTGTCTCTTTTGTGCTGCCATAGCTGTTCAAATTGTTGGGCACTCACGAGAGATTGACTCGCTCCCGTATCCAGCTCCATGTTGACGGGTATCCCGCTGAGTTGGACCCTCATCATTATTGGAGGCGTCTTGTTGTAGGAGCAGTGGCCATTGATTGTGTTGACCCGCTGTACATCGGTGTCCCGGGTACTGTCCCCACCGTCTTCTGGTCCGCTTTCAGACCCTTCCGATTCGTATACCAGCCGAGCTACCGTTTTTCTGCACATGCGGGCCAGATGCCCTGTATAGTCGCAGTTTCTGCAAACAGCATGCTGAAATCGACACCCCCTTGATGAGTGCCTTCCCCCACATCTCCAGCACAGACCGCTTCCATTGTTTCCAAAGAATGAGCTGCGTCTGGCTGATCTCTCTTGAGCTTCTCTCGGTTTGTAGTTGATTGCTCGCATTGTGGGTTGATGAGATGTGAATGGCCGTTCATGTGGCCCTTGATGGCTTCTGGCGCTACTGCCTGCTGTTGAGGGCCTGCTCTCCTGCCTTTGTCTGTGTGTGGGGGTAGCAGCTTGTTCCACGCTGTGAACCCCTTGTTCCGATGATTCGTTAGTTGTCATACCCCCAGTGTAGATCAACCTCGTTTCTTCTTCTCCTGCCAAGAATGTCTGTGCAACCAGTGCTGCTGCCTCTAAGGTCAAGTTCTTGGTTTCTATGAGCTATCGGAATATGCCTGTGTGGCCTATTCCTTCAATAAAAAAGTCTCTCAGTACTTCTCTCCTTAGTTCATCGGAGAACTCGCATAAGCTAGCCAACCTCCGAAGTTCCGCCACGAAGTCGGGTATGCTCTGGCCCACACAGCGTCTGTAGTTGTAGAACCTGTGTCTGGTCATGTGTAGGCTGCTCGCTGGCTTCAGGTGGTCTCTTACCAGTGTGCTCAACTCTTCAAACGACTTGCTTGCTGGTTTCTCGGGTGCCAGCAAGTCCTTCATTAAAGTGTATGTTTGAGAGCCACAGCTGGTCAAGAGATGGGCTCTTCTCTTGTCTGCCTTGTCATCGCCTAACCAGTCTTTGGTTACAAAGCTTTGCTGAAGCCTTTCTATGAAGTCCTTCCAATTGTCTCCAGCATTGTAATTTACATCTGAGCCGTTGTTCGCCATTCTGTGGATTCTGTAATCCCGTAACTCGTCGCCACTGTAAAGTCCTGTCCCCTCAGTACAGATTCACACAAGGCACATAGTGAAGTCAAGATCACTCAGGACCTGCACCTTTATTTCACAGCTCTCGAATGCCTCACTTGCCCAAGACCTGTCCTTATATACCTGTCTGGGACAGGTATCCAGTGTCTCCTGCAAGTGCACCCCTGGTGGTAAGGTATGCTGATGGTTACTAGATCATATCTAGTAACAGTCATGTATAGCATGGTAAGATACAGTTGTGTACAGTAGTGAGAGATACATGACAGCTCTCATCACCAAATCAAACCTTGGTCTGTCCCCCTATTCCTCTGGCACTTTCTCCCCCTTTGAGTATTTCACCTTGTTCCACTCCTCTCATTAAAATTCTCGTTTTCTACCACCCACCAAGTACGATAAAAATATTATCACCGAGATATCTTCACTGCTTTCCTCCCTCAGGCTCTGCACTGAGAAACATTTCATCCTCAGTGATTTCAACCTCCATCTCAATTCACCATGCTCTCTCTCCTCCGAGTTCACTACCCTCCTATCCTCCATTAATCGCTCCCTCCATGTAAACTCCCCAACCCATATTCACGGCCAACCACTTGATCTTGCCATCACTCGTGGCCTGGCCCACTCCCACCGTGTCAATCGCAGAAAAGGCCATCTCTGACCACTTCCTTGCATTGCTCTCTACCCACATCTCCCTCCCCCAACCCTACCTCCTTCTGTGTCCGTCCCTGGAAAAAAACTCTCCCAACTGAACTTATGAAATCCCGACTGTCCAGATTTTGATCCTCCATGCACCACAACTTTTCTGCAACTAGCAATCTGCTCAACCACACGCTCACCTCCACCTTTGATGCACTAGTCCAGATTAAAACAATGACTCTCTCTCACTCTGGCCATTCACCCTGGTATGGTCCTCATCTTCGCTCCCTCGAGATCAAGGGACACAGGCTTGAACGGATATGGCGGACAACTGGCTTAGCCATTCACCATCAGATCTGGTTGAATCACAAAGCATTATCGGGTTCTGCTCTCATCTGCCAAAATTGCTCACTATTCCAGGATCATCCCGGCTTCTATTCTCTACTGCCAACTGTCTTCTTAAACCCCTCTCCCCAGTCTCCTCCACACACAACTCCAGCAAGTGTGAGGAGTTCATGAACTTCGTGGTCTCCAAGATTGAGACGAATCAATCAGCTGCCTCTGCCACTTCCCTTCCTTCCCCTAGCTCACCGGACCAAACTTCCTCTAAGATTTCCCCTCTGCCTTAGCCCTGAACTCTCATCTTTCTCCAGTTTCTCTCCGATCTCCCTTCTTTACCTCTCCATGCTCATCTTGTCAATGAGTCCCACGTCCTGCTCCCTTGACCCAATTCCCACTAAACTGCTGACCACCCAACTTCCTTTTGTGGTTCCCATGTTAGCTGACAGCGTTTACAGTCTCCTCAGGTACTGTCCATCTCTCCTCAAATCAGGCATCATCACCCCTCCTCAAAAAAAACACTTGACACCTCTGTCCTTGCAAACTACCGCCCCATCTCCAACCTCGCTTTCCTCTCAAGTCCTTGAACGCGTTGTGGCCTCCCAAATCTGTGCCTATCTTTCCCGGAACTCCATGTTTGAATCCCCCCCCCTCCCAATCCGGTTTCCATCCCTGCCACAGTACCAAAAAGGCTCTCAAAGTCACAAACGACATGCTTTGTCACCTTCTCGACCTGTCTGCAGCCTTTGACACAGTTGACCACTCCATCCTCTTCCAACACCTCCCAACCATCGTCCAGCTGGGTGGGACTGCACTCACCTAGTTCCATTCGTGTCTAATCATAGTCAGAAAATCACTTGCAATGGCTTCTCTTCCCACTCCTGCATCATTACCTCTGGTATCCCCCAAAGATTTATACTTAGTTCCCTCCTATTTCTCATCTACATGCTGTCCCTTGGCGACATCATCCGAAAACACAGCGTCAATTTCCATACGTACGCTGACCAGCTCTACCTCACCAGCACTTCTCTCGACCCCTGCACAGTCTCGTAACTGTCAGACTGCCTGTCAGACATTCAGTACTGGATGAGCAGAAACTTTCTCCAATTAAATATTGAGCCCCCTCCACAAACTGATCCCTAACCACTGACTCCATCCCTCTCCTTAGCATCCGAGGCTGAACCAGACTGTTCGCAACCTTGGTGTCATATTTGACCCTGAAATTAGCTCCCGACCACATGTTCGTGGCATAACGAAGACTGCCTATTTCCACCTCCGTAACATTGCCAGTCTCCACCCCCTGCCTCAGCTCATCTGCTGCTCATGCCTTTGTTACATCTAGACTAGACTACTCCAACACACTCCTGGCTGGCCTCCCACATTCTACCCTATGTAAACTTGAGGTCATCCAAAACACGGCTGACCGTGGCCTAACTCGCACTATGTCCCACTCACCCATCACCCTTGTGCTCGCTGACCTACATTGGCTCCCAGTTAAGCAACGCCTCAATTTCAAAATTATGCCCTTTGAGCATCCATGATTATAAATCACTCCACCATCTGCAGCCGTGCCTTCAGCTGCCTAGGCCCAGAGCTCTGGAAATTCCGTCCTAAATCTCTCCGCCTCTCTTTCCTCCTTTAAGACATTCCTTAAAACCTACCTCTTTGACCAAGCTTTCGGTCATCTGCCCTAATCTCTCTATGTGGCTTGGTATCAAATGTTCATCTTATAACACTCCTGTGAAGCACTACGTTAAAGGTGCTATATAAATACAAGTTGCTAACATAACAAGATGACCAAAAGGTATTTCACACAAAAAAGTGGAGGGGGAATGGGGGTGCGGTAGGGGAAAGGATACTAAGCAAGAGAAAATTTAGAGGCAGGTATGGAAGAAATAATTTTGAAAATCAATGCTTTGGGAAAGGGCGAGCAGCGACGACTGGGGTGATCAATGAATAGGACTTGGTGTGGAATAGGTTGCGGGCGGTGGAGTTTTGGAGGAGTTGGAGTTTACGTAAGGTGGATCGCAACAGTTTAGTGTGGATAATGTTGGACAAATTCGGACATGAAGCTGGGGGTGAGTGTTTCGGTTGTGGCAGGGGCAAAAGAGATGGAGATGGGCAATGTTACAGACATGGAAACAAGAGGCTTTGGGGAAGGTTAGGAAATGGGGTCTGAAGTTTGGCTCAGGGTGGACAGGGATTGTGCACCGTCAGGTTCAACCTGAGTTTTGGTCTTCCCAATGCTGTACAAAGTTTGTCTCATCCATGACATAACTTCAGATGAGCAGTTGAGTCACATAGTGCCAGTTATGAAGCCGACAGTGCCAGTGGAGATTAAGCTGGGTGTTGTCAGCATGCATATGGAATACCCATGCTTACGGGTAACATCACAGAGCGGCAGCATGGAGATGATGAACAGGAGGTGGACTGGTCCAATGATGAAATGGCAAAAGTGACTGTGGAAGCACAGCAACTGGTATGCTGCTAGCTCTGCTGGAACCATTTAAGTGGGCTGCAGAAGAGAAGTGGTGGAGAAGGACAGGTTGCTCAAGTCAATTGCAAACAAATGCAATGTGACTGCAAAGTGCCCCAAGAGCTGCTCTGGATCCCTCAGGAAACCATACTTATAGACAGAAATCTGTCTGCAGTGCGGTTTTCCAGGATCGGCCAGCTTTGAATTGGCGTATTTGAAGTTATGTTTAAAACATAGCCATTCCAGGACACTCCCATAATTGATGTCACCGGCACAACCCAACAGGGAGGGAGAGGTCAGCTATGACACCAACGCTTAGTGAAAGATGTTGAAGAAATTTGTAGCAAGACCATTCAGTCGCTCTTGGAAAAAAAAAGGCCCAGGGTGTGGCGGGGAATAAGAGTGCTATTAACAAACAGTAGTTTTCCAGGACTTTCTTTTCCCCTGCAAGTATACAGCAGTTAATGGAAACAAAGAAAAGGCAGGTAGATTTAGAGTCAAACAATGAGGCAGCACAGAAGGAGGGCATTTGGCCCAAAGAGCTATTCAATTAGTGCGTCTCTCTACCTCTCTGTTCTCCTTTAAGACGCTTCTTAAAACCTACCTCTCTGACCAAGCTTTTGGTCATCTGCCCCAATTTCTCCTTATATGGCTCGGTGTCAAATGTTTTGTCTTATAATAATCCTGGGACATTTTACTATGTTAAAGGCGCTATATAAATACAAGTTGTTGTTGTTGTTGTGTCATGCAACCTGTCCTTTTCAAGTATTTATCCAATTCCCCTTTGAAAGTTATTGGGGCTACAATTCCGGCATCGGCAGGTCCGTACGGAATACGTATAGACCCGGCGAGACCCTGCAAAAGCTGATCTTCGCTGCACATAGAGACATAGAAAATAGGTGCAGGAGTAGGCCATTCAGCCCTTCTAGCCTGCACCGCCATTCAATGAGTTCATGGCTGAACATGCAACTTCAGTATCCCCTTCCTGCTTTCTCGCCATACCCCTTGATCCCCCTAGTAGTAAGGACTTCATCTAACTCCCTTTTGAATATATTTAGTGAATTGGCCTCAACTACTTTCTGTGGTAAAGAATTCCACAGGTTCACCACTCTCTGGGTGAAGAAGTTTCTCCTCATCTTGGTCCTAAATGGCTTACCCCTTACCCTTAGACCCCTGGTTCTGGACTTCCCCAACATTGGGAACATTCTTCCTGCATGTAACCTGTCTAAAGCCGTCAGAATTTTAAACGTTTCTATGAGGACCCCTCTCATTCTTCTGAACTCCAGAGAATACAAGCCTAGTTGATCCAGTCTTTCTTGATAGGTCAGTCCCACCATCCCGGGAATCAGTCTGGTGAATCTTCGCTGCACTCCCTCAATAGCAAGAATGTCCTTCCTCAAGTTAGGAGACCAAAACTGTACACAATACTCCAGGTGTGGCCTCACCAAGACCCTGTACAACTGTAGCAACACCTCCCTGCCCCTGTACTCAAATCCCCTCGCTATGAAGGCCAACATGCCATTTGCTTTCTTAACCGCCTGCTGTACCTGCATGCCAACCTTCAATGACTGATGTACCATGACACCCAGGTCTCGTTGCACCTCCCCTTTTCCTAATCCATCACCATTCAGATAATAGTCTGTCGCTCTGTTTTTACCACCAAAGTGGATAACCTCACATTTATCCACATTATACTTCATCTGCCATGCATTTGCCCACTCACCTAACCTATCCAAGTCATTCTGCAGCCTCATAGCATCCTCCTCGCAGCTCACACTGCCACCCAACTTAGTGTCATCCGCAAATTTGGAGATACTACATTTAATCTCCTCGTCAAAATCATTAATGTACAATGTAAACAGCTGGGGCCCCAGCACAGAACCTTGCGGTACCCCACTACTCACTGCCTGCCATTCTTACTCTTTGCTTCCTGTCTGACAACCAGTTCTCAATTCACGTCAGCACACTATCCCCAATCCCATGTGCTTTAACTTTGCACATTAATCTCTTGTGTGGGACCTTGTCGAAAGCCTTCTGAAAGTCCAAATATACCACATCAACTGGTTCTCCCTTGTCCACTTTACTGGAAGCATCCTCAAAAAATTCCAGAAGATTCGTCAAGCATGATTTCCCTTTCACAAATCCATGCTGACTTGGACCTATCATGTCACCTCTTTCCAAATGCGCTGCTATGACATCCTTAATAATTGATTTCATCATTTTACCCACTACTGAGGTCAGGCTGACCGGTCTATAATTCCCTGTTTTCTCTCTCCCTCCTTTTTTAAAAAGTGGGGTTACATTGGCTACCCTCCACTCGATAGGAACTGATCCAGAGTCTATAGAATGTTGGAAAATGACTGTCAATGCATCCACTATTTCCAAGGCCACCTCCTTAAGTACTCTGGGATGCAGTCCATCAGACCCTGGGGATTTATCGGCCTTCAATCCCATCAATTTCCCCAACACAATTTCCCGACTAATAAGGATTTCCCTCAGTTCCTCCTCCTTACTAGACCCTCTGACCCCTTTTATATCCGGAAGGTTGTTTGTGTCCTCCTTAGTGAATACCGAACCAAAGTACTTGTTCAATTGGTCTGCCATTTCTTTGTTCCCCGTTATGACTTCCCCTGATTCTGACTGCAGGGGACCTACTTTTGTCTTTACTAACCTTTTTCCCTTTACATATCTATAGAAACTTTTGCAATCCGCCTTAATGTTCCCTGCAAGCTTCTTCTCGTACTCCATTTTCCCTGCCCTAATCAAACCCTTTGTCCTCCTCTGCCGAGTTCTAAATTTCTCCCAGTCCCTGGGTTCACTGCTATTTCTGGCCAATTTGTATGCCACTACCTTGGCTTTAATACTATCCCTGATTTCCCTTGATAGCCACGGTTGAGCCACCTTCCTTTTTTTATTTTTACGCCAGACAGAAATGTACAATTATTATAGTTCATCCATGCGGTCTCTAAATGTCTGCCATTGCCCATCCACAGTCAACCCCTTAAGTATCATTCGCCAATCTATCCTAGCCAATTCACGCCTCATACCTTCAAAGTTACCCTTCTTTAAGTTCTGGACCATGGTCTCTGAATTAACTGTTTCATTCTCCATCCTAATGCAGAATTCCACCATATTATGGTCACTCTTCCCCAAGGGGCCTCGCACAATGAGATTGCTAATTAATCCTCTCTCATTGCACATGACCCAGTCTAAGATGGCCTCCCCCCTAGTTGGTTCCTCGACATATTGGTCTAGAAAACCATCCCTTATGCACTCCAGGAAATCCTCCTCCACCATATTGCTTCCAGTTTGGCTAGCCCAATCTATGTGCATATTAAAGTCACCCATTATAACTGCTGCACCTTTATTGCATGCACCCCTAATTTCCTGTTTGATGCCCTCCCCAACATCATTACTACTGTTTGGAGGTCTGTACACAACTCCCACTAACGTTTTTTGCCCTTTGGTGTTCTGCAGCTCTACCCATATAGATTCCACATCATCCAAGCTAATGTCTTTCCTAACTATTGCATTAATCTCCTCTTTAACCAGCAATGCTACCCCACCTCCTTTTCCTTTTATTCTATCCTTCCTGAATGTTGAATACCCCTGGATGTTGAGTTCCCAGCCCTGATCATCCTGGAGTCACGTCTCCGTAATCCCAATCACATCATATTTGTTAACATCTATTTGCACAGTTAATTCATCCACCTTATTGCGGATACTCCTTGCATTAAGACACAAAGCCTTCAGGCTTGTTTTTTTAACACCCTTTGTCCTTTTAGAATTTTGCTGTACAGTGGCCCTTTTTTTTCTTTGCCTTGGGTTTCTCTGCCCTCCACTTTTCCTCATCTCCTTTCTGTCTTTTGCTTTTGCCGCCTTTTTGTTTCCCCTCTGTCTCCCTGCATTGGTTCCCATCCCCCTGCCATATTAGTTTAACTCCTCCCCAACAGCACTAGCAAACACTCCCCCGAGTACATTGGTTCCAGTCCTGCCCAGGTGCAGACCGTCCGGTTTGTACTGGTCCCACCTCCCCCAGAACCGGTTCCAATGCCCCAGGAATTTGAATCCCTCCCTGCTGCACCACTGCTCAAGCCACGTATTCATCTGCGCTATCCTGCGATTCCTACTCTGACTAGCACGTGGCACTGATAGCAATCCTGAGATTACTACTTTTGAGGTACTACTTTTTAATTTAGCTCCTAGCTCCTTAAATTCGTTTCGTAGGACCTCATCCCTTTTTTTACCTATGTCGTTGGTACCAATGTGCATCACGACAATTGGCTGTTCTCCCTCCCTTTTTAGAATGTCCTGCACCCGCTCCGAGACATCCTTGACCCTTGCACCAGGGAGGCAACATACCATCCTGGAGTCTCGGTCACGGCTGCAGAAACACCTATCTATTCCCCTCACAATTGAATCCCCTGTCACTATCGCTCTCCCACTCTTTTTCCTGCCCTCCTGTGCAACAGAGCCAGCCACGGTGCCATGAACTTGGCTGCTGCTGCCCTCCCCTGATGAGTCATCCCCCCCAACAGCACTCAAAGCGGTTTTGCAGGGGGATGACCACAGGGGACCCCTGCACTACCTTCTTTGCACTACTCTTCCTGCTAGTCTTCCATTCCCTATCTGGCTGTGGACCCTTCTCCTGCGGTAAGACCAACTCGCTACACGTGCTACTCACGTCATTCTCAGCATCGTGGATGCTCCAGAGTGAATCCACCCTCAGCTCCAATTCCACAACGCGGTCCGTCAGGAGCTGGAGGCAGATACACTTCCCGCACACGTAGTCGTCAGGGAAACCGGAAGTGTCCCCGAGTTCCCACATGGTACAGGAGGAGCATAACACCCGACCGAGCTCTCCTGCCATGACTTAACCCTTCGACACACTTAAATTGGCAACAACAATGTTAAAAGTTACTCATTGATATCGAAAAGAAAAAAGAAAAGCTACTCACCAATCACCAGCCAATCACTTACCCCCTTGGCTGTGACGTCACCTTTCTGTTTCTTTCTACTTCTTTTTTGCCTCCTCCCTGTAGCTGCACCGGCACGCCTCTCGCGGCCTTTTATCGGCCTCTGCTGATCCCCGGACTCACGCCTCAGCGACCACGAACTCCCGCTGCCTCTCGCGGCCTTTATGTTAAAAACCCGATCCACTAAGCAATGCACATACGCCAAAAACTGGCCTTTCTGATCCATGAAGCGTTGGCTTGACAGATCCTCCACATCCAGGACATTTGCGCCGGCGAGATTGGGCTATTTGCCCAACTCTTGCCCAGTGAATGTCCTTAAAACTCTTGCGCTTGGTAAAAGCAGGCTGATACGCTGGTAAAGGTAGGCTAAGAGTTTTAAAACATAAAAATGTGTATTTCAATTTTATTTTTATGTTAATAACCCGATCCACTAAGCTAAGTTTATTTTAAACCCTATTAAAATATATATTTTTTCTAATCCGAAATTTTTTCCCCTAAAACATTTAATTTTAATTATGGTGAGGGTTTTTTTTTGTATGTTGTGTTTAACGTGTTTTGTTTTCTTTTCCGATTGCTAGCAATAAGAACTCAGATACGGAGTTCTCATTGCTATCAATGAGAATACTGTACCGTGATTGGTTGGCCAGTCACACGTAACTCCACCTTCTTTGTGCGAACCGCGAGGATGGGGGTGCACACGCCGAAGTGCAGGGAGAGAAGGCCTCCCACCGCGATCGCAGGTGCCTCCGGGGCCGCCAGGTAATTTCGTTAAAAAAACTCTCGGGTCGGAAGCGTTCGTCCGAAGGAAGCCACCGACCCGAATTTCAGGCCCATTATTCAATCTGCTTCCACCACCCTTTCAGGCAGTTCATTCCAGATTATAACTCACTGCATTAAAAAAAAAAATCTCATCTCGCCTCTGGTTCTTTTATTTTAAGTCGGTGTCCTCTGGTTACTGATTTGAGCAGGAAAAAAATTACAATCGAGATGAGAGCAGAACGCTGGAGAATTGGGAAGTGATAAAAAAGTGAAAAAAGGGGCAATAAAGACTATTTGATCCCGACACAGGGAACTAGACATCAGGTAGCACATGGGCTTTTCTCAACTGTATTATGCAAATATCACAGAAAAGGTATTTTCCAGGTAGCAACATCACTGTTTTACACGGAAACTGCTTTTCCTTAGTTCTTGGGACACTATAGAACAGCAAGTTAATTCCCTTATTGGTTAAAAATCTATCTATCTGTGACTTGAATACATTCAATGAGCTAGCCACAACTGCTTCCTTGGGGAGAGAATTCCACAGATTCACAACACTCTGGGAGAAGAAATTCCTTCTCAACTCGGTTTTAAATTGGCTCCCCTGTATTTTGAGGCTGTGCCCCCTAGTTCTAGTCTCTCCGACCAGTGGAAACAACCTCTCTGCCTCTATCTTGTCTATCCCTTTCATTATTTTAAATGTTTCTATTAGATCACCCCTCATCCTTCTGAACTCCAACGAGTAAAGACCCAGTCTACTCAATCTATCATCATAAGGTAACCCCCTCATCTCCAGAATCAGCCTAGTGAATCGTCTCTGTACCCTCTCCAAAGCCAGTATCTCCTTCCTTAAGTAAGGTGACCAAAACTGCACGCAGTACTCCAGGTGCGGCCTCACCAATAACCTGTACAGTTGCAGAAGGACCTCCCTGCTTTTGTACTCCATCCCTCTCGCAATGAAGGCCAACATTCCATTCGCCTTCCTGATTACCTGTTGCACCTGCAAACTAACTTTTTGGGATTCATGCACAAGGAACCCTGTGCGGAGGGGAGCGGGTAGGTCCGAAGGCCTCCTCGTAGGACTGCTCCTGGGCACGGCCAAGGGTGCCATCAGCCGGTCCAGGCAGCGGGCGGTCGAGGGGGTCGTTCAACCTGACTGCCTGCCTCTCTTCCGCTCTTACATCCGGTCCAGGGTGTCCTTGGAGATGGAGCACGCGGTGTCCACCGGTACGCTCGCGGCCTTCCGCGAGAGG